>NC_044560.1:25728281-26079041 GCF_007565055.1 Rhinopithecus roxellana
CCTAGTTTCCTTGCCTGAACCATCAGGGTGTTGGGCCCTCTGATTTAAGATGCTGTGATTCACGTGGCTGTCTTGTGGATAACTGGTAACAATGCTGAGGTCACCTTGACTTTCACTGGCACTGACCCAGGACTGGAACAGGGCCCCTCTGGTCTGCCCCATGGGGCCTCTTGGGTCACCCAAACTGGCTGAAACATGGGAAGACTGCCACTCTCTCTCTAACTCCCAACTGAATTGTTGTCTGAGCTGAAGAAAGCTCTTCCTGCAAGGAATGTATTTCTAGAGAATTGATCCTCTTAGCATTTTCAGGGTTCTTTCATCTCAAAGGCAGATGCACCTCTAGATAAGCAACTACCCTTTTAGTTTGCCCAGGTCACCTTGGAAAAAGCAGTCTGAGGCCAGCATAAGTGAGGCCTTGATTTATGGAGGGACTCTTCGTGCCAATGGGCTCACACGCCCTGCAGTCACATCATTCCTGGGCTTCGTGGGGATTTGGGGAGCTCAAAGTTATGGAGGAATAAATTCCTGGGCGGCTGTACCTCCGCCCTGGACTTTGGGATTCCAGAAAGTCGCAGCTGCAGAAGGACTTAGAGATTTTCATGGTCTGCTCCTGACATATTTTCCCAAGGTGTCCTTGTGATAAGACCCTAGGTTTTTTGGTTTATTTCCATTCGTCTGGAGAGTCACGTATTGCTTTTCACCAGACAGTCTGCTAGGCACTGTGTTTATACTGAACTTTATCACTTACAAAGGTGTTTACATAAACTGTCTCATTTAGTCCTCATAACAACACTTTTGGGTTGGAAAAGCTGCCCCTATTTTCCAGACTTTCTCAGTCTTTGGACAGCAGGAAAACGGAGCAGCCTTAGGTGAGCATTTTGCTTTAGGAGGTCTTTCTCTGTCCAGAACTGAAAATTAAAACGAGCATCTCAAGGTGGCTCATACCTGTAATCCCAGCACTTTGGGAGGCTGAGGTGGGACCATCGATCCCTCGAGCCCCAGTCTGGGCAACATGGCGACACCCTGTCTCTACAAAAAATTTAAAAATTAGCCAAGCGTGGTGGTTGCACACCTGTAGTCCCAGCCTTGGGAGGCTGAAGTGGGAGGATTGCTTGAGTGCAGGAGGTCGAGGCTGCAGTGAGCTGCGATCACACCACTGCAACTCCAGCCTGGGCAACAGAGCAAGAGCCTGTCTCAAAAAAATGAAAATAAAAAACAAAATAAAAAAGCATTTTGTTGTATCAACTGTCATTTGTACAATCAATTGTAGTCTGGTATCTTGTAATTTAGGGCAACCTGGATGATTTCCCCCAGCCAGAGGGTGAAGAAGGGTTGGATTTAGGAGGAAATATCAGATGTTGCTTGGGAGATTCATTTGCCTCTGGGAAAAACCCACTTCGCAGCAATAGATTGCTGTGATGGGGCTCTGGGGCCTTCCATCTAAAACTTAGGATTCTTTTTTTTGTTTGTTTTTGAGACGGAGTCTCGATCGGTTGCCCAGGCTGGAGAGCACTGGCACGATCTCGGCTCACTGCAAGCTCTGCCTCCCGGGTTCACACCATTCTCCTGCCTCAGCCTCCCTAGTAGCTGGGACTACAGGCACCCGCCACCATGCCCGGCTGTTTTGTATTTTGTTTAGTAGAGACGGGGTTTCACCGTGTTAACCAGGATGGTCTCCATCTCCTGACCTCGTGATCTGCCTGCTTCAGCCTCCCAAAGTACTGGGATTACAGGCATGAGCCACTGCACCTGGCCAAAATTTAGGATTTTGCCTTTGGCCAGTGGGCCTCGTCCTTTCTGTCTCTCTGGCTGTCTCCTGAGCATCTCCATCTGGGTGTCCCAGTGGTCCTTTAAACCCAACCTATCCCAAACGGTACATCTCACCTGAGGAGTTTATACTTCTCTTATTAGCACCACCATCTACCTGATATCCAAGCCAGAAACTCTATGTCATCTTGGTTCTTCTCCCCGCCCCACATCCAACTAACTCCCACCATAGCCTCCAAGTCTCCAGGCTCCCCCGCTCCCCCGCGGGCCCTTTGAGTTGCTTCTGTTCCTGTAATACAACCTGCTCTGTTCCCCACCTCATCCCCCACCTCTATGCCTTTGCATATGTCCGTGTCTTGGATTTGGAGTCTCCTTTCCTCCTCCTTCATGTGGCTGACTTGTCATCATTGAAGATTCAGCTCCAACTTTTTCCTCCCTTAGGAAGTCCCTCCTTGACTGTCCCTATCAAAGTATCCTCTGCATATGCCATCCATGATGCAACACCTGCTTTAACAATGACCCATTCACGTGTCTGCCTCCCCAGACTGTGGGCAATTTGAGGGCTTGACCCACTTAACTCTATTTGATTTTCTCCAAATAACTTATTGCTATCTGCAAGTTTGTTTTTAATTCTTTTTTTTTTTTTTTGAAACAGAGTCTTGCTCTGTGGCCCAGGTTTAAGTGCTGTGGCATGATCATGGCTCACTGCAGCTTCGAACTCCAGTGCTTAAGTGATCCTCCCACCTCAGCCTCCGTAGTAGCTGGGACCACAGGCGTGCACTACCATGCACAGCTACTTTTAAAAAATTTTTTGTAGGCCGGGCACGGTGGCTCACGCCTATAATCCCAGCACTTTGGGAGGCCAAGGCAGGTGGATCACTTGAGGTCAGGAGTTCAAGACCAGCCTAGCCAACATGGTGAAACCTGTCTCTACTAAAAATACAAAAATTAGCCAGGTGTGGTGGGCGCCTGTAATCCCAGCTACTCGGGAGGCTGAGGCAAGAGAATTGCTTGAACCTGGGAGGCTGAGGTTGCAGAGATTTTTTTGAGAGATGGAGTCTCCCTATGCTACCCAGACTGGTCTTGAATTCCTGGGCTTAAGCAATCCTCCTGCCTCCCAAAGTGCTGGGATTGCAGGACTGTGTGTCCATGCCTGAACTGAACTAGTTTTTTTTTTGAGAGGGAGTCTCACTCTGTCACCCAGGCTGGAGTGCAGTGGCACAATCTCGGCTCACTGCAAGCTCTGCCTCCCGGGTTCACGCCATTCTCCTGCCTCAGCCTCCCAAGTAGCTGGGACTACAGGCGCCTGCCACCACGCTCGGCTAATTTTTTGTATTTTTAGTAGAGATAGGGTTTCACCGTGTTAGCCAGGATGGTCTCGATCTCCTGACCTCGTGATCTGCCTGCCTCAACCTCCCAAAGTGCTGGGATTACAGGTGTGAGCCACCACACCTGGCCGCCTGGACTGTTTTTAATTTTTTTTTTTTTTTTTGAGACGGAGTCTCACTCTGTTGCCCAGGCTGGAGTGCAGTGGCCGGATCTCAGCTCACTGCAAGCTCTGCCTCCTGGGTTTACGCCATTCTCCTGCCTCAGCCTCCTGAGTAGCTGGGACTACAGACGCCCGCCACCTCACCCGGCTAGTTTTTTTTGTATTTTTTAGTAGAGACGGGGTTTCACCGTGTTAGCCAGGATGGTCTCGATCTCCTGACCTTGTGATCCGCCCATCTCGGCCTCCCGAAGTGCTGGAATTACAGGCTTGAGCCACCGCGCCTGGCCCTGTTTCTAATTTTTTATGAATATATTTATTGTCAGAGCCTCCCATGACTGATGTCAAGGACTCCCAGAATTGGAATAGACAGAATTGGCAAATCAAAATGTCAACCAGCCAGCGGCACAGACCCTTTCTAGCCCCTACTCCAGCCCTATCTATGATTGTTCTCAGAGAAGCCTTTTCCCTTATGCTGGGGCACTCGGTGGTCATCTGTACTAAGGTTCATGGGGATATTGGGGGTGACTAATGATGGTAACTGACACATTTGGAGGACATACTGTGTACCAGGCACCATGCAGAACACTTTGGGTACATATCCTCTCTCTAATCATTTCAGCAGTGGCACAAAGTAGGGATTACTATTCTTCATTTACAGTTGAGGCAACTGAGCCTCAGAGAGGGTCAACATCTCACTGCAGGTCACCCAGCAAGTAGATCAGCCTCTTCTGTTACGTAGGTGGCTGGGCTGCAGGCGTGCTCCTAAGGCTCCTGGGAACATGGTGGTTGCAGCTACTCTGGTCCACCTGCAGAGGGTGCTGCTGCCTCACAGAACTACCCAAGGCTCCCTACCAGACCTTGCCAACCTGCCCTTAGAAAGGCCTGATCTAAACTCTCTTCCCTCATCCCATGCAAACCCCACCATATAATTAGACTTCTCAAAATATTCTCTTCGAGTGGGATGGGGACAATCATAGGCTACGGTCTTCTCCAATTTCAAGAGCAGCCTCTGTGGAACTCCCGGAGCAAAAAGTCATGAGCCACCCCCACTCCAGATGGAGCTGCGTTTCATACAGCTGAAGTCAGCTCAGCTGCTGGGACTTAGCAAGTGGCCCAAGGCCTTCTGGGGACTGTCATGCTGCTGGCCCTATAGCAGCACACACACACATACATTTGGAGCTCACTCACCCTGCTAACCTCTGCCTCCTCCCAGATGCCTGCCATCACCAGCATACTCTCAGATGAGCAGTTAGTTTGTTCCTCTGGATGTGTATGAGTGGGCGCTTTGCAAACACGGTATATTGCCATGATCAAACGCCCTTTCCAGCTCAAAAATCTGGATTTTGAGCACTGTTTTCTATCAGAGACAGAGCCATGCAAATGAAATGCAAAAATGAATAGTGATAAATATTCATGTGTAGCAGCTAGATGTCAGCCGACTAGAAACAAAAGTCAGAGAGCTGCAGAATGCTAAAGGCAATTTGGCCTCTTAGGGAGGCTGGTAGCTAGAACGGTTAAGGGTGCAGGCCTTAGGGATCTGAAATCCTGTTATATCAGCCATTTGCTCTGTGATCTTGAGCAAGTTGCTTAACCTCTTTGTGCCTTCATTTCCTATTGTGTAAGGTGGTAAAAAAGAAACAGTTACATTGCAGGGAAGAGAATTAAGTGGATTAGTGTCTGTAGGGCGCCATCAATCTTAAATTGGTAGTGGAGAGTCCAGCTGGGGGAAGGAAAGAGGTAAAAGATAGCTGTGCCTTATTAGGGGAAATAGATTATGCTTATCAGAATGGGAAGACTTCAGCATACATATGATGTCAAGGATTTCAGGCAGCTCTAAAAAATTATTTTAGAATACTGTACATATGTAATTAAATTCTCACTATGTAAAAATTTCAAGCAATATAGATAAAGCTTAAATCCCCTCAGTCACACTTCCTTTCCCAGGGGTGATTACTATTGTCAGTTTCATGGGATTGCTTCCAGATTTTTTCCTTTGTATGTATTTACATATGTATGTTTCTACAGAAATCCATGGCTTTGCTTGCTGTTATTATTTTATTTTATTTTATTTTACTTTATTTTATTTTATTTTTTTTTAGCTGGAATCTCGCTTTGTCACCAGGCTGGAGTGCAGTGGTGCAATCTCGGCTCACTGCAACCTCTGCCTACCAGTTCAAGTGATTCCCCTGCCTCAGATCCCGAGTAGCTGGAATTACAGGTGTGCGCCACCACGCCTGGCTAATTTTTGTATTTTTAGTAGAGACGGGGTTTCACCATGTTGGCCAGGCTGATCTCGAACTCCTGACCTCGTGATCTGCCTGCCTCGGCCTCCCAAAGTGCTGGGATTACAGGTGTGAGACACTGTACCCGGCTGTTTTTATTTTTAGAAAATGCAAATGATAATATACATGTTCTGCAAGCTGCCATTTTTTCATAAAGTGCTGTGTCTTGGAGGTCTTTCCATACTAGTATGCATAGATCTGTTTCATGATATGTGCTGCAGAATATTTAAAAGCAGGGCTGTACCCTGATTTGCTTATTCCTCAGGCAATTTCTTAAACATGTTTTCCCTATGAGTTTAATATCAATAAACAAACATGTTACTGTCAGTTTCCTAAAATACAGGATTGATCATGTGACTGCAGGTGACCTCAAACCTTCAGAGGGTTTCCAGGGCACCAAACCTAGTGTTTCCAGCATGACTGCAATCTATATTTTAGCTACTCACTATAATCACAATTTCGCAGACATATTACACACCTGGACCTCTTTGTGTCTCTACTCAGCTTGGCAACCCCTCCTCCCCTCTTTGCCTAATCATTCATTTCTACATTCATTCGGCAGTCATTCATCTTAGCACAAATGAACACCAGGCCATCCTTGGTCATTCTTCCAGCAGGAAAGATGTGTGTGTGTGTGTGTGTGTGTGTGTGTGTGTGTCTCCACAGATTTTTGTACCTTATTCATTCCTCCATTCAGCAAGTATTTATCAAGTGCCTATTCCATCAGTGTGCCTCTCTGCTTTCCTGTGTGTCTCCCTGACTCGGCTGTCAGCTCCTTGAGGGATGAGATCATGTCTCATGCACAGGGCTTTCCAGGGAGAACAAACACCCTGGTTCACCGAGCATAGTTCCAGATTCTCCTGTTGCCCTGGTGGAATTATTTGTAGGGCTCCTCTGAGCTCTCAGAAATGCCCTGGTTTAGATGAAAAATTATAGGATCACTGGTGTTACACATAGTAGACTTGACAAATGTTAATGGAAAAAAGTGAACGGATGGATGAATGAATATAATTTGCTTTTCACGATTTAGAGATGCCATCTTACTCCGAGCTGAGAACTAGAGAGAACACATACTGAGCTACATAGAGATCATTTCATTATGGGCTTTATTGCCTTAGAGGAGTTTGTAGGAATCCTATAATCTCTAGATATCTTGCTTGCAGGTAGAGGGGATATCTTGTTGATAAGATTCTTCTAATAGGACACCTGACATGCTAAAAACGGACTGGTGCAAAGATAAGGTAACATTTGTGAATGAAAGAATGCTAAACTTGGGTTAGGAAGCTGTTTCTTTTTTCTTTTCTTTTTTTTCTTTTGAGACGGTGTCTTATTCTATTGCCCAGGCTGCAGTGCAGTGGCATAATCTTGACTCGCTGCAATCTCCACCTCCCGGGTTCAAGCAATTCTCCTACTTTAGCCTCTCCAGTAGCTGGGATTACAGACGTGCGCCACTGCACCTGGCTAATTTTTGTATTTTTGGTAGAGACGGGGTTTCATCATGTTGGCCAGGCTGGTCTTGAACTCCTGACCTTAAGTGATCTGTCCACCTTGGCTTCCCAAAGTGCTGGGATTACAGGCATGAGCCACTGTGCCCAGCTAGAAAGCTGTTTCTGAGATGTAGTCAAGAGCAGGAGCTCAGTGGGTGGGCTCTGGAGCCAGACCACTCAGGTATGAATCCCAGCTCTGCCATTTCCTGCTGAGTAATCTTGAACAAGTCACTTCCTCTCTCTGAGCTTCACTTTCCTCATCTGTAAGGTGGGGATAACAGCCTCACAGCTTAGTTTTGATAATTAGATGAGATGACGAATGCAAAGTATTAGGTCAAACCATCAAAAATCGCCTCTATTTGACCATTTTGACCTTCCGAATGGGGTTTCATATAGTTCCACCTGGCGGGAATGCAATCAGTGTTTAAGAAATGTTTGGGCTGACTTTTCTGCTTCCATTGCCTAGCTGAACAGATGTTTCATTCTTTTATTCAAAACACATTTGCTGACCACAAACTATGTGCCAGGAATTGCCATCAGTGGGAAAGCAAAATATTCCCCCCCCCTTTTTTTTATTATACTTTAAGTTCTAGGGTACATGTACACAACGTGCAGGTTTGTTACATATGTATACATGTGCGATGTTGGTGTGCTGCACCCATTAACTCGTCATTTACATTAGGTATATCTCCTAATGCTATCCCTTCCCCCTCTCCCCTCCCCACCATAGGCCCCAGTGTGTGATGTTCCCCTTCCTGTGTCCAAGTGATCTCATTGTTCAATTCCCACCTATGAGTGAGAACATGCAGTGTTTGGTTTTCTGTTCTTGTGATAGTTTACTGAGAATGATGGTTTCCAGCTGCATCCATGTCCCTACAAAGGACACGAACTCATCCTTTTTTATGGCTGCATAGTATTCCATGGTGTATATGTGCTACATTTTCTTAATCCAGTCTGTCACTGATGGACATTTGGGTTGATTCTAAGTCTTTGCTATTGTGAATAGTGCTGCAATAAACATATGTGTGCATGTGTCTTTATAGCAGCATGATTTATAATCCTTTGGGTATATACCCAGTCATGGGATGGCTGGGTCAAAAGGTATTTCTAGTTCTAGATCCTTGAGGGATCACCACACTGTTTTCCACAATGGTTGAACTAGTTTACAGTCCCACCAACAGTGTAAAAGTGTTCCTATTTCTCCACATCCTCTCCAGCACCTGTTGTTTCCTGACTTTTTAATGATTGCCATTCTAACTGGTGTGAGATTGGTATTTCATTGTGGTTTTGATTTGCATTTCTCTGATGGCGAGTGATCCCCCTTTTGTGTGTGTGTGTGTGTGTGTGTGTGTGTGTGTGTGTGTGTAATGGAGTCTCGCTCTGTCCCCCAGGCTGGAGTGCAGGGGCATGATCTTGGCTCACTGCAACCTCTGCCTCCGGAGTTCAAGTGATTCTCCTGCCTCAGCCTGCTGAATAGCTGGGATTACAGGTGCCTGCCATCACGCCTGGCTAATTTTTGTATTTTAGTAGAGACCGGGTTTCACCTTGTTGGCCAGGCTGATCTCAAACTCCTGACCTTAGGTGATCTGCCCGCCTTGGTCTCCCAAAGTGCTGGGATTACAGGCATGAGCCACTGTGCCCGGCCGGAAAACAAAAAATTCCTTTTAAAGACTGAACGTATCTCTTCAGCTCTTCAGTAGCACAGTAGCCTGCGCATGGGGCCTTAGCATGCTGGTCAGAGACTGTTAGTCATCTTTGGGTATAACCAGGGCTGTCAGAAAGCAGACTTTTGCTGGTGGAAGGTGAGGGGTCAAGGCCAAGCTGGCGTGGCCTGAACCCAGCAGTTCCTTTGAACTTTGAGCAGAACCCAGAGAAGACCTTTGCTTTTTCAAAGATCAGGGCTTAAAAGGAGCCCAGCTGGCCAGGGGGATGGGGTAAAGGTCTTTCACATCAGCCAGGCTTGAGACAAGGCTGCAGAGCTGGGCTTTCTGCCTGGGGGCATCCTTTTTCTGCATGTCCAGCTGGAGAACGGATCCTACATGCTGCCATTTGGTGTCACTCACTGTATTTAGTTGCTAATAACTTTTCCATCAGCCCCTTGGATCTGATACCACTTGGGTGAGGATCCTGCATGAATCTCACTGGTGAGGCAGATTGATTCCTGGCTGCTTTTTGTTTCAGGGGAGAGATCTCCCCGCAACCACTTCCATGGGGTTTTGGCTATGCCAAGGTGTGGCTCAGATCCCATCTGGAATGCTGGAGGAATCTGAGATAACAAGCTGCTCTCACCTGGGACTCCAAGTACACATTTTAGAGTAAATGCAGAATCAGTTGTATCCACAGGAACAGTGAGAGTAAAGAGAGGACCTGGTGGGGTGTTCCCATCTTGACAGTGGGCAGAGGGAACTTGGCCAAAGACAATCACCTTGCAGAGAGAGAGGGAGGTCCTGGTAACTTGGCAGCAGCCATGATTCAGACAAGAGGACTTTCTGGAAGGGCAAGGGTCTGCATACCAGGGCCAGTGATGGCTCGTATCTATTTTACATTTCTCTTTTCAGTATTATTATAATAAACTTTTATTAACCATTGCAGTCAAACTAGCTGGACTCTGGGGGTTTAAGGAATGTGCCTATTTCCACAATTGGCCTGGCAGAGAAGATTCTAGAACAATACCTTCCAATATGATAGCCACTTGTGGCTATTGAGCACTTAAAATGTGGCTAGTCTGAATAGATGTGTGATATAAGTATAAAATAAACATGAGATTTCAAAGACTTACTACCAAAAATGAGAATGTAAAATATCTCACTGAAATTTTAAAATTTGGATTACATATTGAAATGATAATGATTTGGATAGATTGGGCTAAAGAAAATATATTATTAAAATTAATTTCACCTGCATTTTACTTTTTAAATGTGACTACCAGGAAATTCAAGATCATATTATCTAGCTTGCATTATATTTCTATTGGAAAGTGCTACTCAAAAGTCTCAAGGTGACACTCAGTGACCCTGAGGTGGGTGATTGGCCAACATGTGAAAACATCACCAGGATGAACTTGTTGAACGTTCCAGCATCCCTTGGGGAGTTGCAGAACTAGATGGGTCAGGAAATCCATGAAAAATTGGCCTTGCAGTGGCTTGGACCACATTAGTTGGGTATAAAAGGGGATTTCAGCAGGGCGCAGTGACTCACGCCTGTAGTCTCAGCACTTTGGGAGGCCGAGGTGGGCAGATTGCAAGGTCAGGAGATTGAGACCATCCTGGCCAACATGATGAAACCCTGTTTCTACTAAAAATACAAAAATTACCTGGGTGTGGTGGTGCATGCCTGTAATCACAGCTACTCTGAAGGCTGAGGCAGGAGAATCACTTGAACCAGGGAGCTGGAGTTGCAGTGAGCCAAGATCATGCCACTGCACTCCAGTCTGGCGACAGAGCAAGTCTGTCTCAAAAAAACAACAAAACAAACCCCCAGAAAGGGGATTTCAGAGGCCTGGTCCCCTGGGTTAAGCCTGGGAGTAAGTCAACCAGTGATTTTCATTTTGCAGTGGCCTCTTTAAAACAATGGCACCAAGACATTTGTCCAGAAGCCCAAGATGGGACTAAGGAGTGAGAAGGGCCCCAGGTGTCTCCCAAAGAACTTGGAAGCAGCTTCTAGACTCAGCAACCAATCAGGTGGCTCCGTTTTAGGGCCTCAGGAGTTTGTACACAAAGACCCTGTTAGATCCGGTTATGTTGTATGGATTTTCATACCATGGGTCAAATCACAAATACTTGTGTGTAATAGCTTTTTATTAAAAGAACACAGCATCACCCAGAGCAGTGGACATGGCTGGTGCCCTGCCCAGACCCTCTTCTGGTTGTGGCAGCCCATTCCCCCAGCCTGTGACTTTCCTCCTAATCCCAGTTGTGATCTTTAGATGGTTGTCTGTGAGCTCCTGGTACCCCCTCGCCCATTGAGAGGGCCAGAGTCCCCACAGCCAATGACTGGTGCAGACGGACAAAGACTCAGCCTCCAGACAGGACAGCTCAGAGGTGCCATTTATGCTCCAGAGCTCTCCAGGGATCAGTCTGAGGCTTCACCTCACACTCTTGTATGGTTTCTTCCCCTTCCTTGGCCTGCTCCCCCAGTTCCCATCTTGGTTTCTCCTGGAGGGTCTTCTTTTTGAGACAGGGTCTTGCTCTGTCATGTGGGTTGGAGTGTAGTGCAGTGACACAATCATGGCCCCTTGCAGACTCCACGTCCTAGGCTCAATCTATCCTCTTGCGTCAGCTTCCCAAGTAGCTGGGACTATAGGCATGTGCCACCATGCCCAGCTATTTTTTTTTTTTTTTTTTTTTTTGAGACGGAGTCTCGCTCTGTCGCCCAGGCTGGAGTGCAGTGGCCAGATCTCAGCTCACTGCAAGCTCCGCCTCCCGGGTTTACGCCATTCTCCTGCCTCAGCCTCCCGAGTAGCTGGGACTACAGGCGCCCGCCACCTCGCCCGGCTAGTTTTTTGTATTTTTTTTAGTAGAGACGGAGTTTCACCGTGTTAGCCAGGATGGTCTCGATCTCCTGACCTCGTGATCCGCCCGTCTCGGCCTCCCAAAGTGCTGGGATTACAGGCTTGAGCCACCGCGCCCGGCCCATGCCCAGCTATTTTTAAAAATTTTTTATAGAGATGGGGATCTCACTATGTTGCCTAAGCTTGTATGGAACTCTTGGGCCCAAGTGATCCTCCTGCCTCAGCCTCCCAAAGTGCTGAGGTTACAGGCATGAGCCACTGTGCCCGGCCCTTTCTTAATAAATCACTTGTTCTCAAATGCTTATCTCAGGGTCTGCTCCTGGGGAACCCCATCAGAATAACATGATCAGACTTTATTGCAGGTACTGGTCTTCACCTTCGGGGTGGCCATGTAATATGCAGTCACTGAGTGTGTGGGGGATTCTGAACCCTCGAGATACCTATGCTGAGAGCGCAGACCCCGTGCCCAGAACAGCAGGGGCTGCAGGACCAGGAAGGCCCGGTATGTGGCTTGCCTCACTCCAGGCCGTGTCTATGAAGCAGCAAAGAACATCACACCAACAGCCATGTGACTTCCCCTTGGACCATTTATTTCATTGTTCTTTAGTCGAGCTCTTCCCTAAACATCTTTAGCTCTCTACCACAGGCTCTTTTCCAGAAATTTGAAACTGTGTTCTTCTTGCCATCTTCACGACACCCCCTGCCCTCTTACATAGGATATTTCAACATCAAGGTGGAAACAGGAACTTAGCCGAGTTTTGCAACAGAGAAGAGTATTCTAGGCCTACATTTATAGGAAGTGGGGGTGGGGAAGAGCCATGAGTCCACAGGGGTACATCCACACCGAGGGTCATCACACTGGGTGGGCAAGTGAGATGGGAAAGGATGTGTGAGTCCTGGGAACTTCAGAAACATCAGAAATTACCAACATCATTGGGGAAAGCCTTAGAAAAATCTATAAAGACACACTGTCTGCACGTGGGAGGCGCTCACTTCCCCCTAATGTAGACTAAAAAAAAAAAAAAGAAAGAAAACCCATAAACCCACATTAACCAAACACACACACACATGACAAACTCTAAGTCTCCAGACAGACACCCTCAAATAGGCACTTGGTGTTTTCAGCTCTGGGGCTGGAGAGATCTGGGGCTTTGGCCTCCAAAGGCAGGAGTGGCTGTCCCCAGAGAGGAGGCAACAGCTTCTGGAGGCTCTGGGGAATCACTGGATGGGTACTGGCCAGCTAGCTGGGAAGGAGAGCTGTTTAAAGAAGACCCCCTCTCACCGCCCATTTCACCATGACAGTGACTTGCTGGAAGTTTTGTGCCCTGAGGATGGATTTCTGAATATAGTGGGCTGGCATTTCTAAAGAACGCATCACTGAAGGGTCAGGGGCTGGCCTTTACATGTGAACTTTGCATGTTGGGGACTGATGGGTTCCATGCCAGTAGGGACCAGGTCCAGACTGCTACTAACCACTGTGTTTGCAGAGCCCAATGCCATGCCTGGCGCTTAGGGGCATACAAAAAATGTTTGTTGAATGGTTGAAAGAAATAATCCCAAATGAAAATCTTGTTCCTCCAAGAATATAATTACATTATAACCTTTTCATTGGTTATAAATTGGTTCTTCAAAATGGGATTATAATTCATTTATTTTTCTGGCCCTAAAGGAACCTTTAAAGATTGAAATTGAGTCTTTTCACTTGGAGCCAGGAATGAATCTGGATATGTCCAAATGAGAGGGTCTTTGGCAAATGCACTGGTGAATTTCAATGGAATAATCAAACCACCCCTAAGCTGACAGCTGACCCAGAACTGGCTGTTGGGCTGGAGGGCAGGCCAGGGTCCTTATGTGTTGGATCTGATGTCTGGGGAGGAGGGGCTGGTCACTTATTATGCCCCGGGAAAGGCCTGATTCTGGCTGCTGGTGAACAAGTTCTTGTCTAGCTGCCTGGACAGATGGCATCAGGAATAAAAAGGAAGAAAATCAAGGCAGTGGGAGGAGGAAGGTCAGGGACTGGCCAGAGATCAAGGACCAGGCAAGAGAAGGTGGATATGGCTGACCAGGGGCATCTTTACACATTGAACTCTCAGGCCACAAGTATGCTGGTCTGGGGAGAAATCCCCATGCATGCAGGGGAACCTGCATCCATGAGACAGATGAGGCAAAAGGAGCATCCCACACGTGGGGAAACCTGCTCAGATGAAATATTTCCAGGAAGGTTCTAAACTAACTTACTGGACCCTCAGGGAATGGGGAGGACTAGCCAGCAGTGTCCATGCTGCAGAGAGAAAGCCAAGAGGATTTGAGAGATTGGTAAGGAATGAAAAATTGGAGGTGGCCACCTGGAAACCCTAAGGGAGGTGGATTTGAAATGATGATGGCAGTTCAAGATACGTCTAGGGTCCTGGGGTCCTGGGGTCCCTTTCCATGGATTCTACCTTGATTTTCAGAGCATGGCTGCTGGAAGAACTGGCGATCCCAGAATCTCCTTCCCTTCTCCCCTCATTCAGTGTCAGACTAGAGACTCAAAATTCTTTGGGGAACGGTTTGGGCACATGGTTTGCTGTGTTTCGTTTTGTTCCTTATGTCAGGGCTATAGAGACACTGGCCCAGCTATTTTCAGCAGGGACAGAGTCGAGGCTCACTGGGGATGGCTTCAGAGGATACTGAGGCCCCGCTCAGGGAGGGCAAGGCACAGATACCCCAAATCCCACCCCACGTCCCAAAGGTCTCCCAGCGGGGCTGTCCAGTCCATGTCAGCAGAAGGCTCTGGGCATGTGAGGGGTCTGGAGAACTCAGGGAAGGAGGCAAACACCAGGGCCCCTGGCAGGTCAGGGCACCATGTGCCACCACTTGAAGGTAAAGGGCTTCCTGCGGACATTGGTGCCGCAGTGGACTTCCCCCAGAAACTTGTGGTAGGCAGAAATGTCGTCGATGAAGGTGCATTCGAGGCCCAGGGGCTCCAGGAGGCCGCGCACGTGCATCTCCAGGCAGCACTCCTCCTCGACCTGTGGCCCAAATGGCTTGGGGATGCCCAGGTCCTTGTCCAGCACGATCATGTTCACCTGTGATGGGTGATTGTGATGGTAACAGCTTCCATTTAGTGAGCACCTACTATACACATGCCCATCCTAAGCTCACTGAACCCTCACAGCAACCTGTGAAGTAGTAACTGTGATTGGATAGGGACGGAGCGGGTCTAAGTCACTCACAAATGGCAGAGCTGAGGCGGAAAACCAGGCAATCCTCTGTATGTACATGTGTGCAAAAGCATTCACATGTCTGTACATGTATATATACATGGCTATATATGCATGCATCAGTGTGTACATGTACATGTGTATGAATGTGCACACATGCATGAGTATGTATGCATTTGTGTGTGCATGTGTATTTCTGTGTGTGTGTGTATATATGTTCATGCGTGCACGTGTTTCTGTGTGCACGTGTATATGTGTCCACGCATGCACGTGTTTATGTGTGCGCATGTGTGTATATATGTGTCCATGTGTGCATATGTATTGTTCTAACCTCTTTCTATGTTATGGAAGACTCTCCTCTATGTAACAGGAATCCCTCCTGTACATAAAGGACTTTTAATCTTTTGCACAGCACTTTCCTATCTGTTAAGAAAAAGGGTTCCCAGTATCTCAGTGAAGCAGCTAGGATGAGCGTATCACCCCTAGGAGGAAATGGAGGCCCAGAGAGGGCAAGTGCCTGAGGTGAGGTCACACAGCAGTGCAGCCAGGATTGGGACCTGGGCCTCCCCATTGGACAGCCTCAGTTGAGGGGTCCTTCTGGATCTGGCTGCCCTATACTGGCATGGGGCAAGGGTTGGGGTCCGCAGGGCCTCACCATGTTTGGGAAGAAGGCTCTGGCGCGGTGGTCCTTGTCCATCTTGAACAGAGCGGGCAGGTCAATGATGTCCTGCTCTGTCAGTCCCAGCTCCTTCTTGAGGATGTCACGGTTCCAGTCCAGGCAGCGCTGGGAAGGAGAAAGGAGGGAGGGCATGCAGGTGAGGGGGACACACACCTGCCACCTTGTCAACCCCATCCCTGTCTGCAGCACCAGGCCAGGGGCCCTGGCACTCCAAAGAGACTTCTAGCACTCAGTGGCACCTCTGCAGCCTCTCCTCGGCCCTGTCTACCAGGGTTCAGGACAGAAGATGGTCACAGATGTCAGAGCAGCAGCTGCCATTTCCCCAGCATTCACTAGAGCCGGTCCCTGTGCTAAGTGCTTCCCACACAGCACCTCAGTGACCCCTCGGGCCACCCAACGCTGATGATTTTGGTAATAACAAAAGCTAATGTGTACATGTGCCTGGTACTTCTAAGGGCATTACATAGACTGCTTATTTAAGCCCCAGCCCTGTGATATAGATGCTATTATTATACCCTTTTAATTTTTTTTTTTTTTTTTTGAGACTGAGTCTTATTCCATTGCCCAGGCTGGAGTGTAGTGGCATGATCTTGGTTCACTGCAACCTCCACCTCCTGGGTTCAAGTGATTCTCCTGCCTCAGTCTCCCAAGTAGCTGGGATTATAGGCACGCACCACCATGCCTGGCTAATTTTTGCATTTTTGGTAGAGAAGGAGTTTCAATATGTTGGCCATGTTGGCCTTGAACTCCTGACCTCAGGTGATCTGCCTGCCTCGGCCTCCCAAAGAGTTGGGATTACAGGCATGAGCCACCACGCCCGGCCAAAATTTTTATTTATTGATTTATTTTGTAGAGACAAGTGTCTCACAATGTTGCCCAGGTTGGTCTCAAACCCCCAGCCTTAAACAATCCTCCTGCCTTGGCTTCCCAAAGTACTGAGATTACAGGCATGAGACACTGTGTGTGGCCCCTATTATCCCGTTTTTAGAGATGAGAGAACCAAAGACAGCCTTAGTGAGTTGCCCATGGTCCTAGTCCCAAGTGAGGGGGCGGCACAATTTGGCACTCCTTTAACCCCGGGACTTTAGCCCAGAAGTAAAGCAAGGAGGCTGGCTGAATGCTGGTGGAGGCTCTTCCCTGTGCTGCTGTGCTCCGGGTCAGGAGCTTCTGAGCCCTCGGCCGTTCTCTACGGAAGGCCCAAGGATGTGAGGGCCTGAGCCTCATCCCTCCCAGGGGCCCTCTGGCCCTGCACCCCTGCCCTGCCCTCACCTGAAAGTACAGGTTCTCCTGCACGAGGCTCTCGTTGGACAGAATCTTGTTGATGGTGATTCGCTTGCTGCTCATCCCACCCAAGCCTGTGGGGGTCAAAGGACAGGGGATGGTCAAGCTTTAGATACCCAGGCTGGGTGTTCCCCTTTTGCCAAGACCCTCCAGTCCCTGGGCTAACTGCTGGACCAGGACTGGGGAGATGGGGCTGGGGACAGGCTGGACCACAGGAGGGCACTCCCAGGAGAAATCAGGCCCCCTCGTCTGGGAAGGGCAGCACACACTCTTTTCTCCAGAGTTGACTATGACATCTGAGCCAGGACAGTGGTGGCAGCTGTCTTGCTCTCACTTCGGCCAGTGGGATCAGGGGTGGTACAAGTAGCCCCCTGGTTCTCCCACCTAGAGTCTGCTGCTAAGGATGAGCAGCTGACTAGCATGAATGTGGCAGAAGCAGCATGGCCAAAGGGGACACCCTTCCCATTTTCCAGAACTGCCTCATCTTGGCTGCTGCTCTGGAGTGGCCTGCGTCTGGCTCCCATACCACAGGATGGCTTATATGGCTTCCAGCTTGATTAGTAATGCCTAATGCTCAATGAGCACCTACTATGTGGCCGATACTCTTCTAAATGCTTTACATTGAATTAACTCATGGATCCTCCCCACATTTCTATGGGGTAGTCACTACCCTGAAAAATGAGGAAACTGAGGCACAGAGAAGTTATGTGACTTGTCCCAGGTCTTACATCTAGCAAGCAGCAGAGTTGGTGTGCAGATCAGTCTGATTCCAGAGCCTATGCTCTTAACCTATTATTTATTTATTTATTATTTTTTGGCCTCATCTGGGAAGAGCCTGCTGGTCCATTGCACTTCCCAGGTTTATAGCTGGATAGCAGCAAAGATGCCCAGCTATAAGTTGGATGTAATCTTTGAGGCTTAGGGACTCAGAAGGCAGGGTCCAGGTAGAGACAGAAAACTTTAGGGATCTGTGATTTTCTAAAACTGATCCAAGTTCAGGGGATAGGTTCATATAAGAATTTTTCTGGAGGGCAAGCCTGTAGTTTTTTTTTTTTTTTTTTTGAGACGGAGTCTCGCTCTGTTGCCCGGGCTGGAGTGCAGTGGCCGGATCTCAGCTCACTGCAAGCTCTGCCTCCCGGGTTTACGCCATTCTCCTGCCTCAGCCTCCCGAGTAACTGGGACTACAGGCGCCCGCCACATCGCCCGGCTAGTTTTTTGTATTTTTTTTAGTAGAGACGGGGTTTCACCATGTTAGCCAGGATGGTTTCCATCTCCTGACCTCGTGATCCACCTGTCTCGGCCTCCCAAAGTGCTGGGATTACAGGCTTGAGCCACCGCACCCGGCCAAGTCTGTAGTTTTTATCATCTTTTAAAGGGATGTGTTTTCCCCCAATGTTGTGGGCTCTGATCCAGCAGAGATCCTGGCTCTTTGGCATCGCCTGATTCGCCTTCCTCTCCAGGTCTCCTGTGTGCTTCCAGTCTCTGCTGACTGCACATCCGCGCATCCTCTCTATGTCTGTCCCAATTATGTGAATGTCTAAGTCCAGGAAATAATGTCTCACTCCTGTACTGACGACGACGATGTCTGACCATGCCTTCTGCCCATCAAAGTCCACTTTTCTTCCTGTCCCCAAACCGCATTATATCTATTTTCTCTCTATCTCTCTTTCTAAAATACAAGGAGAAATCTGGGGCACTGCTTGTCCCTATTTGTACAAAAATAATGGTCCCTATATCCTATGGGTAGTTTTTGAGGGTATGTTTAATATTAGAGAGGAAGCCTCCAGAAAGTCAGGACTCAAGCTTGCCAATCCAAGAACAAACTTCCCATTGATGGGGAATTTAAAAAGGGTAGTGGTGTTAAATTGGTCTTGTCTGTCCTAGACATCAGTGACAGTCAGGAGAACTGTCTTTGGATCCGAGGGGCAGTCATGTAAGTATCAACCAGCTGCGGGAGTGGATACCAAGCAGAAAAGTGACAAAAGTAATTTAAGAAAAAAACAGGCTGGGCATGGTGGCTCACGCCTGTAATCCCAGCACTTTGGGAGGCTGAGGCGGGCAGATCATGAGGTCAGGAGATTGAGACCATCCTGGCTAACACGGTGAAATCCTGTCTCTACTAAAAATACAAAAAATTAGCCAGGCATGGTGGCGGGCACCTGTAGTCCCAGCTACTCAGGAGGCTGAGGCAGGAGAATGGCTTGAACCTTGGAGGCGAAGCTTGCAGTGAGCTGAGGTCGCACCACTGCACTACAGCCTGGGTGACAGAGCGAGACTCCATCTCAAAAAAAAAAAAAAAAAAAAAAGTATAATGGATATAGAGAGTGCTGATGCTTAGCTAGCATTGTAGGTATGTTTAATGTCCTGGAACTGTGCCCTTACAAATGGTTAAAATAACAAATGTAGGCCAGGCACGGTGGCTCACACCTGTAATCCCAGCACTTTGGGAGGCCAAGGTGGGCGGATCACGAGGTCAGGAGATCGAGACCATCCTGGCTAACACGGTGAAACCCTGTCTCTACTAAAAATACAAAAAAAGATTTAGCTGGGCGTGGTGGCGGGTGCCTGTAGTCCCAGCCACTTGGGAGGCCGAGGCGGGAGAATGGCGTGAACCTGGGAAGTGGAGTTTGCAGTGAGCTGAGATCGCGCCACTGCACTCCAGCCTGGGAGACAGAGCAAAACTCTGTCTCAGATAAAACAAAACAAAACAAAGAAAAAACAAACAAATGTATTAGATTAGGTATATTTTATCACAATAAAAAAGGTATCGGACATAAGGATGGCAACAGCAAAACACTGGGGACTACTAGAGTGGGAGGGAGACAGGAGGGAAAGAGCTGAATGACTAACTATTGGCTACTATGCTCAGTACTTGTGTGATGGGATCATTCATATCCCAAATTACACAATATACTCAGGTAACAAACCTGCACATGTATGCCCTAAATCTAAAATAGAAGTTGAAAAAGAAAAAAAAAAGTATGAGGAATTGGCATGGTGTCTGTAACCTGGCTGGCTGTCTCCACCTGATCATCTTTCCCTCTTTCCGTGATTAATTCAAATGCAAATCTCATTCCATCTATGTATGTCCCAATTATGTGAATGTCCAAATGTAGAAGATCATGTCTCACTCCTGGGCTGACAACCATGATGTCTGACCATATGCCTTTTGCCCACCAAAGTCCACTTTTCTTCCTGTCCCTAAATTGTATTGTATCTATTTTTCTCTCTATCTCTCTTTCTAAAATACAAGCTCCTTGAATGCAGACTGCGCATCAGTTTTCTTTTCTTTTTCAAAATTTTTATTATAGAGAGGCTGGGTGTGGTGGCTCATGCCTGTAATCCCAGCACTTTGTGAGGCTGAGGCAGGTGGATCACCTGAGGACAGGAGTTCGAGACCAGCCTGACCAACATGGCGAAACTCCATCTCTAGTAAATACAAAAAATTAGCTGGGCTTGGTGGTGCATGCCTGTAATCCCAGCTATTTGGGAGGCTGAGGCAGGAGAATCACTTGAACCTGGGAGGCGGAGGTTGTAGTGAGCCAAGATTTCATCATTGCACTCCAGCCTGGTCAACAAGAGTGGAACTCTGTCTCAAAAAAAAAAAAAAAAAGGTATTATAGAGATGGGGCTCTCACTATGTTGCCCAGATTGGTCTCGAACTCCTGGCCTCAAGTGATCCTCCTGCTTCAGCCTCCGAAGGTGCTGGAATTGTAAGCATGAGCCACCAGACCTAGCTGCATGTCAGTTTTCAACCATTTAACCCTCCACTGGGTCTGCTGCCTTTTAAAGTATACACTAGGCCTTGAAGATGAGCTATGCACTGCTGGTGACACTAAGGAGCTATGGGCTGCTCACAGTCCACCCAACCACAACAAAGGTCACAGGAGGCCAGAGGTGCTTCCCACCACGGCGACCTCGCAAACCCCGGATCAGGCCAGACACCCAGGGAAGTGGAGCTGGGTGCTCAGGGACAAAGTGCTCATCTGCCCCACCCTCCCGAGGGTCTCTCTGGGGCCTCCAGCTCGCCACTTCTTGCCAAGGCCCTGTGACCACTCACCTTTGAACATGATGGCCTCTCCATGGCCGTCCTTCTGCTTCTCTCGGAAGAGCTTGTAGCAGGCCGAGGTGCTGGCCATAAGCAGCAGGAATTTCTCCAAGAGACAGTCCAGAGGGACAGAGTCAGCAGTGGGAAGGCACCCAAGGAGCACAGCGGAGGCCCTGTGCTGAGGACCCAGTGCCTTGCCTGCTCATTGCCTCAGGCCCCCAACGCTGAGTGGCAAAGGCTGCCGGGGAGGGTGTTCTCTGCTTCAGAGGAATATTTCTCACCTTTCCTCTACCTCAGCAATGTCACCAGGTCAAGGCTCAGAGCCAAAGGTGGCCTTGGACAGGACTTCTCCAAGTTGCCAAGCAGCCACGCAATTTGCAGGGAATTTCCAGGGTATGAAGTTGTACCCATAAAAAAATGAAAGAACCTCTTTCCAGTGCCACAGGTGCATACTCTGTTTCTCTCTAGAGTGTTACCGCCAACACAGTAGCCACTAGCCTTGTGTGACTATTGAACACTTGAGCTGTGGCTAGTCTGAATTGAGATGTATCATATGAGTAAAAATCCTTATCAGGTTTTGAAGATTTAGTATGAGAAAAGAATTTAAATCTCTTGTTAATAATTTTTAGGTTGATTACATGTTGAAATGCTAACATTTTGGATTTATGGGGTTAAAATTTTACCTACCACAGCAACAACATGCAAACCAGCTTTGGCCTACTTCCTCCTTCCTTTATGCTGTCTGGTTCCCCTAGCTCTTGCCCTCTGCTGGCAGGGGCTGGTAATATATGGGTTTGCCGCTACCCCATTCACTCCAGCCACAGGGAGCTAGCTTACCTTTGTGCCGGGGATGGGGACAAAGGACATGAACTCATCCACGTGGCCCACAGTCAGCCAGTCCGAGTAGAGCTCCACGGGCGCCTGCACCTGCTGGGCCTTCAGGAAGTCACGCACCACCTTGGTCATCCTCCGACCACCAGACCTGGAGAAGGGAGGAAGAGGAGTTTCAGAAAACTACCCACCTTACCAGAGGGCCTGCGAAAGGAGTTTGGTCTCTGGGACCCATCCCGGACCCAAAGTGGCATCAGCAGAGAAGTCCCAGGAAGGAGACTAGGTTGGGTTAAGAGACTCTGGCACAGGCAGTAAGGCATTTGAGTCCAAGGGGAAAGAAGTAGGTGTTAGTTGCAGCTGCGGCCTGTATGAAGGGCATGGAGCCCAGGCTTCAGCCCTCGAGGGTATCTGTGACTGTGCGGAGGCCACATTCTGTGTGTGAGAGTCCCACCTGGCCTGCTGGAGGGGGCTAGGGCACAGGAGGGCTCCCAAATCTGCCCTCATCCATGTGCTTCTTTGCTACATTAACTTCCACTTATTTTAATCTTTCTTTTCCCCCGAGATGGAGTCTTGCTATGTTGCCCAGGCTGGAGTGCAGTGGCATGATCTTGGTTCACTGCAACCTCTGCCTCCCAGGTTCAAGCAATTCTCCTGCCTCAGCATCCTGAGTAGCTGGGACTATAGGCGTGTGCCACCACGCCTGGCTAATTTTTGTATTTTTAGTAGAGACATGGTTTCACCATGTTGGCCAGGCTGGTCTTGAACTCTTGACTTCGTGATCCACCCGCCTCAGCCTTCCAAAATGCTGGATTATAGGTGTGAGCCACTGTGCCTGGACTTACTTTAATCTTTAATCAGTTCAAGAGACACCTCCTCCAGAAAGCCCTTCCTCATTTCTTTTTTTTGTTTGCTTGTTTGTTTTTGTATTTTGAGAGGGAGTCTAACTCTGTTGCCAGTGCAGTGGCACGATCTCGGCTCACTGCAACCTCTGCCTCCCTGGTTCAAGTGATCCTCCTGCCTCAGCCTCCCAAGTATTGGGACTACAGGTGTCCACCACCACGCCCAGCTATTTTTTTTGCATTTTTAGTAGAGATGGGGTTTTACCATGTTGGCCAGGATGGTCTCGATCTCTTGACTTTGTGACCTGCCCACCTCGGCTTCCCAAAGTGCTGGGATTACAGGCATGAGCCACCGTGCCTGGCCAGCCCTTCCTCATTTCTAGACTCCCCAAGGTCTTTGATCTCTCCATTATCCTCTGAAGATAACCCTAGCTCCTTAGGGTGGCCAAGAAATTCCTTTCTGATCTGGCTCTTGGCTGGCCCTCCTCCCTTGCTTCCCTCCCTTCCCTTAGTTCTGTCTGCTCCAGCCACCTGCTACACTTGCTATCTCTTGGGGCTTTTCCTTTTGCTGTTCCTTCTGTATGGAATGCGCTTCCTTTACGATCTCCTGATGGCTGCCTACTTCTTAACATCCAAGCCTCAACTCTAGTCACGTCTTCAAAAAAACAACAGCTAAGGCACCCCTGTCCCCAGGAATGTTTTATGAAGTCACCCTGTTTTATCTTCTCCATTGCATGTATCAGCATTCAGAATTATCTAATTGATTTACTTGCTTCCATGTTTATTTTCTGTACTGCCCTTACCCAGTTGTAAACTCCCTGAGAGCTGGGACTTCGCCTGTTTGGTCACTGCTGTATCCCCAGAGCCTAGCATAGTGCCTGGCACAGAGTAGGTTCTCAGTAAATATTTGTCTTTAAGGGGCCCTCCCTGAGCTCCTCAAGGGGATTGGGGGCCCCTCCCTGGGCTGCCCTGACTCCCTGTCATTCTTTCTGTCATTTTACGTCCCTCTATTTCATCAGGGTCTATGTGCATGCCTGAGACCTCTGCCATCTCCTTGAAGGCAGGGGCTGGGCCTCCTGTTTGGGATCCTGTGCCTGACACAGGGCCTGGCACTTGGCTGGTGCTCAGGAAATGGTTGCTGAGTGAATGAGTGGCCACTGAGTGGGGGGAGAAGGAGGCAAGAGTGGGCAAACAATCGCTGCCTGTGCCAGTGGCCTCCCACAGAAGGTTGAGCATCCCATGTGACTCGGAGGAACCTGGTGCCCAAATCCTGGCTGATCCCATCTGTGCAGGCTCCTGGCAGCCCTTTTGTGGCATGAGAACCTAAGGTATTCACTCTCTTCCCAGCGACTGCCCTGACAAGGAAGAATCTTTTCACTGGCTGGTGGATCAACTGGGCAGGGAGTGAGGAGAATCATGGACAGGCCTGGGAGCCAGGGAGTCACATTTCTGGGGCAGGACTACATCTGCTCATACCTCTTTTAAGTATGGTATTCCTGAGGATTCATTGGTATGCTCCCACTCATACCTGTCAGTTTTCCTTTTCTGGACTCCTCCCTCCCTTCCCCAGCTGATTTATTTAATATTTAATTTAATTTTGTTTTCTGAGATGCAGTTCACTCTTGTTGCCCAGGATGGAGTGCAATGGCATGAGCTTGGCTCACTGCAACCTCTGCTTTCTGGGTTCAAGCGATTCTCCTGCCTCAGCCTCCTGGTAGCTGGGATTACAGGCATGCGCCACCACACCCAGCTAATTTTGTATTTTTAGTAGAGACGAGGTTTCTCCACGTTGGTCAGGCTGGTCTCAAACTCCGGACCTCAGGTGATCCGCCTACCTCAGCCTCCCAAAGTACTGGGATTACAGGCGTGAGCCACCGCACCTGGCCTAATGTTTTTTGAGACAAAATCTCTCTCTGTCACCCAGGCTGGAGTACAGGGGCATGATCTCAGCTCACTGCAACCTCTACCTCCCAGGTTCAAACAATTCTCATGCCTCAGCCTCCCAAGAAGCTGGGATTACCACTATGCCTGCTAATACTTGTATTTTTAGTAGAGACGAAGTTTTGCCATGTTGTCCAGGCTGGTCTCGAACTGCTGGCCTTAAGCAATCTGCCTGCTTCTTCTTCCCAAAGTGCTGGGATTACAGGCATGAGCTACTGTGCCCAGCCTATCTATCTATCTATCTATCTATCTATCTATCTATCTATCTACCTACCTACCTACCTATCTACGTATTTTTGAGATGAGGTCTCTTTCTGTTGCCCAGGCTGGAGTGCAGTGGCCTGATCTCAATTCACTGTAACCTCCACCTCCCAGGCTCAAGTGATCCTCCCAGCTCAGCCTCCTGAGCAGCTGGGACTACAGGTGCATGCCACCATGGCTGGCTAATTTTTGTATTTTTTGTAGAGACAGGGTTTGCCATGTTACCCAAGCTGGTCTCAAACCCCTGGACTTGAATGATCTGCTCAACTCGGCCTCCCAAAGTGTTGGGATTACAGGTGAGAGCTACCGTGCCTGGCCAACCAGCTGATTTATAATCTCATCACACGCCTTTCCATGTGGGGAAGAGAGTTGTTTATTTAGTTATATATTAGATCCTAAATCACACAAAGATGTAAAGGTTAGCTTAATTTTCTTTCCAAGAGTGTCAGTCTCTTAACAGGAAGTTGTGGGAGGGAATAATTCTCCCAGCCACTTGCTCCATGTGTGAGCAACCCAGGCCACCCTAAAAGAGAAACAGTGACCTCCCCACTCCCACAGCCCCCAGCCCCAGCCTGGCTTCTCTTACAGAGGAAAGCTGCTCCCGATGAGGATGCGGCCAAGAGGGTATGTCTTGCCGTTCACGGTCACTGGGGGACTGACCTCCAGGTTTCCAAACGAGTCAAGGCTGGTGACAGGCTCAAAGAGGGGCTCCCGGGTCACGTAGCCAAAATCTGGGCCCTAGGCAGAGGGCACACACCTGCATTAGTCTTCTGCAGCCAGGGTCCTCAGCCCCCAAGCCAGCTACCCTCTTTTACCACCTTCAGTCTGGGTCTGTGGGCACTTAGTTTCTAGGCCGGTTGTCCATGGTCTTCCTATGATTAACAAAGAGCAGGGGCCTGGGCATGGGGAGGCTGAGTGTGTGAGCATGATGGTGTAAGTGTGACAGTGCAGGTGAGAGTGTGTATGAGAGTGAGTGGGAGTGTGAATGTGAGTGTGTGGGCATCTGCATTCCTGTGTGTGCCTCTGTTTCCCAAGCACAGATACATATTGGTGATTTCAGGATTAGTCCCCATTTTATGTTATGCGCTTTCAGTTTCCCCATCTGTTTTGTTGTTGTTGTTGTTGTTGTTTGCTTGTTTTTGAGATGGAGTCTTGCTCTGTCGCCCAGGCTGGAGTGAGGTAGTGCAATCTCAGCTCACTGCAACCTCTGCCTCCAGGTTCAAGTGATTCTCCTGCCTCAGCCTCCCCAGTGGCTACGATTACAGGCAAGCACCACCCCTGCCTCATTTTTGTATTTTTAGTAGGGATGGGGTTTCACTGGGTTGCCTAGGCTGGTCTCGAACTCCTGACCTCAAGTGATCCACCCACTTTGGCCTCCCAAAGTGCTGCGATTACAGGGGTGAGCCACTGCGTCTGGCTCATTTCCCCATCTATAAAGAGGTACCAGATTAGGTAACCTGAGGAAGGGGAGCAGCTTGTATTATTACTGCGCAGTAAGAGAATTTTGCATCCTTACCCATCGTCATGTGACTTCTGGCATCTTCCTACAAAAGGAATAGACTTCCCTGCCCAGTGTCAGACTTGGTCACATGACTTGCTTTGGCCAATGAAATGTGAGCAGAAGGGATGCATGCCAGTGAACAGCAGAAGCCATAGGAACCCCCACGTGTGTCTGCCAACTCTTTGACTTCTCCCTGTGCTAGGAGAATGGCATTTCCCAGACTGGGGCTGCTCTGGCACCTTGAGTGCTAGAGTGAGGAAGGCATGAAGAAGCAGAGTGGCAGACCAGCAGCAGCAATCAACATGGAATGCCAGCAAGACACAGGCCTTTGCTGTTGTCAGTCATGGAGATTTCGGGTTGGTTTGTTACTTGGTGAAGCTGACCAATACGTGCAAAAGTGGTAGCTATGAATATACATGCCATCTCAACCCAGTCTCAACCTGCCAGACTTGCCACTGAGCCCAGAGGAAGCCTCAGAACCCTTCTTCACACAGAGCTCCAAAAAACTGGAGTTAGCACACAAGACACAACCCCATTGGCCTCTGAAATTTAAGATTCCTCTCATGACTTTTGGGGTACAAATATAGGAATTTTGTTTGGGAGCTTGCACTGGGCTTGGGATGAAGCTTGCTTGACAAAATCCAGTGGAGTAGGAGGATGTGGCTTATCCTGGCTCAGCTGAGAGGCTCCAGGGACAGCTGAGTCCATGGGGTGGATGGTAGCAGCTTAGCGCTTTCTCACCTTGGGGCCCCAGCTGGCAACATGGGAGCTTGCCGAGGCTGGGGTGCTGGGGCTCTGCAGCACCATACAGGTGGGCAGGTATGCAGCACAAAGCTGGGCCTGGTCTGGGCCTCAAGGAACAATGCAGCCGGGGACCTTGGAACCAGGCCAGCCTGGAATACTGAAGGCAGGTGGTGACCTGGAAAGGCCTCATTTCTCATGCCTGTGGCAACCATTGCTGGTGGTTAGTTTGACTCTACTCCTCACAGTATTAGGGAAAGTGGACAACAGGCTCACTGAGGACAGGGACCGGGGAATGATAACCATAACAACGGCGAATAATGGTCATTATATTAGCGATGGCACTGATGTCTTATATAACGCTTTCAATCTTCACAACATTCTGTGAGACTGATATCATTTCTATCCCCATTTTACAGATGAGGAAACTGAGGCTTGTGGAAGGTAATTGCTTGCCCAAGATCACATGGCTGCAAAGAGGTGCAATTAGGACTCAAGACCAGGTCCGCCTGACATTCCAAAGTTCTGTGCCGACACCATTGGCTCTAGCATCTCCTTGTGAACAGGGCACTGGGTTAGGAATGTGGGGCAGAACAGGTGTGAACCTGGCACAGGGTCAGCTCTGGGCAGCCCTGGCATCTGACAGGAACGCTGTCCTGCATGTGACCTTGGGAAAAGTCCCCGACCTACTCCAGTCTCTTGTTTCATGCCCTGTTCAAACCTCCCCCAGCGTGTTCAGGGCAGAAGAGTGCAGACAAAAGAAAGATTGATTTCAGTTCTGCCCTCACACACTAGGTAGTTGAGGGCCTAAAAGGGGAGTGAGAATGGCTTCCAGAATGGGAGGAGTCAGATGGCTTAAAAACAAACACACAAAAAACAAGGCCGAGTACAGTGGCTCACGCCTCTAATCCCAGCACTTTGGGAGGCCAAGTTGGGCAGATCACCTGAGGTCAGGAGTTCGAAGCCAGCCTGGCCAGTACGGTGAAACCCCATCTCTAGTACAAATACAAAAATTAGCCAGACGTGATGCTGAATGCCTGTAATCCCAGCTACTTGGGAGGCTGAGGCAGGAGAATCGCTTGAACCCGGTAGATGGAAGTTGCAGTGAGCCACTGCATTTCAGCCTGGGTGACAGAGCAAGACTCCGTCTCGGAAAACAAAAACAAAAACACACCCACACATGCACCGAAAACCATAGCCTCAAGGTGCTGATGAACTTGGAAGTCGGAACCATGATTTTTGACAATTGCATAACTGTGTTTTTTTCTTCTTTGAAACTTACTTAACTCACTTTGCTGCAATTTGGAGGGGAAGGGCAGCAGCAGGGACCAGGGCCTCTGGAACTAGGTCTTACTCTATTTCCCTTAGTTCCCATTTCCCACTAGAAAACGCTCCATGTTTTGGAAAAACATCAGTTATCAGAGCAGGAAAGGACCTCAGAGGCGGCTATCCCAAGTGATCCGTTTTGCAGAGGAGAAACAGAGGCTCTGGGCAGCAGATGAATGTGTCAGGGTGGCCCAGGGTCTCCTGACCACTCTGTCTTATGAGAGTCTCCGGGATCATCCTCCATCCCCAAGTGGCCTTAAGCATCTTACCAGGAGCTCCTTCACAGGAAAGTCCTTTAGGTTTCCATCTCGGGGGGAGTCCAGCACCACGGGGAAGCCTTTGTGGGGGGCCTCGATGTAGCCAAACTCAATTTCATCCTGCAGGGACACCAAGGAGAGCTGTTAGATGAGCCCAAGGGACAATTTGTGCACATAGGCAGAAAACTCGAGAAACACAAGAGCACCAAGGAAAAAGAATGTCTATCTTGTTCCCCATCCCCTGGTCCCCCATCCTCCTCCCCTCACACTGATGATGGCAGCATAGGTATCCACAGGCAGTCTCTGCACATCACAAGCAGGTTTCTTACCGATATCAGCTCCATTTTTTTTTTTTTTTTGAGACAGGGTCTCACTCTGTTGCCCAGGCTGGAGTGCAGTGTCATGATTATGGCCCACTGCAGCCTCAAACTCCTGGGCTCAAGCGGTCCTCCTGCCTCAGCCTCTGAGTAGCTAGGACTACAGGTGTGCACTACCATGCCAGGCTAATTTTAAATTTTTTTGTGGAGACAGGGTCTTGCTATGTTGCCCAAGCATGTCTTGAATTCCTGGTCTCAGGCAATTCTCCCACCTCAGCCTCCCAAAGTGCTGGGAATGCAGGCATTATCCACCGTGCATGACCTAGACCTCACTTTAAAAAACACAATAACCAGGTGTGGTGGTGCATGCCTGTAGTCCCAGCTACTTGGGAGGCTGAGGTGGGAGGATTGATTGAGCCCGGAAGGTGGAAGTTAAAGTGAGCTGAGATCGTGCCACTGCACTCCAGCCTGGGTGACAGAGCGAGACCTCGTCTCAAACAAAACAAAACACAAAAATAGCAAACAGCATCCTGAATATGTTTTCCTTTGAGTAACAACTTAACTTGAAGCACATCCTGTATCCATATTGAGAGACTGGCTTCATCCTTTTTAGCGGTTGTACAGAACTTCCGGGAAGGCTGTTACTCAGTCCTCCACGGACAGACATTTAGGTTGCTTTGCAATCTTTTGCTACTACAAGAAGCAGCACTGCAGTGCACTGCCTTCTATGTTCATGTCTTTGTGCACGTGTGCAGATTTGAGCTGACAGAAGAATCTCCATCTGCAGAGCTGCTGGGTGCCGGGCAGTTTACATGAAGCCGACTCTTCTTTGCCTGACCCTGGGGTCATGTCCTTCCCAGCCTGGACCTGGGCTCCTCACCTGGATCCAGCGATCGCCTCGGTTTATGTACTGGAAGCAGACCTTCAGGTCACAGTTGGTTTTCTCCACCAGGTTCTTCACCTCTTTCAGGAACAGGTAATTATCCTTCATGCTGAGAAAGTGGGGGAAGGAGAGGCCAAGAGAAAGGGTGAGGAGGGGCCAGAGTCATCTCCCTGAGATGGTGACAGCAGCTGGTATCTCTGGGCTATGCTGGGCAGATCAGTCTACACCTGTGCTCACGGCCACCTTTATAAAGGCTGCTGGAATCAAAGGCCAAGTAAACCCACCCATTCATGTGGCATTTGTCAAGGTCATGAACAAATAAAATGAGGAGGGGAACTCTTACCCCCACCTGTCCCAATGCCTTACACCTCTGACTCCACAGATTTTCAAATAAGAGCTATGCCTGGCATGAAGATGGGATGGATATAAGGACCCAAGGGGTCCCTTTTGGGTTGCCAGACATCTAATCATAGGCACTTTCTCCCTTGGTTCTCATCTTGCTGTTGTGGATCTAGCTCATAATAGGTGGTCAATAAAAGTCTGTTTAATGAATGAGTCAGACAAGCTGCATTTCCACTGCATAGGAGGTTGCTAAGTGCGTGGTAGGGGGTTAAGCAAGAGAACAGAATGGCGGCTATTATTTTTAGAGTATACCCTGCATGCTGGATCTTGGATAAATGCTTTGCCTGCTTCGCCTCATTTAATCCTCACCGTGACTCTATGATGTGGGCATTTCAGAGAGGCTGAGAAAGTTGCTCAAGGTAACACACTGGTAAGTGATGGGGCCAGGAACTTGACTCATGTCCATCTGACTCGGCTCTTGGCCACTCTGTCATGCTGCCTCTCCGGGCTGGGGCCACCCCTTACCAGCATACAAACACCGACACAGGAGGCAGGATGTTGGGGGTCATGATCCACGGAGCAATCCGGAATATCACGGTGTCCGTGAAGATGGGTGTCAGGGGAATGTCCTGGGTGTGAGAGACAAGGCGTGGGGGGTCAAAAGTCTTGTCAGGGTGCTTTCTTTGCCTGCCTTTCAAAGTGGGTGAAACTGATGACAGTGAATACATTTCCTGAGTACTTGCTGTGCACTAAGCCTGTGCTAAGTACTTTCACATGTGCCAATTCTTTTCTGCATTCCGACCACCGCAGGAGGTAGATACTGCTATGATCCTCACTTTTCAGATGGGGAAACTGAGTCATGGGGCCGTTAACTGCCCAAGGTCACATGGTTGGTAAGTGGTAGAGCCAGGCTTTACATCCAGGCAGTCAGCTGCTGAGTTCACATTCTTTTTTTTTTTTTTTTGAGACGGAGTCTCGCTCTGTCGCCCAGGCTGGAGTGCAGTGGCCGGATCTCAGCTCACTGCAAGCTCCGCCTCCCGGGTCCATGCCATTCTCCTGCCTCAGCCTCCCAAGTAACTGGGACTACAGGCGCCACCATCTCGCCCGGCTAATTTTTTGTATTTTTTAAGTGGAGACGGGGTTTCACTGTGTTAGCCAGGATGGTCTCGACCTCCTGACCTTGTGATCCGCCCGCCTCGGCCTCCCAAAGTGCTGGGATTACAGGCTTGAGCCGCCGCGCCCGGCGAGTTCACATTCTTAACCACTGTCCTATCTTGTTCTATCAAACTTCTCTTCCTGAAATCGCCCCACGCAACGGTTGAACCAGCCCCTCGCCTTCCTCTGTTTTTGCCCTGGGCACCTTGCCCTTTTTTGTGTGTGGGCATTTTGGCATTGTTTTGGGTCAGTTTTGCTATGTACAGACTGTTTTGTTTTAAGGAATGGTCAAGCAGCTTGCCTGGAACCCGAGGGAAAGTGAGGTCTGATTCCAGGGTTCCTTTGTGGGGCTGGCTTTCAAAAGCTATAGGAAATGGACCCCATCCTTGGTGGGGAGGTGAGGGGGTGGTGGGACTGTTGCACGGCTTGCCTTGCTTGCTGTGGTCTGCCTTTTGAGTCTCTGTGGGTGGTTGAGAGATCCTGGGGTTCCGGCTGCCCTGGGCATGGGTGCCATCAGAAGCCCCATCCCTGTCCTCTATCCTGTTAGCTTTGCCTTTTGCACTTCCCAGGGAGCTTGAGGGTGCTTTGTAAGTAGAACTTTACAAGTTTGGATGCTCACAACCACTCCAGGCAGCAGATGCTTTTTGGACTTTCTGTCTTACAGATGGAGAAAGTACGGCGTATTACCCTTAACTAAAGAAATTCACAGGATGCTTAATTCACTTGCCTAGTGTCTTGTGGTGGTTAAACCAGGAGTTGAACCTGGGCAGTCTGCTGCCAGGGCTCATTCTCATACATCTCAGCTAGATCCAGCCTCACCCTTGTATAGCACCCATTGTATCCTTTCCGAAAGTGGCCTGGGGATAAAAATGAGGGGCTCTTGTGTCTGTAAGAGCAGTCAGGTCCCTTCCTTTTTTTCTGAGTGAAACAGGGTGGGCCTGAGAGACTAGGGTCTGGGGATGAAAGGTCTTTATGATGAGAGGTTCTTGTGCACACAGCATGCCCTCAGTGAGGCGGGCTTCCCTAGAGGGACAGGACCGCTTCTTCTCATCCAGCTTCTCCCGAAAGCAAGAGCAAAGCTAGCTGAGATGCTTGGCCCCAAGGTAGGGCACAACCTGAAACTGGGATTTGGGGTTCAGCCTGCAGTCAGAGATGGTATAACCCACAGTTGGGGGAGGGATCAGAGTAGGACAGGAAGTACAGAGTAGGACCGCACAGTAGGTGGTCAGCAAACCCCACCTGGGTGGCTGCTTAGAGCCTTGTGCTAATCAGCAGGACTCTGGGCCTTAGACCTAGGCAGGGAGCAGGGAAGGCCAGGGCACAGGTGTGGAATGTGTCAGAAAACATTGCCCACAGGGAATCCGTGGGGAGCAGGAGCAGCAAGGAGACTGGCTCAGTGGACCCAGGAGCATGGCTCAGAGGACCCTGGTAGCCACATGCTGGCTTTGCAGGGGTCATCGAGGTCTCCTAGCCTGGACCCACCCCCTTGGCGCTTTGAGCGGGGTGGAGCATAATGTGGGCTCCTAGGAATGGCCAACTGGTAAAAGCCCCACCCTGGCCCCCAGAGGTATCCCCCTGTGGTGGAAGCCTGGAGCCCTCACCTGGGCCATGTACTCCAGCAGGCTGACATGGATGGAGACCAGGCCTGAGAAGCCCTCGTCGGGGAAACAGAGGCCTTCTACGAAGAAGAGCAGCTCCGCGGAGCCGCCCGTGTACTTGACCACATGATAGAGCTTCCGCCGGCCCAGGATGTGGATATAGCGTTGGCCGAAGAACGGGTCTGGAGGGAAAAGGACCAACGTCAGACTCTCACCCACATCAGAAAGAGGTCAGTGGGGTGGTATCACTGATGGGGACAAAAGGGCAAAGTAGTTTGTTCTCTAAACAGAGAGAAAAGCACAAGCAGAAAATGCCACCAGAATGGCCATGGCTAGGAGTCATTGTCATTTTCTTAGCACTGCTGTGTGCTGGCTGTGTGGCGCTTCGCCAGACAGTCACCCTCTCTGGCTTTTGGCTTCCCCGTCTATAAAATGAACAAGCTCTCTCGTGAATGGCTGATAGGAAATTGCCAGCTGAGCAGTTAGTGGTGTCAGGGGAGGATGAAATTGTTTCCATTTCACAGATGAGGAAACCGATCTCAGAAAGGAGGAGTGGCTTGTCCAAAGTCAGAGAGCCAGTAAATAGCTGAGCTGGGACTCAGATTCAAGTCCAATTCTGAATCCCAAGCTCTCATCTCCTTTGTATAAACAAAACATAAACGTGCCCATTAGTACCAAAAATTCCCTCCATATCATGGAAGCCATGTTGGTGTAAAGGCCAGTGCATGGGCTGTCCATTTTTGTGGCTGGGCGGAAAGGCAGGTTCCTCCAGTGCTCCTGCCCTCCTGAAAGCTCCCAGTTTGACTTGTGCTGTCCCCTTTGCCTGAAACAATCGTGTCCCTTCTTCCTTCAGGCCTTGGTTTGTGTCACTTGCAACAATCCGGCCCAGATCCCCCAGAGACAAAGCCAGGGGCCCTGCTTGGAGCTCCCACAGCTCCCTGCCGTCTCCATCACAGCATTTATTTATTTATTTATTTATTTATAGACAGAGTCTCGCTCTGTAGCGTAGGCTGGAGTGCAGTGGCACGATCTTGGCTCACTGCAACCTCTGCCTCCTGGGTTCAAGCGATTCTGCTGCCTCAGCCTTCTAAGTAGCTGGGATTACAGGCGCACACCACCATATCTGGCTAATTTTTGTATTTTTAGCAGAGACAGGGTTTTGTCACCATCTTGGTCAGGCTGGTTTTGAACTCCTTGCCTTAAGTGATTTGCCTGCCTCACACTCCCAAAGTGCTGCTATTACAGGTATGAGCCACCACACCTGGCCTCATCACAGCCTTTTTAAATGTGGGTGACCTGTGCAAGGGTAGAGACAGGCCCAGTGGGGCCCAGGGCCTGCCTGGCACATGGTCATGTTTAACAAATGTCTACTGAACGAACCAATGACTCCCACAACACTCCCTGTGGGAGAGACCAAGGGGGAATTTTCAGGCAGATTGAGAGCACATGAATCAGGCAAGGACCTTCGGGGAGAGAGAGGTGGTCCAGATGCAGCCTCTCTAAGAGCAGTGCTCAGCTGATGATAAGATGCAGCAGATGTGGGAAGCGTCATAACAGCAGCTATGGGTGAGATCCAATCTGGTTACTTGGGGTAGGGTGGGGAGGGCAGAGGAGGCGAGATGGGAAGCATTTGAGCAGAGGAAGGCAGCCTTTGTGAAGCCCTTTGCGGGGCGGCAGAAATGGGTGTGGTGGGGAGAGGAGATACTTGCATTGGTAAAGGCATGGAGATAGGACCCTATGCAGTTCCAGAAGGAATTTCTTTATGCCCTGGAGAGCTGGAAGGGCAGAATCAGCCTCAGCTTAGTGCTTTCAACGACAATGATAATCGTTAATGACCAGATGCTCAAGGGTTAGAACACGTAACCAGAATAGCCTGGCACAAACCAGGTGCTTGATTAAAACATGTGAAATAAGTGAATAAACCATGAAGCCAGGGCTTGGGAGGGTTCCTCTTGTGGGACAATGTGCCGAATTAGACCCGGGTTATAAAGCTCACTAAGGGTGCTTCCCTTAGTGGTTATGACTTCCAATGTCAGAGGGACCTGGTTTAAATACTGCTCTGGCTTTACAAGCTATAAAGCCTCAGGGAGCCGGGCGCAGTGGCTCACGCCTATAATCCCAGCACTTTGGGAGGCCGAGGCAGGCGAATCATGAGGTCAGTTCGAGACCAGACTGGCCAACATAGTGAAACCCCATCTCTACTAAAAATACAAAAATTAGCTGGACATGGTGGCGCATGCCTGTAATCCCAGCTACTTGGGAGGCTGAGGCAGGAAAATCTCTTGAACTCAGGAGGCAGAGGTTGTGGTGAACTGATGTCACACCACTGCATTTCAGCCTGGGCAACAGAGTGAGACTCCATCTCAAAAAAACAAAAACAAAAACAAAAACCTCAGAGAATTCACTTAACCTCCCTGAGCCTCAGTTTACTCATCTGTTAAGTGGGAGATAATGATACCCACGCCACAGGGTCAATGCAAATGACACAGCCTCAGTAACTTCAGTAACCTCAGTAACCATGGGTAACCATTGATAACACTGCTTGGACCTGTATTACAAGGACATGAAGGAGTTTTCATTGAATAGTTTCCGAACAGAAGGCAGGGAAACCATGTCCCACCTCATCCTTCCTTGGGAGGGAGGAGTCCAAGAAATGAGGTGGAAAAATTCAGATACTGAAAGTCCCAAAGAATAGAAAGTGAGATCCTGTTCACCCAGAAACAATAGTGTGCACCCTACGGCCCTATCACTCAGTGGATTCAGATAGATTAGCATCACGCAAACATTTTCTTCCAAGCACTTGGGCCCTCCCACGCCCACAGGCCCCAGGCTGCACTTGAACTGATGCTCAGGGGAGAGTTAGGCCTAGAAGCCAACTTGTCCTGGCAGAAGCCACACAGCCAAAGCTTTCCCAGGGCTCAGAGCACCTGGGGGTCTCCCCCAAATTCTGGGGTAGGAACAGGGATCTGGCCGGGGCGGTGGTGGGGCAGGTGGAGGACACGTTCTAGTCCGTCTGCCGGCAGCTTTCTCCCTCCCGATGTGGCCCGTGGCCTGTGATTACAATGCACCTCTATTCTGGGCTGTTTTCTGACAGTTGGGGCCAGCTCCGGGTGGACTGATTCCTTGGTGGGAACAATTCAGCCATTGTCCCCAGGAGCCTCCTTTCCCCCGTCCTCCATCCCTGGCTCGGCACAGACCCCACACTGAGCGTGGCCAGCTCTCTCTGCAGGAACCAACAATGCCGCTCTGTTGAGTGGTCCTTGTGCCTTGGGCTGGGCCCATTGACCTACTGTGACCTCTCTGCCCCAGGAATTGGCCAGCACGTGGTATGATTTGCCTTCACCTTTCCAGCTACTTTGGAATGATTCCACTTCCCAGTGAGACTCCTTGATAGTGTGACCAGCTGATTTGGTTTCCCTAGGACTGAGGGGTTTCCTGGCATGAGGGGCCCTCAGTGCTAAAACAAGGAAAGTCCTGGGCAAACTGGATTACCATATCCTTGTATAAAGAGGTAAGGCCCCAGTGCTTGGTGTTCTGGGCAGAATTTGAGGCGGAGGCAGTCACCAGGTCTTCCTGGGAAAACTGAAGCCTTCTGTCCACTCCAATCATTATAACCAACAGTCATCATCATAATTTCAACGAAAGCCTTAATTGCCATTTATGGAGAGCTTTCCAAAGGCCAGCTACCGCACTCAGTGCCTGACACACCTTCCTCATTGGATCCCCACCACCATCTGGGACACCCGGCATACCAGGAGAGTCGGGATAGTTGGGACTCTTGCTATTCCCATGCCACATCAGAGATGAGCACCCCAAGGCTGGGGCTGGTGAGGAGACTTGCCTGGATCCAGAATTGTAGCTCCCTGACTCCAGCACTCCCTGTAGGGGTCCTTCAGTCTCCAACCCAGCCCCCTGCCCTTGGGGAGAGCTGGTCTGACCCTACCAGGACACCTGACATTCGCTCATCTATAGGGGTACCTGGAATTTGACATAACTCCAAAGTGTTTACCTGGAAGAAAAGGAGACTGTGCTACTGGTCAATTATCTGTCGTCCTTTGCTTGTGTGTGTGTGTGTGTGTGTGTGTGTGTGTGTCTGTCTGTCTGTCTGTCTGTCTAAGAGTTTTCACCCAGAGTCAGCATTATTGGGAAACTGTCTCTTCTGGGTCCCCACTGTCTCAGTCATGGCTGCTCCCCATAGCATGGGCAGCCCAGATAAGAGGCTCCGAGGGACATTCTCCAAGCCCTTGCAGCAGTAGTGCCTCTTTTCTCTAGTCTGCTCAGGACCCGTCTCAAAAGGCAAGTGATGGGGAGGGACGAGATTATGGAAACAGACCAGAGTCCACTCCCTTTAGCAAAGAGAAGAAACTTCTAGGTAATGTCCAGACATCATGATTTGCCACAGGTCTCATGTCACGACACCAAGGTCAAGAGGCCAAGGTTGAGGTCCTGCTTGCATCCCTCCTGCTCCTGCTGGTGACGCCATCCTCCATGACAACCTTAGCCTGGATGGTGTAAACATCAACATCTCCGGCCCCCTGGGGCAGCAGAGCCAGCCTGACTCTGGGCACATTCCAACCTGCGTGAGGTCACTGCTTGGAGCCCAGGGTGGATCAGAAGGAGGACTGGCATTGGGTGACTGCTGGCCACTGCCATCCTGGCTAAATACCTCCCAGATGGGAGGGTCCGGGATCCCTACTCACCTCCTGGCAAGTGCCCTGGATCTAGTGGGCCTGTCTAGAGGTGGGTCCAGGGCCGGGCCAGAGATCCTAGCCCCACTAGGCAGCTGGGCATGCAGAAGCACCCCCCCGCCCGCCACCCCACAACCCGCCTTGTACCATGGCAAGTTGCAATGCCGACTATTTTGCTGAGGGAGCTTTTAAAATACATACATCATTATTATGACAGTCCCTTGCATAAAACCCTCTAATGGCATTCCATTGCACTCAGAATAAAATCCAAACCCAGTCTGCATGCTCTGGCCCCTGGCCCAGCTCACTGACCTTGACTCCCAACCCTGCTCTGGGCTTCCATCTGCTCTTCCCACACTCCAAACTGGTCTCCTCCTCCAGGCTTTGCAGATGCTGTTCCCTCTGCTTAGAACACTCTTCCCTCAGCTCACAAGTGGCTGGTTCCTTCTTATCGTTCGTTTGAGTCTCAGCTCAGATGTCACCTCCTCAGAGAGGCCTTTCCAGAGGCACCCATCTAGTAGTGCCTCTGCCCTGCCATTCTCCTCATTTATTCTATTTCATTTCCTCCAATTGTAGTACTGATTATGTCTCTCTTGCTAGACTGGCAGCTCCTCGAGGGCAGGGTGTGATTGTCGTGTTTACTGCAGAGATCTCAAAGCTGAGAACAGCGCCTGGCACCGAAGAGCTCAACACATATTCACAGAAAGGGTGAGGCAGAGCCGGCAGCTACAAGGACTAGCTCCAGGGCAGGAGCCCATGCCCTACACAGTGGGGGCCCAGGACACCTGTTGCTATCAAGAGGAGCAAGGGGTCAACTCTTCGAGGGTGCCCACTGCATCTTTAGGGGGTCTTTGAAAGTCAGAGATGGCAGAAAATACCTAGAGGTGGTGCCTGCCCTGCCTCAGGTATCCTGAAGGTGACATGACTCCAGAAAAGAAGTGCCCAAATGCCCTTCCTCCCCTGATTCGTCGGGAAGAAGGGCCTCTGGGTTCTACATAGACCCATGTCACTCCAGACTCCTTTGAGAGGAGGAGCGATGTGTCCCCATGGAGTCTTTCAACTGCATGGGACAGCAGCATTGCCAGGTTACAATCACCCAGAGACCAATCTAGGTCTTCTCCAGGCACCGGCACCTGCACCTGTGAAGGCCACAAATGCTAAGGGGAGGAGGAGAGGTGGCTAGAAAGGGCTGGGCTGGGCTGGGGTCACTCACTCTCCACGTAGAACACGCCCACTTTGTCTGAGTCTGACATGGAAATGTACAGAACCATCTCGTATCCGGCGGGGAGGCGGTCGGGGCCTTTGGTCCGCAGGATCATCTGGGACATGTCCTTGAGATCTGAGGGACAGGAGGTGAGAATGAAGAGATCTGCTGCTGGAGCCTTAGCTTCCCATTGCCTTTTACTTTGATAATCAGGAAAAAATCCCCATGGATGTGTATTAATGGAAACTATAGAAAAGCATAAAGAGGCTGTGTGCTGTGGCTCACACCTGCAATGCCAGTGCTTTGGGAGGATGAGGTGGGTAGATCGCTTAAGGCCAGGAGACAAACACCAGACTGGGCAACATAGCAAGATCCCATCTTTACAAAAATAAAAACAATTTAGCCATGCATGGTGGTGTGTGCCTGTAATCCTGGTTACTCAGGAGGCTGAGGCAGGAGGATGGCTTGAACCCAGGAGGTTGAGGCTATAGTGAGCTATGATCATGCCACTGTACTCCAGCCTAGGCAACAGAACAAGGCCTTGTCTCAAAAAAAAAAAAAAAAAAAAGAAAGAAAAGAAAAAGAAAAGAAAAAAGAAAAGCAAAGCATAAAAACCAGTTGTCATTTCCAACACTGGAGATGATTAACCTTTTGGGGAATTTCCTTCTGGTCTATTTTCTTCTTATTCTTTTTTCCCAAGACAGAGTCTTGCTCCATTGCCCAGGCTGGAGTGCAGTGGTGTGATCTTGGTTCACTGCAATCTCTGCTTCCTGGGTTCAAGCGATTCTTCTGCCTCTGCCTCCTGAGTAGCTGGAATTACAGGTGCATGCCACCATGCCTGGCCAATTTTTGTATTTTTAGTAGAGATGGGGCTTCACCATATTGGTCAGGCTGGTCTTGAACTCCTGACCTCATGATCCACCTGCCTTGGCTTCCCAAAATGCTGGGATTACATGTGTGAGCCACCAAGCCCAGCCCTCATGTATTTCCTATGGTTTCGCCTTTGGCTTTAAGCAAGAGTTGTATTTGTGTCCACCATCCCCAGAGGCCTGAGTCCATACCTGCCTCACCCTCAGCCCAGCCCAGGACTGGGCATGAATCTTTTCACTCCTCCCATCCTGCCCCCCAAGTGCAGGGCCTGCTGGCACCTTCCTTGCTGTAGACCTTCTCGTCACGGCAGTCCTCCTTGGGCAACCAGGGTGTTTCTCGGTCACAGTTCACCAGCAGGATGGCCCCCTGGCCCTCGGGGCCCCAGGTCCAGGATGCCTACAGTGGCAGGAAGAAAGGTCAGTGCTCTCTTCTCTATGCTTGTATAGACCCCATGGGACACCAGAGAGACAGCCCCAGGATGAGGGTAAAGAGTAGCTGCCACCCACTGGGGCAGCTGTGACTTGGCAAACGTGAATCTCAAGACTGATGTCCACAGAGGATGAACGTGGGCATCAAAGGCAAGTTCAGTAGAGGCACAGAGACAGGAAGGCTGACCGAGGCATTTATGGGCCTCCTGTCTGATGCGGCTGGTGTCTGGCATGGGTGGAGGCAGGGAGGTGGAGGCTGGCCAGAGAAATAAGCAGACGGACATTCTACCACAGGTCCCGAGGTCCCTAGGGGAGCTCAGGAGGAGACGCCTGGATGGATGACACCCAGCTGTTTCCAGACGCCCTACTAGTGCTCCAAATAGGACCTGCACGGTGCTCCACTTTCTACGCTGCAGCCAGAGCGCTACTAGAACAAACTCGGGTCAGATCGTGTTGCTTCCCTGCTTGAAGCCAGGTCAGGGGCTCCTGGTTGAATTAGGATGAAGCCCTGATTCCTTGCTGTGGCCTGGAAGGCCTGGTGAAACTTGCCTTCCTCTCTATCTCATCTCTTCCACCTTGCCCCTCGCTCACTCTGCCCCACCCATCCTGGCGCCTTTCTGCTCCCAAAAGACTCAAGCTCCCAGGCCTTTGCCCATGCCAGTCCCTCTGCTGCCATCCTGCCCCTTTCCACCTGGCCCACTCTACCCCTCCTTTATTACATCATAAGTGTCTCTTCTTCCTGGAGGCCTTTCTAATTCTCTAGGACAGAGCAGCTTCCCCAGATCCACACCTGGCACAGTACACATCCTTTTTGGGAGGACTTAGGACAATTGTGATGAGACAGCCATCCACAACACTCAATTTTTAATGTGGACCATGGGCTCCTTAAGGCTAGGGCTGTGTTTCTCTTGTTCTTTCTGCATCCCCTGGGCCTGACCCACTCCTGGAACGTAAAAGATGCTCAGCAAATATTTACAGGATGAGTGAAGAAAATGTGAAAACTTCACTGGCCCAGATTTAGAAATTCTGGCCAATGACGAGTTGATGGGTGCAGCACACCAACATGGCACAAGTATACATATGTAACAAACCTGCACGTTATGCACATGTACCCTAGAACTTAAAGTATAATAAAAAAAAAAAAAAAAAAAAAAAAGAAATTCTGGCCAAGTTCCGGCTCATGGGATTGTGTGACTTTGCCAAGACTGCACAGCCCCTTGGGGGACGTTGGAAGCTGTTCACCTGGGGCTGCTAGGCCTCAGAGGCCTCTGTGGAGTTCACTTTCATACGGCTTGGCCACAGACTCAGAGAATGAGTGTGCAGGGCTGGCCCTGGTCTCAGGCAAGCCTTGCTCGCGATCCTAGAAGAAGGGACTCTCCCACAGGGTTGAGAACCCTCCCCTGACCTGCAGAGAGTCAGGGGAGCAGGCTTCCAGGACCCAGGCTTCTCATCAGGCTGTGTTTATTTCACTTCATAAGTACCCCTCTATGTATACTTTACCCTAGGCTTCAGAGTGTTATTATAAAAGTCACATATGTCCACAGCAAAAATTTAGATGATACAGAAGGGCAGAAAACGGAAAGCAGTTAGAAGCAACAGCCTGAATGTACACAGAGCAAGACTGATGGAGCCTAAAAACTGTGTTGAGGGAAAAGTACAAAAGAGAATGAGATAGAGAACACCATGCTGTCTGCACAAATTAAAAATACATGCACACCAACCACATCACATGCCTCCTGAGAGTCACCAGAACAGACAGAGACACATTAAACCCAGCAAAATGGTCCTCTGTGGGGCAGCAGAATGGGAGTGGGGAATGCAAGATGAAAGAAAATAAGTAAATGAATGAGGGAACAAATGAATGAATGGTGAATGAATGAATAAATAGAAAGAGGAGAGGAGCTGTGCATGCACCAGCAGAGATGATACCGCACCTGGAACTGAGAATGATGAATGCGACCCTCTGTCCTGAGGGTCTGTCTCCCCCACCTCCCCGGTCTTAAAAGAAGAGGCAAAATAATAAGAGCAAATGCCTTCACAGCGCTTCCTCTGCAGCAGGCACATTTGTCCTTTCCAACAGTTCCATGAACTGGGCGTCCCCATCACGGGATGGAGAAACTGAGACTCAGGAGCCTGCTCTGTAGCCGACTCTATAAGATGCCTGAGCTCATCTGTGGGTTCCATCATTGGTATGCTGTGTGTCTGGGAGCCTGTCTTGGGCCTCGATCTCCTGAGCTGTGAAATGGGAATTGCCTGCTTGGTGGGAGAACCATGGCTGCCTGTACCATCTGGGTCTGCACCCTCAGAAGCCCCAGGTTCAGGGTGGTGCCTGCCCTGATGGCTAGGTACCTTGTTTGGGTTGTTCTTCTCCACCACGCCATCCCGGTCTGCGTCCACATCCAGGGAGATCTCTGGGGAGAAGAGACATGGGTGAGTTGCTGAGCCTGCCAGGCAGGGTGGGGCAGGGGCACGAGGAAGACCTGTGGGATTAGGGTGCATCTCAGTCATTCATTTGGTCACGGGGAAGGGAGGACCTTGCTGACATCATCTTACACAACCCCCTGCCTCAACATTCCACGACCCACTGAAGACCATCGGCAGACGCTGTGTGGACTTCGTAGCTTATGGCTGCAAGAGCTGCCATCGGGGAGGTCCAGGTCCTCCCACCACTTCTTTGTTCTTGCTGGGGGTTGGGGAATGATCCTCGATGCACAGATCTGAGAGCCTCAGTTCAGGGGTGAAGTCACATGCCCAAGGTCACATCCTAGCAGAACTGGGGTACACGGTGCAGTTGGTTTGATTCATAGTTCATATTCTGAAAACTTACAGGCATAGCATTCCCAAACTGCCTTTCTCAGTCTACCCGGGCATGCGCATAGGTGTGCACACGTGCACCTGTGTGTGCATGTCTCTTTCTCTCCAAGAACTTCCAGTGGCCTAGATCCCACCTTCAAGGACTGAGGGTTTTACTGTGGGTGGGAAGCTGTCTCCAACCCCTCTTGGTCTGAGGGCACCTGTGAGTCCAGATGGAGGATCCAGGGCCAGGCCCTCGCTTATCCCTTCTTTTAGTGAAGGGACCTTCAGCATCCCTAGGCCTGCCATGGAGACAGGCTTTGTGGAGACTGTAGGGAAATGAAAAGGTTTGGCATCAGACAAGGTGGAGTTTAGACCCTGGTTCTCTGCTTATAAGCTGTGTGACTTTGGGCAGGTTAGACAACCTCTCTGAGCCCCAGTTTCCTCACCTGTAACATGGGGCCCTTCCTGGTTACAGCAGGTGCATTAACTGCAATGGAAGGCACTACTGACATTTTGAGCCAAATAATTCTTTGTGTGGGTACAGCCTGTGCATTGGAGGATGTTTAACAGCACACCTGGTTTCTACCTACCAGATGCCAGTAACATCCCTCCCAGTCGTGACAGTCAAAAATATCTCCGGATATTGTCAAATGTCCCTTGGGAGGTGAAATTGCCTTGAGTTGGAGACGGACAGGGTCGAGTAGGGATGTGGTTGGGAAGGTGTTGGGAGTGTCACACATGTGACGTGTGCAGGTTCCAGGCCCCTAGAGCTGCCTGAGTGGGCTCATCTCATGCTGAGCATGACTTGGACCTGGTGGGTGCTGGGTGGTAATGAATGCATTCCTGGTTAGTCCCCTTGGCAGGCACACCCTCTGCCTGGAGGGCATGGAAAGGAGGGTCCTGGCACACGAAGCGCACTGATGTCACCCTTCTCTGGGCCAACCGAGCCCAATTGAGTCCAGAGATCACCTTCAGGTCCTCCCTTTGCCTATAGCCTGCATACCCTAGGTCTGCATGTGACTTTTCCGGTCTAGAAGGAGGCTGCAAGGGCGCCTGGCCCTTGGGAGAGGCAGCCATCTGTGTCCCAGCCTCTGTAGCCCTGTGGTGAGTTAGGTGCTGTAAGGCATAATTTGTAACCTCCTGCCTCCAATTGCATTCACTCCACATTTCACTGCTGAGGAGCTACTGTGCTCCGGAAACTGTGCTAGGCAATGGGCAGTGGAGGCACAGCACCTGCTCTCAAGGCGTCCACAGTCCCATGAGATAAATAGCATTGCTCCCGTTTCACAGGGCAGCAAACCCAGGTTCAGAGAAGTCACTTGTCAGCAAATCGGGCTGGTAAGCCGGGAGGCCGGTGCAGGATAAGGACCCCAGGGGAAAGAAGGGAAGGCGGTACCACCAGGGGCTGGTAAAGAGGCTGGGGTGCAGGGGCAGGAATAATATTGGTTTTGGCTCCTGGACCTTTGTGAACTTTCCAGCCGGTCACGCCCACTGAATGCTGCCTTTCAGGGAACTCAGCTTCCTGAAACTCCTCCCTGGGAAGGAGCTGCAGGTCCAGCCTCTTTAGGGAGCCACTCTGTCCGTTTTAAGGTAACGATCTCTCCCTTGCGGGCATCCTGCTCTGCAGGTGCACAGCGTTTTCCATGGCGTGCTCTCTTGGCCACCCCAGGGGAGGCGTGATCACCCCCACCCGCTAACAATGCAGATGAGGAAACCCAGGCCTCCAGCAGGGAAGTGACCACCGAAGTTCCCAGAGCAGAGCCAGGCTCTCAGCAGGGCCTCAGGCTCCAGATGCCTTCTCTCTGCTGTTCCCTGCAAGGAACCCAGGCTGACCTCCCCACAAGCTGTTTCCAAAAGCCCAGCCCAAAGTCAAAGACCCAAGACTTGCTCCCTTGAAGGTCATTCCCAGAGGAAGTGCCCACGTCCCCACCTTGGCAGCCCTGTGACCTTCGTCTCTAGGCTGCAAGGTGACATTACATTGGGACTCCTTGTGGTGGGTTCATTATAGCAGTGGAGCCATGGGCTAGGAGAGAGATGATGGTGCACTCTAGACTGCTTTATTTCATTACGAATTCTTGAATGTAAACATTTTATTCATGTAATATTTGGACATAGTGCAAACAAAATCAAATAAAACAGTAACACACTTTCTAAAGAAAGACAGCGGTTCCTTGTCCAGCCCTTCTCCTTGGCTGCCTGAGGCAACCTCCCTAATACTAAATACTCATACTTATTGTGATGTCTTGATTTATTGAATTCAGACAGGTTTGTTACCTTCCTGTTATGAAATGTGGGCATTTCACAGTATGGCTCCCTCATCGTCCTCCCAACCTCTCACAGGGCTGCATAACTCCTCTCTCATGACCCATGACCTGTCCCCATAATCCACTGAAATGACCTTCTGGCCCCTTCACCCTCAGAGACCTCCCACCCCGTAGTCATGCCCCTAGGACTTCACCCCTGTAAGGCTTCCCCCAGTGTCTGATTTAACTAGATTCCGGGGGGATGCTGTGGGTAGGGGCAGAGAACAGGGCTCATGTGACCTGCCCGGAGCATTGCCTCTTGGGATGGCTCTGCCTTCCCGAGGGGGAGGAGGGAGAGGACCTCTGCTTCAGGGCCTCTGGGCTCCAGACGACATTTCCCAGAGGCTCTGGATCCCACCTCAGCTCCCTAGAATAGCCCCAAGGCGTCAGGTGGCCCCTGGGTGTGGGGCAGATTGATGGGAAATGTCACTAGGATTGAGTTCAAGGCAGTCTGCCCTGAGAATGAAGACACTGAGACCTCAGCTGTGACCGAGAGGCACCGGCATTTTGGAGGGTCGCCAGAGAGTGGCAGGGTGCCTGGCCTTCTTGCCTTACTAAGCAGCCCGAGGAGTTGTGGAAAGGAAGGACTCCCTCCCCCACAGCCAACCAAGGCAAGTATCCCAGGCTCTGGCGAGAAGGCACAGGATCAAGCCCCTCAGGTTGATGTTGCAATTTTTTGAGGCCCGCGTGTGTGTACTCCTTCCACTGCCAGGACCTCAAATAGGGTGAGATTCTTCCTCCCTCCCCACACCTCACCTCTCCCTCTCCCCCATCCCTCCCAAAAAAAGGAAGTCTTTGCAAATCAACCCTAACCAGAGTCTTGAAGATCCTTAGGGATTAATTAGCTCAAACTCCTCATTTTATAGTTTGCAAAAAGTGAGTCCTAGTGGGGGTGGCTACTTCTTAAGGTCACACAGCAAGTCCTTGGCAGGATTGGGACCAAGACCCAGAGCCTGATTTGGCCAAAGGAATCATGAATTTGTTCCCAAATCCCAGGAGGAAGACAGACAGACCATATGTTTCTTTAACTTCACCCAGGCAGAGAGAAAATGTGGCTACCCCAAGAGCAAGGGAGAAAAGCAGGCAGAGCATTGACTGAGCACCCACTCTGTGCCGGGCCCTTAGCACACAGCATCCCACTGAATCCTTGCAAACGCCATGCAAGGCTGCTCTGTGAAGCGCATTTTGTAGATGAGGAAGCCAAGGCTCAGGGGGATGATGTGACTTGTCCAAGGTCACAAGGTGGTTGGAGGTGGGCAGAGAAACATCTTAGGCTTACTTCTGTCTACTCTGAAGCCAAGGCTCTTTCTGCTCAATGTGGACTCAGGATAGGACCAGGGTGAGAGAGATTCAGATATATTTTTGTGCCTAGGGGACAGTCCCAGCATCTCGAGATATTGGGGGTATCCTTGCCTCTGAGGTACTGTCCCTGAGTGACTGATTACTCAGGATGAGGGGCTCAAGGGCTCCTGGGGCAGATGCTCAACAAAAGACCTAGAAAGAACAGACATAACAGTGGTTCCCAAGGGAAACCAGATTTTCACCAGGGTCTCTGTTGAAACAGGAAACAGTAGTTCAATGGGGTTAGTTTCTCATAAAGTTTTCTTTTTGCAATTGAATGACTCTTTTATTCTGTTTTTTTGTTTGTTTGTTTGTTTGTTTTGTTTTGTTTTGTTTTTGAGACAGAGTCTCACTCTGTCGCTGAGGCTGGAGTGCAGTGGCACTGTGTCGGCTCACTGCAACCCCTGTCTCTTGGGTTCAAGCAATTCTCCGGTCTCAGCCTCCTGAGTAGCTGGGATTACAGGCGTCCACCACCACGCCTGGCTAGTTTTTATGTTTTTTAGTAGAGACAGGGTTTCACCATGTTGGCCAGGCTGGTCTTGAACCCTGACCTCAGGTGATCCGCCCGCCTCGGCCTCCCAAAGTGCTGGGATTACAGGCATGAGCCACCACGCCCGGCCATGACTGTCTTTTATTCTGAGATTATGCCTTGCCTATTATTTAGGAGTGAAAATGATGGTGATAGTTGATAGCAAAATTTTTTATTTTTTATTTTTTATTTTTTTGAGACAGAATCTCGCTCTGTCGCCCAGGCTGGAGTGCAGTGGCACCATCTTGGCCCACTGCAACCTCCACCTCTTGGGTTCAAGCAAGTCTTCTGCCTCAGCCTCCTGAGTAGCTGGCATGTGCACCACGCCCGGCTAATTTTTGTATTTTTAGTAGAGATGTGGTTTCGCCAGGTTGGCCAGGCTGGTCTCAAACTCCTGACTTCATGATCTGCCCACCTTGGCGTCCCAAAGTGCTGGGATTACAGGCGTGAGCCACCATGCCTGGCCTCAAATTGCTTTATTAATGTATGGTTTTTTTCTTTTTTGCCAAGCATCAAAGTTGTTAGTCTTCTCATTTTTGGGGGGTGAGGGGAGGGGACATTTGATTGGCCCATGGAATCTGAATATCTAGAACTTGTGGCAGTTAAATAATTATTAATTGACCTCGGATGGATGAACTCGGTCACTTGTCCTGGGCACATGTGGCATCTTTTGGGACTCAGCCATGCTGCCAACTCTGAATGGGCTTCCTCTAAGCACAGCTTTGTCATCTTCTAGTGAGCGGGAAAAGTCCAGTCCTGCCTCCTTATAGACCCTTATTTTGCCATCTATCCTAAGGCTGTCTTGCTTTGGTGGAAGTCTTGTTAATGGTGCAGTCAGTCTTCTGGGATCACCCTCATTTGACAGGTGTCAGGCCCCTGCCCTTCCTGCCTCTGTCCTCAGGTGTCCCTGTCTCAGTGGGATTAGGTTTCCTCAGGGACTGTCATCTGAGACTGCCTGTGTGCTGTGTGCATGCAAGGTTCACACACGTGCCAGGGCTCAGCACAACCCAGGAGTCTTTGGTTATCATCTGCCGCCCTCACCAAGGTCATCCCGAGGTTCCCTACCCCAGGGCTGGGCACCTCCTTGGGGCAGAAAGAGGGACAGGGGGACCAGCAACCAAGCCCATTTGGGAATTAGCCAAGAATGAGAAGGGCCATGCTGCTAAGCCTATTTCAGCAGCTGAGAGCACAGGGCTAGAGAGGGAGGGGCTGGCTTGGGAGCTGGTTGTATTTTGGGGAGGTTCTGAGATCCCCCTGAGAATGTGGGATAACTGGAATGACTTGGCATCTCACCAACCATTTTCCGGAGATGTGGCTGCAGGCAAGTATTTCTTTGTTTTACCTTTTCTGAGCCTTGATTTTCTCGTCTATAAAATGGGGATGATAATAATGTCTATCCTTGAAACAGTTGGAAGAAGAGATTGAAATCGTGATGGTAAAACATTGAGTACTGGAGCCTGGCACACCATAGGTGCTCAATTAATATCAGGTGTTTATCATCCTCCCCCTCCTGCTCCTCATCAAAGTGCCCAGCACAGCTCTAGACACAGAGTAGGTCTGCAATAAGGAGGCCGCATCATTATTTTTAAAGCACTCAGCATGCAGTTGACTCTCAATAACCGGTAGTTCCCTTCCTCTGCCATGTGGCAACTCTGTCAATGTTAAACCAAGGCTGCATGAACAAAATGACTCTCTGAAATGTCCTCCTGGCTTTAACATTCTATGATTAAAAAATGAAATAAAATACCATAAAAGTAATGCCTCAATTTCAGGGGGTGGGGTGATGGAAAGTTCAGATGATCACAGTCCAGTGTCCTGTAGAGCCAGGGTAGGCTCCGCCTCCCTGGTGTGCAGGCCTGGCACACAGCACAGGACAGTGTGATGCCATGGACAGAACCTGAGACAGGGATAATCCTGGGTTCTGGACTCAACTTGCTGCCCAGTTGCTGTGTGATGTTGAATGAATTCCCTAACCTCTCTGGGCCTCACCATCCTGTGGATCAAATAAAGGACTCTGCACCCTCAGGGCTGAATCTGGGGAGAACCAGGGGGCAGCTGGGATTGTCAAGAACAGCTGCTAGTTTTATAGACCGTGGTCATTCCGCTTGCCATGAGAGGGACGCTCTTCTCTAGGCTGCAGGGGAGAAGTGGGGGTGGGGGGGAAACATGTTCCTTTCTCTCTTTTAGGGTCCACAGAGCCTGGGAAGGGGGCCTTGACACTGGGGGGAATTACTAATGAATCAGGGAGTGCCTCTTCCTGCAGATAAGTCCCCACCCCAGTATGGAAGGGCCGGGGCAGGGCACATGTGACATCCCTCCCCAGGACTGTGCCATTCAGAAGAAGCTCTGAGTACCAGGTCAGCTGCACTGAGAACAGCCTAAGTGCCCCAGAGAAGGACAACAGTGCCAGGCCCTGGGAGATGAAGGCACCGAGACGGCAGCCACGCTAACTCACCAATGGCCGTGAGGAAGAGCCCCGCCTGGTCAATGGGAATGCTGCCTTCCTCATCGTAGTAGTTGACAGTGACCTTGATGGGGAGGAAGCACATTGGGATAGAGAGAAAAGAGAGCAGAGATCACAGATCACAAGCAGGAAAACCTGAAGCAACTGCTGTCCCTCACAGCTCACAGCCTGTCAAGCCAATCCCCTCCAAGCATTAGAACCCTCTCCTCCAGGAAGCACTCCTGGGTTGGTGGGCAGCTTCCCTCAGGTAACTGAACTAGACTGTGGACTCCCCTCCTGCTGGCTGAGAGTGCAGTCAGGATGCCGTCTGCCTTCCTGTGCCACTGTGTGCATTCTGCTGCCTGGGGGGTGGGGTCCATATCTGCTATGTTGCATGCCTAGTGCTCACTGAGGGGACAGGGCTGAGGCTATTTTCTTTGGACCATGTTCAGTGCCATCACTGTGATGGGGCACATGGTAAAGTTCATAATTACAGAACCCAGCAAGGACACAGTTCTGGTCTCAGCCTCACCACTTGGACAAATCATCCATGGACGCTCAGCACCCCATTTTACAGACAGACCAAGGACACTTGTGACTGTAAGCTCCAGCGATTCTGTGGTTCTGAGCCCCTAAACTTTCTATCACTCAGCTGTCTATAATTTTCATCCTTTATGAAACCATCGTTCCATGGTCTAACCTCACAACATCCACATGACTACCAAGCACTGAGAATGCGGCTGTTCTGAATGGAGATGTGTTATAAGGTGTAAAACTCACACTAATTTTAAATTTGGTATGGAAAAGGAATATGAACTACCAGCCTGGGCAATACAGTAAGACCTGTCTCTCCAAAAAAAAAAAAAAAAAGTTAGCTGGGCATGATGGCAGGTGCCTGGAGTCCCAGCCTCCTAGAATACAAACTACCAGCCTGGGCAATATAGTAAGAACTCATTTCCACAAAAAAAAAAAAAAAAAAAAAAAAAAAAAAAAAAAAAATTAGCTGGGTATGATGGCAGGTGCCTGGAGTCCCAGCTACTTGGGAGGCTGAGGTGGAAGGACCGCTTGAGCCCAGTAGCTTGAGGTTGCAGTGAGCTATGATCGCACCACTGCACTCCAGCCTGGGCATCAGAGTGAGATCCTGTCTCTTAAAAACAAACGAACAGGCGAGCACAGTGGCTCACACCTGTAATCCCAGCACTTTGGGAGACCAAGGCGGGTGGATCACAAGGTCAGGAGATTTACACTATCCTGGCTAACACAGTGAAAACCCCGTCTCTACTAAAAATACAAAAAAAAAAAAAAAATTAGCTGGGCATGGTGGAGGGCACCTGTAGTCCCAGCTACTCGGGAGGCTGAGGCAGGAGAATGGTGTGAACCTGGGAGGCGGAGCTTGCAGTGAGCCAAGATCGTGTCACTGCATTCCAGCCTGGGTGACAGAGGGAGACTCCGTCTCAAAAAAACAAACAAACAAAAGACAACAATTTTGTTAATATTTTTTATATAGATGGCATGTCAAAATGATAATATTTTGATAGATGGGATTAAGTAATATATATTAAGACAATTAATGTCACCTGTTTCTTTTTGCCTTTTCAATGTGGTTACTGCAGAACTGAAAATGACACATGGCCCACATGCGGTTTCTATGGGACAGGGCTGGTCCAGCCTGCCTCTATCCCGGCATGGCCCCGGGCCCGCGGAGGCTGGACTTCCCTCCGTGGTACCTTGTCACTGCTGGCCTCGGTGCTCGCCTGGCTCATGGTGACCCGCAGGGTGGTGCTGGGTGAGAGAAGCCAGCGCTGCTTGCCATTGGTGGCCACCTCCTCAGCCTCCCCATTGCGCACCACCTCTACCCGCACGCGTTCCGAGTGCTTCAGGCTGAAGGTTTGGGCCCCGGCTGGGGCCGCGCTGTGGGGAGAGATGAGAGAGGGTTAGGGGGAGCCCTGGGGCAGGTGAGATGGGGGGGCTTCAAGAGGAGATTCCTGCTTCCAGCACTTTGGGAGGTCAAAGCCGGAGAATCACTTGAGCCCAGGAGTTTGAGACCAGCCTGGACAACATAGTGAGATCTTGTCTCTACATAAATTTAAAAATTAGCTGGGCATGCTGGTACACGCCTGTGGTCCCAACTACTTAGGAGACTAAGGTAGGAGAATTGCTTAAGTCTGGGAGGTTGAGGCTGCAGCGAGCTATGACTGTGCCACTGCACTCCAGCCTGAGCAACAGAGCGAGACCATGTCTCTTCTTTCTTCTTCTTCTTTTTTTTTTTTGTAAGGCAGAGTTTTACTCTTGTTTCCCTGATTGGAGTGCAATGGCATGATCTCGGCTCACCACAACCTCTGCCTCCCGGGTTCAAGTGATTCTCCTGCCTCAGCCTTCCGAGTAGCTGGGATTACGGGCATGCACCACCACACCTGGCTAATTTTGTGTTTTTAGTAGAGACAGGGTTTCTCCATGTTGGTCAAGCTGGTCTTGAACTCCCGACCTCAGGTGATCCGCCCGCCTTGGCCTCCCAAAGTGCTGGGATTACAGGTGTAAGCCACCGTGCCCGGCTCTTTTTTCAAAAAAGAAGACTTCTGGAGGGGCAAGGCTGCAAAGGTCCCCCTAGGCAATCTGATCTGGGAGACCCCAAAGGATCCGGCTGCATTGCAGTCACCTGGTTGTGAAGAGGACATGTGTTGAACATGAAATCTCTTGGGCCAATCTTGCACCTCCCGAGTCTGAATGTTCGAGGGTGGGGCCTGGGGATCTGAATTCTTAACAAGCTTCCCAGTGCCTCTGATGGGCGGCCAATTTTGGGAGCCACAGGGTCCTGCGAAGGTGGAAGATGGAGGCCCAGGCAGGAATGAATTTGCTCCACTAGCAGAGCTGGGCCTGGAACCCTGTCTCCCTGCTCAGGGTCGCTGAGTAAAGTGCTGAGTCCTCACAGGGATGGAGCCCAGAGCCTGGGTCCTAACAGGGCAGAGGTGGGGTGTCTCTCGTTACAAAGATCCCTTCCTTCCTGCCACAGCTTTCTTGGTGCCTGACATCCCCCACCTTCTGAATCATTTCTTGGGGTTCAAAAGTCGTTTTCCACTGCAAAGGAAATACTTTCAGAATTCTTGAATTCTGACCAGGAGAACAAATTGGTGTGATCTGGCTGCTGTGAACTGAATGTGTCTCCCCAAATTAGCATGTTGAAGCCTTCACCCTCAGTGTCATGGTATTTGGAGATGGAGCTTTTAGGAGGTAATGGAGGTGATTAAGGTTAGATGAGGTCATAAGGGCAGGCTTCCTTTTCTTTTTCTTTTCTTTGAGATGAAGTCTCACTCTGTCACCCAGGCTGGAGTGCAGTGGCACAATCTCAGCTCATTGCAACCTCTGCCTCCCGGGTTCAAGTGGTTCTCCTACCTCAGCCTTCTGAGTAGCTGGGATTACAGGTGCACACCACCACACCCAACTAATTTTTGTATTTTTAGTAGAGATGGGGTTTCGCCATGTTGGCCAGGCTGGCCTCGAACTCCTGACCTCAGGTGATCCACCCGCCTCAGCCTCCCAAAGTGCTGGGATTACAGGCGTGAGCCACTCTGGCCAAGGGCAGGCTTCTAATCAAATAGGAGAAGAAAGATGAGAGAGGAAGAGGAGGAGCAGCAAGAGAGGGAGGGATAGGTAGATAGAGCTCTCTCTCCATGGACTGATGAAAGATCATGTGAGGACACAGTGACAGGGTGGCTATTTGCAGGCCAGGAAGAAAGCCGTCACCAGAACCCGACCATGCTGCCACCCTGATCTTGGACTTCCAGCCTCCAGAACTGTGAGAAGATGAATTTGTTTTTAAGCCACCCTGTCCATGGTGTTTTGTTGTTGGCTTAAGGAGAGGTGACAGGAAGGACAGGGGACTAAGGGAGGAAGGTGCCTAGGGATGGCAGCTTTGCTAAATCCAGCCACTGGTCTGAAGGCCCAAGAGGGCTTAGAGGGACTTAGGTGGGATTCTCGTGGGATTTGTGACTAACGCATAGGTGTAAGCCTGTCTCAAAGGCACAGCTGCTATTTTGGGGGCCTGGCGCTTTTGAGCTCCAGGAGTTCTCAACTGCGGCAGGCATCAGAATCATGAGGGTGCTGTTTAAATCTATAGGGTGTTTTTCTTTGAAGGCTGCATATCTGTGGATCCCATCTCTGGAGAGGCTGGCCGGCATGGCGGAGGCTGAGGGTGCTGGGGCAGCTGAAGACAGAAACAGTGGCCAGGGTTGAATGACAGGTGCAGGCCAGTGGCTGTCAAAGCGCAGCAGCAGCGGCTGGGGCGGCGGCACCTGGAGGTCTTGTCACAACACAGACTGTGGGGCCCCATCTCAGAGCATCCGATTCCGGAGGTCTGGCGTGGAGCCCCAGAATCTGCATTTCTAACTTGCTTCCAGGAACTGTTGATGCTGCTGATCCCAGTACCACACCTTGAGAACCACTAGTCCAGACAATCAGCACTGTGGACCACTGTTCAGAGCCCTGGGCTGGCCAAGGCCGTGAGCATGAATCTGTAGAGGCTGCCGGGCAGCGTCTCTCTGACCTGGGCCACAGACTTCAGGGGCTACGGGCAAAGACTACTGGTCTTGGGCTCTGGCAGGAGGGTGGGGAAGGACTCGGCAGCCTGTGGCCAGTGCTGGGAGAGGAGCTCAATGAAGACACCCCAAGGTCATTCTGGTTCTTGTCCTGACCCCTTCCAAACTCCACAGCCTGTCCTGGGATGATGTGAGACTGGACACTTCTTGGTCATGGCCTGCTGCAGTCCCCTGTCTGCATCCACCATCTTTTTTTTTTTTTTTTTTAGGAGGAGTCTCTCTCTGTCACCCAGGCTGGAGTATAGTGGCATGATCTCAGCTTATTGCAACCTCCATCACCTTGGTTCAAGTGATTCTCCTGCCTCAGCCTCCAGAGTAGCTGGAATTACAGGTGCCTGCGACCACGCCTGGCTAATTTTTGTATTTTTAGTAGAGCTGGGGTTTCACCATGTTGGCCAGGCTGGTCTCGAACTCCACCTGCCTCGGCCTCCCAAAGTGTTGGGATTACAGACGTGAGCCACTGCGCCTGGCCACATCCATCATTAAGAGGGGTGCAGAGTCTGGACAAAAGCCCTGGACTAAGGGTGCATGTGCAGAGGACCTGGTTTTGAGTCCAGTCTTGCTCCTGACTTGAGGGGGTCTGCACATTCTGAGTGTTCATCTGTTAGTCCCTACGCCTCAGGAGGACTGCCACCCTCCTGCCCATAGTTCTCCTCTCACTCCTTCTAGGACTGGGGCCATGTTTTGCTGAGTGGTGATGCCATGTGGTACCTGCCCTCCTTTGGGTTATAAGTCCCCTGAGGGTATAGTCCGGCCTCTCCCATCCTCATTCTTCAGAGTCTAGCACAGGGCTTGGCCCATCATACACCCAAGGGAAGGGGCAGAGGTGAGTGGGATGGAAGGTGAGCCGCTCCCAAGGAGAGGTGTGAATACACACTCTGGATGCTTTAGGTGGCACAGGGAGGAACAATCTAGAAGACTTATGTGTTTATCAAACACAGTGTCTTTTTATGGTGACTGATAAAGTCTTGCCATTTATGGTAATGCTACAAAATCTCTGTTTAAAATAAAGTTATTAAGAAAAATGTGAGTTGGGTTAAAGAAAAGTATTAATAGTGCGACAGGTTGAAGATGATTTTGGCCAAAGCCATGAGAGGTTGGGGAAACTGTGGCCTTAGGTTTAGGAAGCATTCCTCTCCTGCAAGTCTCAGCTTTGCCCATCAATGTGCTGGGTGGCCTTGGGCCAGGGACTTTCCCTCTCTCAGTTTCATTGAGTGTTAGGTGAGAGGATGGAACCCGAGCAGAGGCGGCTGAGTCCAGAGTGCAGAGGAGAGGCCCTGGGCAAAGGGGTGAGGAAGAAGGCTCTAGAAAGCTGGGGATGGCTGGGCGCAGTGGCTCACACCTGTAACCCCAGCACTTTGGAGGCTGAGGTGGGTGGATCACTTGAGGTCAGGAGTTCAAGACCAGCCTGGTCAACATGGCAAAACCCTATCTTTACTAAAAAAAGTACAAAAATTAGCTGAGCGTAGTGGCGTGTGCCTGTAGTCCCAGCTACTCGGGAGGCTGAGGCAGGAGAATCACTTGAATCTGGGAGGTGAAGGTTGCAGTGAGTTGAGATTATGCCACTGCACTCCAGCCTGGGTGACAGAGCGAGACTCTGTCTGAAAAAAAAAGAAAAAAAAGAGAAAGCTTGGGATATCTCTGCTGGATTCCTGCCACTCACCTCCCTGCCTTAACCAGAGCCACTACTACTATTATTTATTTATTTATTTATTTTCTTAAACTGAGACAGAATCTTGCTCTGTCACTCAGGCTGGAGTGCAGCGGTGCTATCTTGGCTCACTGCAACCTCCGCCTCCTAGGTTCAAGTGATTCTCCTGCCTCAGCCTCCCAAGTAGTTGGGACTACAGGCATGCACCACCATGCCTGGCTAATTTTCGCATTTTTAGTAGAGATGGGGTTTCACTATGTTGGCCTGTCTGGTCTTGAACTTCTGACCTCAAATGATCCGTTTGCCTTGGCCTCCCAACGTGCTGGGATTACAGGAGTGAGCCACCACACCTGATCCAGAGCCACTATTATTTCATCTGGTTTTATATATTGAGCTTCTGCACACAATTCTATTTAGGAAAAAATGTTTTCCAAGATGATCTCTTAGGACCCTGACTCAGTTACTATAAGTGATGCTTCCTGCCTGCCTTCATTCCTCTGGACCAGTGAGAAACCAAAGGAGGCCTCAGAGGCTCCAGAGGGTTAACGCCCAGCCCACATTGCAGCTCCAGGGCCCCACACCCTCTTATGCCCCAGCACCAGCCCTGTTCTGAGCTGAGCAAACAGCTATTCTTGGAGTGGCTCTGGGCAAAGCAACAAAGGGGCCCATTGTGCCCCTGCAGATCCTGTTGGCTGCCTTCCTGCCCAGGAAGAACCCTTTGGAATCCCTCTCGCAGAAAGCAGAAACCCGAGAGCCAGGGGCTTCAGGCACCAGGATTGTCCCTGGAGGCTGCAGGGAGGGGCCCAGGACAGTATTGAGGGAAAGGGAGGGGGCTTGGGGGTGGTTATGACCTTCTTGCTTATTAGAGAGAGGCTAAGGAGAGCATGGATGGAGGGACAGGCTGCCAATCCCTGTGGCCAGGTCTCTTCTGCCTACCAAGGAATCCCAGAACCCAGGACATGGTTACACTCAATGTAGTCTTTGGCAATACATGAATGAATGCACCTGCCCTTCTTGGCTTTGCAAACTGTATTACCCAAGTGATTTAAAAAAAAACAGAAATCAGGTCATTTACTTTCTTGAAAATATTCACTGGCTCCTCAGTGCCTACCCATACAAGAATATCCAAACTCTTCATCCTCACGTTGAACTAGGGGCATTCGGCCATTGCAACTCAGCTTGACACTCTGGTTTCACTTTCTGCGGTTCCTTCCACCACTTCAACTCCCTGCATTGTTCCATCTCACTGTGCATTTTGACATATAAGTCGTTCCTTTTACCAGCAAGACTTTCCCCTGACTTCTCTGCCTGGCAAATGTCCATCTCTCCTTGAAGACCTAACTCAATCCATTTGCCCCCACAGTTACTGGCCCTTTAGGCAGTTCACTCCTTGAAGGTAGGGATTGTATCTTCTTGTTTGTTTGTTTGTTTCAGCACCTGGCCTAGTATGGGCACACCTTAAGTGTAAATGTTTGCTGACAGAGGGCTGGAGGAGGAAGGCATACTTATATGGTCATTCAGTCACTCAACATGCATTTACTGAACACTTACAATGTGCCAGGCACAGTTCTAGGCATTGGGGGGTAGACTGGTGAAAAAGTGAACACATTCCCTGGGCCCATGGAAAAGACAGACCTTTTTTTTGTTTGAGACGGAGTCTTGCTCTGTTGCCCAGGCTGGAGTGCAGTGGCACGATCTCGGCTCACTGCAATCTCCGCCTCCCAGGTTCAAGCGATTCTCCTGCCTCAACCTCCTGAGTAGCTGGGATTACAGGCACATGCCACCACGATGCCTGGCTAATTTTTGTATTTTTTAGTAGAGACGGGGTTTCACCATGTTGTCCAGGCTGGTTTGGAACTCCTGACTTCAAGTGATCTGCCTGCCTCAGCCTCCCAAAGTGCTGGGATTACAGGTGTGAGCCACCGTGCCTGTCCAAAAAAGACAGACTTTCAATGGATTACATGATTACAGCTGTGATAATTGCTATAAAGGAGAAGGAGAGGGTGCCACGAGCCCCCAGTCTGGGGTTCAAAGAGTGATTCCCTGAGAAAGTGGCATTTGAACTAAGGTCTGAACTTTATACTGTAAAGGACAGGCGGGAATTAATGACACCATTGCAGTGCTGACTGTAAAAAAAAAAAAAAGAAGAAGAATTAAACCAGAGATTCTTAAATTTGAGTGTGCATTACCACTACCTACAGGGCCTGCTAAAATATAGGTGAATGGGCCCAGCCCCTGAGTTTCTGATCTATCAGCTATGGAGTGGGACCTGAGCAACTGCATTTCTAACAAGCTCCCAGGTGATGTTGATGCTGCTGGTCCAGAGACCACAGTTTGAAAACCACTGAGTTGGACAAAAGAGGAGAGGAAGAGGAGCACAGATTTCCAAGCAACAGGACAGCTTGCTTGATGGCCCAAGGTGGAGGTTAGTCCTGCATGTTCGAGAAGCTGGAAAGAGGGAAGTGTGTCTGGACTTTGTGAGCAAGGGGGAGGGAGAGTGGTGGGAGCAGGGGTTTTAGATAACAGTGAGGAGCTGGCTTTCCTCTGATTGTAGAGAGAAGTCACTGAAGGCTTCTAAGCAGGGGTGGCATGATCAGTTTTGCACTGTAGATAGATCATCCAGGGTGCAGGGTCACCCAGGAGGCAGGGTGGGGGATGGATTTCAGGAGAGCAACAGAGGAAGTGGGGGAGGGGATGGCTGCAGCTGCCCACGCGAGCAATGATAGTGGCAGTGGAAATAGACAGAAATGGTCACTTGGTTGGTGCCAAACGAAGGACATCTGCCCAGCCCCACAATGCCTCGTGGTCTCTAGGAGCCATGGGTCCTCTCTGGTCTTGGCTCAGTCAGTGGGGAGGGTCACTGGCTTGGCCTTGCTGGGCTGGGGTGGCTCACCAGCCCCAGACCTGAGGGCATGAAACGCCTGCTCCTCGCTGGCTGGCATCTGGCTCTCGTAGCTTGCCCGCCTGGCCTGGGCCTCATTAACACCAGCTGGGGCTCATCCCCAGAGTGACCCCAGCTCCTGGCAGCCTGGGTGTGACATCCTGCTATTGGGGCTTTAGAGGAGTCTGGGAGCGGGGGAGTTGTGGGTGCCAGCCTGGCATGCAACCCCATGGCGAGCAAGAGGCAGGCAAGGACCTGGGGGAGAATGACCTCAGTCCAGACCTCACACCTGGTGCTCGGCTTGGTGATGGCTGCAGCCCTGTGGGTGAGCAGCTGCCTTGAACAGGGATCAGTGGAGGCAAACCATGACATCTGCCTTCAGCCAGCTTTCCTCACCACCTGGTGCATCCAGCCGTCCCAGGCCTCTCATTAGGGAAGAAACAATCTGATCTATAGCTGCTCCTCTCCTCAGAAACCTTCAATGACTCCCTGCTACTTACAGAACAAAGTCCAATGCCTGAACAATGCATTCAAAGCTCGGTTAGAGCTCATCAACCCTCCAGCCTTATACTCCAGGCCACTGAAGCTGTGCCCCTTCTGTGCGCCCCAACTTTCCTGCCAGTTATCTCTGGCCCTGAGTAGCATGTTCTTGGTCTCACTCTGAATCCCAGTCCATCCTTCAAGACCCAGCTCAGTTGCCACCTCTTCCAGGAAGTCGTCCCTGATCTCATCAGCCAGAATATATCTCTCCCTCCATTTATTGGTGTCTCAAACAACACTTAATAAATGTGGTTCAACATTTCTTTCCCGTAAGTGCCATGAACTCTTTGAGGACAGGGATCAGGTCTCATTATTATTTGTTTTCAAAAGAAACTCAATACTAATACGTAACAACTTACTGAGTATTTGCTATTATGATTATTATTTTTCTAACCACTAGACCAACAGGGAACTGAGTATTCATTATGTCTCAGGCATTGTACCAAGCCCATGGCCCACATGACCTCAGTCCATTCTTTCGATAACCCCATGAGGCCCATTTTACAGATGAACACACTGAGGCCCGTAGAGGGCAAGCACCCACTTCAAGTCTCAGGGACATTCATGGCCAAGTGTGAGGAGAACTCAAGCTCTCTGAGACCTGGGCCTGGCTGCCCCCTCCCTGGAAGAGAATTCAAAGTCTGGAGACTTCCCTGAGGTCCGCCAGGTAGGTGTGTCTGGTGTGGGGCAGAGGGGAGGGTCAGGCCTGGCTCTGAAGAGGTCCAAATGAGAGCCCCTTACTTATTTCACAGGTGGGAGTCTGAGACTCAGAGAAAGGACACCACAGACTGGCTTCCTGTCCTGGGTTCTTGGGTAAATGACATAGAGAAGCAGGCCTGGGCCCATCAAAGCCCCTGGGTGCAAGGTCTGGCGTGGCTGGGCAGGAGAGAGCCGCCTTCAAAAACTGCCTCCTCCAAAGTGTAGCGGGTGTATCTGGCCAGCTAGGGGTGGGCACTGGGGTGAGCCCCTGCCACTGTGCTCCCATCCCAACTCAGGGCCCTGCAGCCAATGAGGGAAGGTCTCAGGGACCCCAGCTATGCAGGGACTGCGGGCCTGGTCCTCCTTAGAACACTCCCAACCCCAGGGAACTAGTCTGAAACCAGAGCCCTGGAGCAACGCCTGGCAAGGCCTCCCGTTTGGGGTTGAGGGCTCTGGGTGCTGTTCTAATTTATGGGCCACCTGACCTGGCCTGAATTCCTCCCACCGTCATTCTCTCAGGAACAAGTGCTGCTCGGGCCAAGCTTGGCCACGTGCCCTTGACCTTCCACAGGCCCGTCCAACGGTGCCTGTCCCTTGAGGCTGGGGGTGGGGAGCTCAGCCCCATGACAGGCCAGTCCACAGGATCACAGGCCTCACTCATTCATTCATTCATTCATTCATTCATCGATCCATCCATCCAGGGAGCCCTTCATTGACTCCAGGGAGGATCACAAACAAGGAGGAGGTACATCTGAAACACAAGTGCCAGGAGGACAGCCCAGGAGAGCAAGCAGGGGCCTGGGCTCTGCACCCCACAGTTTACCAGCTGTGCCATCCTGGACAAATATTCCTTCCTTCAGTTTCCCCAGCTGCGAAAAGGGGGCAATAATCGTACCTAACTCATAAAGTTATTGCAAGGTTTAAATATGTAAATTATTAAATGCCCGTGAGATGAGCATGCAAAGTGCTGAGAAGGTTGCCTGGGCACAAAATAAGTGTTCAATAAATGTAAACTAGTAATATTAAGAAACAATGAGAAGTTGTGCAAAGAAAAAAATGTGATGAGATAGAAGTTCTCGGGACTCAGGGTAGGGCACCATATGGGGTAGTCAAGGAAAGCTGCCTGAAGGAGGTGACATTGGAGCTGAGACTTGACTGATGAAAGTCAGGCTTGTGGGGATCTGGTGGATGGTGTTCCAGGCAGAGGGAACAGCAACTGCAAAGGCTCTGAGGTGGGAACGAGCTTGGCGCAGCCACGGGCTAACAGCATCTACAAAACCAGTGTGGCCAGAATGGAGTGTGTGCTGAGGAACTGCCAGGAGAGGAGATCAGTGAGGTGGGGCCTGGCACACTATGGGGAGGGGAGCCCATAGCACCCCAGGTCCCCATCACGGCAAACTGGATCTCAGACCCTCCTGGCCTTTGTCTTAATGACACTTTTTAAAAAAGCAAATACCCTGTAATCCCAGCACTTTGGGAAGTTGAGGCGGGTGGATCACGAGGTCAGGAGATCGAGACCATCCTGGCTAACATGGTGAAACCCCGTCTCTACTAAAAATACAAAAAAATTAGCCAGGCGTGGTGGTGGGCGCCTGTAGTCCCAGCTACTCGGAGGCTGAGGCAGGAGAATGGCGTGAACCTGGGAGGCGGAGCTTGCAGTGAGTTGAGATCGCGCCACTGCACTCCAGCCTGGGTGACAGAACGAGACTCCGTCTCAAAAAACAAAACAAAACAAAAAAACAAATACGTCTGTAGCCCTCACACCAAGCAAGAGACAGAAAGTCTGGGAGTGAGTCTGTGCCAAATTGTCTAGGAGTGCCTGCCTGATACCTTCTTCCTATCTTCTGCCAGCGAGTTATGGGCAAATTATTAGTATTTACTTGATATTACTAGCTGACATTTATCTTCTTTCTATCTTCTGCTGGGACAATGGCTGGTCAGCCTCTGCCTTGGGGAATCCCAGGGAAGGGATTCCTCCCACCTCCACCTCACAGACGCAGCTGGAACCAGGAGACTGCTCTGCACAGGCAAAGGGACAATGTTAACATCATTCTAGTGTCCTGAAGCTCCTGCAGACCTCAGGATCTGGATCCTGGCCCCTGTCCACCAGGGAGGAAAAGAAGAGCCTTGCCTTCTTGAGAACTCTCACTGACAGAGGCATAAGCTGAGGGAGGGACAGAAGAAGCCATTCCCAAGGCCCAGCTTGTGGGCAGAGGGTGACTACCCTGCTACCTACTTTACTCCGAGGCTGCCCCCTCTCTATCCTTCCAGACTCTGGGGGTGTCCATGCCTCCAGGGCTCACAAGAGGTGGGTGGCCAGGGTGGAACCAACCTAGGGACTCCCTCTGTGCTCTCTCTCCAACATCAAGCCCGAATCAGATGGGGACCCAGGCTAGCCCCCCTGAAGAAGTGGCTTTCGGCTAAAGGGGCCACTGGAGGAGATTGTGTGGGCCAGGTGTACCTGTGCCAAGACTAAGATGAGTACATTTGGGAATAGCAGAAGAAAACAGTGAGTATCTCTAACAACAATCACAAAGTACAATTTCTAAGAAACACCCTACTTCCTTCTTTCTGTGTATCTACTCATTGCTTGCTGGAGACTAGCAGTCAGAATGAGGCTAGGTCAAGGCATCCGTCCCCAGGGGGGCCAGTTTTGCTGGGAGAGCATGGGTGGCCCAGAGCACCCCTGCCCTTGGTGACCTGGATGACCCCTCCTGGGGCAGCAAAGAGGTCGATTGTTCATCACTGTGACCCTGAATGTACAACTTCTATTGAACACAAAATCGCTCCTCCTGTTCTCTGATCGACCCTTATTTGGGTCAGTGGAGGCTCAGAGAAGTGAAGTGATTTACTCAAGGTCGCACAGCCTATGGATGGAAGCTGGTAGGGCAGTGCCTGCCAGGACCACAAGGTCTATTGAGAAATGGGGCCGGGGAGGCCCCTGCTGTGTGTCTGGAGGGGAACAGGCTGTGCCAGCATCACAGGAAAGGGAGCCCAGAGCCCCTGGGAAGGGGAGTGGGTGCTGAGGCCGGTTCACTCACCTTTGTGACTCAGGAGTGAGGGTCAGGATGCCACTCCCTAATTAACTGGGCCCAGCAGCCCCAGGCCTTGTTCCTTGGGGTCTACTTGGAGGCTCTGGGGGCATCACTTGGGGTCTTGAGCCAGGACCTATATCTGGGCAGCAAAGGACTCAGGGAAGAGTGGAAGGTCAAATGGGAGTTGGTGAAGTCTATGGGGACAGTGGGCTCGTGGCCAGGGTGGAAGAGACACAAGTTGAGAGGGCCGTCCAGTTCAACCTGCTGGTTTTAGGGTCACATAGGACAGAGCAGGAGATAAGAGCATGAGTCCTGAGTCAAACAGACCTGGACCTGAGTCCTGTGTGACACTGGACAAATGGCTCCGTCTCTCTGCACCTTACCTTCCTCATCTGTAAAATGGGATGATCAATGAACCCTCCAGGGTCTATGGTGAGGAAGAAAGGAGGCGGTGGGTTCAGCTCCTAAGTGCCCACTAATACCTCCTCCTGTTATCAATACTGACAGTTGCTCTCATTACTACAGGTAATTCGAGTCACAATAGCAATAGCAACTCAAGCTCCTTAGTCCTGGAAGAGGCTTCCTTCCACTGGATCAGTGAGTCCTCAACTGGCTATGACTTTGCCCCCCTGCCAGGGGACTGCTGGCACTGTCTGGAGACATTTTTGGTTGTCACAATTTGGGGGTTGCTACTGGCATCTAGGGGACAGAGGTCAGGGATGCCACTAAACACCCCGCTACAATAAAGAAACATCAAGCCCAAAATGCAATAGTGCTGAGATTGAGAAGCTCTGCGCTAGACCTGTGCTGTCCAGGACAGTGGCTGCCAGCACAGTGGCCAGCAAGCACCTGAGACGCACTCAGTCTACGCTGAGATGTGTTGAAGTGTAGAATGTGCACTGGATTACAAAGACTTAGCATGAAAAAAAGAAGGTAAACCATTTCCTTAATAATTTGTATATTGATTGCATGTTGAAATGATAATATTTTAAAATATTGGGTTAAATAAAATATATTATTAAAATTATGCCTGTTGTTTTAACTTTTAAAAAGATGTGGACTACTAGAAGATTTAAAATGCAATTGTGGTTTTATTGTGGTTCACACTGGACTTTTCTGGACAGTACTGCGCACTGCCCCTCTCTATGGTGGCAGAGAATCTTAAGTGCTGGTGGGGTGAGGGTCTTTGTGGTCATTGAGACAGGACAAGGGGAATCGTCGCACTGCTGCCCCCTGCTAGAGGGAGGCTGAGTCCACATCTGCCCCACTCCCTGCCCCTACCCCAGCTGGCCCTCTCTTTGCCAGGATAGAGCGATGGCAGGGGGCCTGAGCAGGAACCCTCCTTTGCTCCCCACCCCCGACTGGGAGGATCATGCCAGTCTTTCATGTTGCACCAACCATGCCCCAGCAAATAAACAGGTGGGTATGGTGACAGCTGAGGCTTAGAGACCTGAGCACTCTGGCTCCATGCCCACTCCTTAGCGGCGCCAGTTCAGGGCTGGGGGTGGGGAAGGTAGGGGAGCTCTTCCAGCCCACCGGTGCCTGTACCACCCTCCACTGCTGTGTTCTTGTCCTCAGAGACCACCCAGTCCACCTCTGAGGTTTATATGGGGGACAACTGAAGCCCAGGCCCAGGGGGAGGCAGAGGTTGAGGCCAGGGGCAGAGGCATGGGGTGGGTCCCTGATCCCGGGGCTTGGTGGTATCAGCGTGGCCAGTGCCTCTGCAGAGGTGGCAGGAGACTGGTTGGGCAGGTGGGAGGGCTGTCAGGGCTGTGTGGGGAGACACATGATGGGTTCGGGGGGGCCTGGGAGAGGCAGGGTGCTCCAAGTGTCAGGATGATTTGGGAGCTATAAACCACGATAGTGCCTCTGTGTGAGTTCAGCTTGAGGCAGAGAGAGGATAGGGGACCCACCCGGTGTCAGCACAGGGTCCCACCTCAGAGTCCTGCATGCCCCCTGCCCCCAGCACTGACCCTAGCAATGGGGAGCATTTTAAATACTTGGAATAGAGGGGGCAGATCAAACCCCAGCATAACCCCAGCCCTTCATTCACACCAGCCACACCTTTCCAAGGCCCTGTCCCATGTACTCAGGGAGACAGATCATTGCACTTGGCTGCTTACTGGGATGTGGGGGGAGTGGTAAGGCCCGGCCCTATCTTCAGCTGTCTCAGACATCCCGCACTCAACCAAGTTCTTGGACAGAGAGAAGGGGAGGGAGCAGAATTCGGAATCAGGATCCTTTTCCAACAAAGTACCCCACTATACACCCCAAGTCCCTGTTGTCAGCTGGGTGGAATATGGTCCCTGTGCGGTCTCAGAATGAACTCAGGGGAAGGCATCTGGGGACACGGAGCTCAGGGCCAGTGCCTGGGGACAAGCAACTTCTAGCAGCCCCCACAGGGCGAAATCGGAGCCTGAGTAACCTCCAGGGCCAGATTCAGCCTCAGGGCAGCTCCCTTTGGGTCCTGCCCCAGTCCCGGGCAAGTCTCCGGGGCAGCTCCGCTGAACTGGGAGTGGGAAGCAGGAGAGGGGCTGGGTTGAGGTGGGTCGGAGGGGAAGTGATGTGCGGAGGGGAAGTGAAAGGGGAACGGACGGCGGGGAAGCTGAAGGGGTGTGAAGCCCCCCGGGAGAAGAACTGGAGAGGGCCAGACGGAGGATCACTGGTGAAAAGGAGGGTCTGCGAAAGGGGTCGTGAGGGAGGTGGGGCTGAGCCTGTGTTAGGGCGTCTGGGAGAGTCTCAGGGTTTCAGGAAGGTGGACACAAAGTTCGGGGGTTGTCAGGTTTCCGGATGAGGTTCTTAGGATTTCTGGGTGCGGAGGCCTAGGGATTAGGGACAACTCGGGCTGGACAAAGGCAGTCCACGTCCCCGAGTATGCGCGCGTCTCAGGATTTCTGGGCGCGAGATCTCCGCCCGGGCACCACGGTGGGCCGGCTCACCTGTAGACATCGGTCCAGAGGTAGGTGCCCAGCACGTACACCGCCTCCACGCGGCTCCCGTACTGCAGCCGCACGGTCCGCTCGCGCAGCATCCTCCGCGCCGCAGTGCCCGCGCTCGCTGGCCCGGGGCGGCCGGGAGTACCTGCAGCAGGTGCGCCTTCTCCAGCAGCCTGCGCCCCACAGCCCGGCTTGCAGCCTTATCCAGTGGCCGGTGGGCGGGGCGGCCCGCCCCAGTCCTCTCGCAGTGGGCTGCGGGCCTGTCGGTCAAGCGTGGTCCCGCCCCTAACTCGTCCCGCCCCGCTGCGTCGTGGTGAAGTCATCAGGGACCACTTCTGTGCTTGTTTGTTCATTCCTTCATTCAACAAACTTTCGGTGGGCGCCCAGGTGTTGGGCGCCAGGACGCAAGGCCCTGGCTCCCCTCCGGACGCCCCGGCCCAGTGGGGCAGAAAATGCAAATGTGGGAGCACAAACAGGGTGCCCTAACCCAGCCTGGGGGCCAGGAAGCCTTCCCAGAGAAGAGGATCACAGACCCTTCTTAAAGGAGGCGTTTGCAAACTGAAGGCGAGGAGAGGAAGCTGCCTGTGTAAATCCGGGTACAGCCCGATACCTCCGCCCGCCAACAGTCAGATGGACCTCACCATAGGAAAAGTGGGAAGCGGTGGGGATGGGGAACCCGGCAGCTGACGGGGACCAGGACGCCAATCCAAGGCATTAGAGGGTGGGAGTGGGAGCTTGGAGTGGCTGCCTGAGCGAGCGGCGGTCGGGTGTGCTCGTGAAATGGGTCATTCGGGCTGCCGGCTGCTCCTGGACAGGTGGCTGGGCTGGGGATGGGCAAGGAAGCCCCTGGCTGTGGCTAGAGCTGGAGAGGTGGGGATTGATCCTGCTACTGCTTATGGACTGGGATTTTGGTGGCACCTGGTGACTGACAGGATGTGTGGGTTGAGGGAAAGGGGAGGGGTAAGGATTAGGATCCCGGTTCTGGCCTGGGCCAACAAGGGAAGGGGGGGTGCCACACAGAGGTCATCGTGTGTCCCATAGAGGCTGAGATGTAGAATGACAATCAGTGCAGGCCTCAGCAAGCCCCACCCGCGTTCCAGCCCTTCCCCTCCGACCCAATCAGAGCGCTGTTCAGACGCATAAATCAGCCCTGTGTGAGGAAATGGTCTTTGGTAGCTGAGGACAGAAACTGAGGGTGGGTGGGCAGAGGCTGTGGGAGGGAAGGAGTGGGGCAAGGGCATGCATGTTTGGGAAGGAGTTAGGGCTGATGGAAGATGGAGCTCCAGGAAGGGGTGCCCCCAGACAAGAGGGGTGAGGCCCACAAGTGCCCAGTGCAGACACACCCAACCCTTGGACTCCAACGTTCTCCCTGAGGCGGCCCAAATTAGGAGATGGTGAAGAGCCCAGCTGCTTCTGAGTGGCAGGAATTTGGCAGGAATGTGAGTGGGGAACAGGGAAGGCCCGAATTTTAGCCAGGAGGTCATTTGTCCCCCAAAGGCACAGCACACAGACCCAGGGACAGGCCAGTAACCTTTTTTTTTTTTTTTTTTTGAGACGTAATTTTGCTCTTGTTGCCCAGGCTGGAGCACAATGGTGCCATCTCAGCTCATTGCAACCTCTGCCTCCCAGGTTTAATTGATTCTCCTGCCTCAGCCTCCCAAGTAGCTGGGATTACAGGCATGCACCACCACACCCGGCTAATTTTGTATTTTCAGTAGAGACGGGGTTTCTCCGTGTTGGCTAGGCTGGTTTCGAATTCCTGACCTCAGGTGATCCACCCACCCCGGCCTCCCAAAGTGCTAGGATTACAGGTGTGAGCCACAGCGCCTGGCTGAAGCCAGTAACTTCTGATGAGCTCCAGGCACCCGGCTGAGCACATCCTCCAATCAGGAGGAGTCTCTCAGGTGGCCACCTGCCAAACTGGGACAAAACTTGTGTGGCTTGGAGAGACTTTGGGCGCCCCCAGAGGTGAGCTCGTATCTGGGCACTCCTCTGCCACGAGTGACTTTGGAGCCCTTGCTGTGCAGCAGATAATGGGCACCCACTAGGGTTCTTACCTTCCTGGGGCTCTTGCATTTCACTCATGGGGATACTGGGGCCAGAGTGGGGGAGGACACTGTGCCCCCACTGACGGAGACCCCGGGAGGCTAATAACAGGACATTGGGCAAGGTAGTGATAACATCGGACTGCAATACCCAGGGGAGCAGGAGTAACAGCGGGCGCTTACTGCGTTCTTTCTGTGGGTCAGGAACTGTTCCAAGCAGCGCTTTTCATGTGTTAGAGTTAGATCACTGAACCCTCCCAGTAATTCCGCCACTTTACAGTTGAAGAAAGTGAGCTGTGAGCAGGTGGGGGAATTGACTCTGGGTTGCAGACTTCCTAAGAGTGGCAGAGGGAGGAACTTGCAGAGCCACTGGGGTGGAGGCAGGGGCAAGGCCGAGTGAGGGCAGGGGCAGAATGTTGTCCATGGTTTGCAGATGAGGAAGTCGCGGTTCTAGGCCCAGCTCGCTGTTGTGCAGCCTCGAGACATGTACCTTACCATTGGGAGCCCCATTTTCTGCCTCTGTGAAATAACTGATCCCTCAGCACGGTGTAAGGACGGTATTAAATGAGATAACAAGGCGCAGAAAATACTAGCACAGAGCCTGGCACAAGGCTCTAGAAATGAAGCCCCTTCCCCTTAAAAACTCAACTCAGACCTGGCCACCCACACTCAGGGCTCCTGCCTGGGCTCAGGTCATAATGTTGGGCCCAGAGCCTGGTTGATGAGACAGGAGTTTCCTGGTGCCCAGAGGTTTAAAATAGCTGAAGTGGTCACAGCTGTTGGTGGATTCAGGGCCGGAGGTCGCAGGCATCACGGCTGCTCCCCCCTCTCCCCTGGGGTCCGGAAGAGCCACAAAGCATCTCATGGTGTCTTTTGGGGACTTAGCTCAGGCTGGTTCCTGGCACTGACCTGCACCCACCCCTCCAACACCCGCCCCTGCCAAGCCTGTGGGCAGAGGAGGGGCTCTTCTGAGCTGTTTTTTGTTAGGTTCCTTTACTGGGTGTGGGTCTCTGTGCCAGGCCTTGGGGGAACCTGGGAAGCCACTCAAACTTCAACACGCCTGCTTTGAGGAAACTAACAGCTCACCGAGAGCACTATACATACAATAATTAAAAAAGAAAGAAATGCACAAGTATTACCTGCTCATTGTGGAAAAGTTAAAAAAAAAAAAAAAACACAACAAAACATGATCACCCATGACCCTAGTAGCACAGATCAGTCTGAATCTGTCTGAGTATGATCTGGCCGGGCTGCCCACAGGCTGCTGTGGGTGAACACACTTCCTGAGCCCTTGTGCCATGCCAGGAGCTGTTCTGAGCCCATTCACACACACATCTCAACCTATTTAATCCTCACGACAGCCCTATGAGGTGGGAGCTATTATTATCTTCCATTTGCACAGAGGCACCAACCAGGCTGGCAGTGAAGAGCGTGGACTTTGGCCTTGGTGGACCTGGGGTCAAGTCTGGCTCTGCCCCTCACTAGCTGGGGGCCTCTCTGGGCCTCAGTTTCTTCTTCTATAAAGGAGATACTAGGAATTGTTATAAGGAACAAGGAATAACAAGATGATACCCAGTAAAGTACTGCACATCGTGGCCTGGCACAGACCCAAGATCCAATAGACGGTAGTTATTTCCTATGCGCATATAGTTATTTTAAGTTTTTGTAAACATGGGCTTCTGACTACGTGCTGTTTTATAACACACTTCAAAGCTTCTACAATGTGAGAGGCTGGGCTGGCTGTGGCCAGGTCACACAGAACATTGTAAGTCGTGGAAAAGGCTTTTGGGCTTTCTCTTTATGGGGTCATGGGGGAAGCCTGGGAAGGACTTTGGAAGGTGTCAATGGCACGATGTGTACTTTAGGAAAATCACTCTGTCTGCTTTGGGCAGCTAAATTTGACAGGAATTCTGGCAGGAGACCAGAGAAAGGAGGGGGTCGGGGTCTGGGCCATGGATCCCCAAAGCAATCCCTCTGTGGCCAGGGACCACCCCAACCCCTGACTCTGCACCATGGGGACCTGCAGGCATACCCTCAAGAGCAGATCCCCATAACCCTGGCCCTGCCTGGCCCCCTCACACTCCCTTTCCCCTGGCAAAGCCCACCCTTTGGTTTCACTCCCTTAAGAAGAGTGTCTGGGATGGGGGCATTGATTCAACCTTGGCCTCAGCTCTTGGTCCTGAGAGACATGGCACTTGGAGGGAGGGAAGGGCTGGGGTGCTCCATTGTTCTAATACTGTGTGAGTTCAGAATGAGGAAGTCGTGTCCGTTCTGTGTGCTGCTGTGGCTGTACCCCACCTGGGGGCACATTTATATATGCAGAGAGAGAGAGAGAGATTTATTTTAAGAAATTGGCTCACATGATTGCGGGGGCTGGCAAGCCTGAAATTTTGTAGAGTTGGCCAGTCAGAAATGGGGGAAGAATTGATGTCGCGGTCTTGAGACTGAATCTACAGGTTGGAAACAACACGGTTTCTATGTTGCATTCTGGAGGCTGAATTGCCTCTTCTTTGGGAAACCTCAGTCTTTGTTCTTAAGGCCTTCAACTGATTGGATGAGGCCCACCAACATTTTGGAATGCAATCTACTTTACTCAAAGTCTACTGATTTAAACGTTTATCACATCTGAGAAATATCTTCACAGCAATATTCAGACTGGTGTTTGACTAGATGATGGGGTGCCATAGCCTGGCCAACTCTACACAGAAAATTAACCATCACCATGCTGAAAGGTGGGCTAAGGCTTTCATTCATTAGGTCGCCATTTATGCAGCATTTATTTCCTGCCTGGCACCTGTGCTAAGCACTTTGTGTGTGTTATCCCATTGAATTCTTGCTACAATCCCAGAAGTAAGTATTTTTATTACCCTTATTTTATACATCCAAGGGTAAGATGACTTGTCCAGACCAGGATTCTATCATTAGTCAGTGAAGCAAAGCTAGAAAGGTGAATGCTGGAGAAGATGTAATAAACCAGTTGTCTGAAGGGCTGCCAGGGGGCCGGAGTAAGCCTGGGAGGTCCTAGACCCATGCTTTCCAACATGTAGCCACTGCCACACGAGGTTCATGTGGCTAATCTGAACTGACACGTGCTGTAGGTGTAAAACAGTGGTCCCCAACCTTTTTGGCACCAGGGACCTGTTTTGTGGAAGACAGGTTTTCCATGGATGGGGGTGGGGATGGTTTTGGGATGAGTCAAGCTCATTACATTTCTTGTGCACTTTATTTCTATTATTATTACATTGTAATACATAATGAAACAATTCTACCATTCACTGTAATGTAGAATCAGTGGGAGTCCTCAGCTTGTTTTCCTGCAACTAGACGATCCCATGTGGGGGTGATGGGAGACAGTGACAGGTCATGAGGCATTAGATTCTCATCAGGAGCATGCAACCTAGATCCCTCGCATATGCAGGTCACAATAGGGTTTGTGCTTCTATGAGAATCTAAAGACAAAGCTTTCCTTGCTAGCCCGCTGCTCATCTCCTGCTGTGTGCCCAGTTCCTAACAGGCCACAGACCAGTAATGATCCATAGCCCGGGGGTTGGGGACCCCTGGTGTAAAATACACACAGATTTCAAGGAGTTAGAAAGAGAAAAAGAAGGTAATTTTAAAAATAATTGACTCCATGTTGGAATGATAATATGGTGAATGTATTTCATTAAATGCAAATGTATTATTAGCTGGATGTGGTGGCTCACGCCTATAATCCCAACATTTTGGGAGGCTGAGGAGGGAGGATCACTTACATTCAGGAGTTTGAGATGAGCCTGGGCAACATAGACCCCAACTCTACAAAAAAATTAAAAATTAGCCAGGTATGGTGATGCACGCCCTGTACTCCTAGCTACTGGTAGGCCAAGGTTGGGGGAATCTCTTGAGCCCAGGAGGTTGAGGCTGCAAGTGAGAAGTGACTGTGCCACTGCAGGCCAACCTGGGTGACAGCAAAAGCCTGTCTCAAACAAACAAACATCAAAAAGCCCAAAGACATATTGTTAAAATTAATTGTACCTATTTATTTCAGCTTTAAAAAAGATGTGGTTACTAGAAAATGTGGTTACCTGTGAGGCACACATTTGTAGTTGGCATCATTTTTTTTCTCTTTTTCTTTTCTTTCTTTCTTTCTTTCTTTTTTTTTTTTTTTTTTGAGACAGAGTCCTGCCCTGTCTCCTAGGCTGGAATGCAGTGGCATGATCTTGTCTCACTGCAACCCCCGCCTCTTGGGTTTAAGCGATTCTCATGCCTGAGCCTCTGGAGTAGCTGGCACTACAGGCACGCGCCCCTGTGCCCGGCTACTTTTTGTATTTTTAGTAGAGACGGGGTTTCGCCATGTTGGCCAGCCTGGTCTCGAACTCCTGACCTCAAGTAATCCGCCCACCTCAGACTTCCAAACTGCTGGGATTACAGGTGTGAGCCACTACACCCGGGTGGTTTGCATCATTTTTCTATAGGTGGTGCAGATCCAGACGCCTCTAAACGGTTAGGCAGGGACTTGTTCATGATTTTTCTGGGTCCACCCTGGGCACAGCTGGGCACAGTAGATAAATATTTGGTGAAGAGTGGAATTGCTTCAGAGTTCCCAGAGGGCAGCAGTGGGGTTAAGAGCAAGAGTTAAAAACAGGTAACACACGAAGGCCTCAAGAGGCGGAGACCACAAGGTGGCGCCAGATCCCCATCTTAGAAGCAGGGACGAGGCACTGGCCGGCCTGAGCCCGAGAGATTAGAATGCCTCCGCCTCTGTCCCACCCTACTCAGCACCTTCCTTCAGCTTTGGGGACCCTCTTTGTCCTGATGGTTTGGGTCAGAATTCAGGGGCCACCTTTGTGTGAGGTCAGTGGCAGGTCCCTTAGAGTGGGAACTTCTCGCTGGACACAGAGGCAACTGAAGCCCCGAGAAGGATGAGTGGGGCCCAAAGAGGGGCAGTGCCCGGCCCAAGGGCGCAGAACCAGTTGGTAAAAGAGGGAGGTCTTTTGTGTCTCATCCTTCAGGCCTGTCCTGTTACCTCAATGCCTTTGTCTTGTGAGCCTGGGTCGTTGATTCATTTTATTTTATTTTTTTTGAGACGGAGTCTCGCTCTGCCGCCCAGGCTGGAGTGCAGTGGCCGGATCTCAGCTCACTGCAAGCTCCGTCTCCCGGGTTCACGCCAGTCTCCCGCCTCAGCCTCCGGAGCAGCTGGGACTACAGGCGCCGCCACCTTGCCCGGCTAGTTTTTTGTATTTTTAGTAGAGACGGGGTTTCACCGTGTTAGCCAGAATGGTCTCGATCTCCTGACCTCGTGATCCGCCCGTCTCGGCCTCCCAAAGTGCTAGGATTACAGGCTTGAGCCACCGCGCCCGGCCCGTTGGTTCATTTTAAAAAGCACTTAATAAACAAATCACAGAGTCAGGTGCTGTGCGGGCGGGAGTGGGGACACAGGTCCATCCTTATGAGCAACCTAGTGGGAACAAAAAACATGCACGGATGCTCACACACATGCACACACACACGTGCACACACACACGCACACTTGCACATATGCACACACATGCACACACACACACCCTTGTGTAGGAATAACACCACGCAGTCATTTACAACCACGTTGGAAGAAGGCACTATAATCATTTCTGCCATACCCCATGAGGTGGTCACATTTTCCATCTCTAGAATCAGTCCACTTGGATTGACATCCTAGCCCTTCCTGGCTTAGGAGACCTTGGACAAGTCATCTCACTTGAGTCTCAGTTTTCTCATCTATGAAATGGGAGTTATTTATGATACCTCCTTCCCAGGTGCTTGTGAGGTTTAAACAAGATAATAGGCCGGGCGTGGTGACTCACACCTGTAATCCCAGCACTTTGGGAGGCCGAGGCAGGCGGATCACGAGGTCAGGAGATCGAGACCATCCTGGCTAACACAATGAAACCCCATCTCTACTAAAAATACAAAAAAAAAAAAAAAAATTAGCCAGATGTGGTGGCGGACGTCTGTGGTCCCAGCTATTCGGCGGGCTGAGGCAGGAGAATGGCATGAACCTGGCAGGTGGAACTTGCAGTGAGCCGAGATCGCACCACTGCACTCCAGCCGGGGCGACAGAGCGAGACTCCGTCTCAAAAAAAAAAAAAAAAAAAAAAAAAAAAAAAAAAAAAAAAAAAAATAGGCTGGGTACGGTGGCTCACGCCTGTAATCCCACTATTTTGGGAGGCCGAGGAGGATTGCTTGAGCCCAGGGGCTTGAGACCTGCCTGGGCAACGTAGCAAAACCCTATCTCTATGAAAAATACAAAAATTACCTGGGTGTGATGGCATGTGCCTGCAGTCCCAGCTACTCAGGAGGCTGAGGTGGGAGGATTGCTTGAGCCCATGGAGGTTGCAGTGAGCCGAGATGGTGCCACTGTACTCCAGCCTGGGTGACAGAGCAAAACCCTGTCTCGAAACAAACAAACAAACAAACAAACAAGATAATACATAGACAGGGTCAAGCACATGGAAAATGCTCAGTCCATCCAATCTGTGGTTTTAATGGCCCTTACTCAAGGCCGCTGGTGGATAGGGCGGCAGCAAAGTCGTCAACTAAATGCCCGTGAGGGGCCTTGTGGGGTGGCTCATGGCTATAATCCTAGCACTTGGGAGGCTGAGGCAGGAGGATCACTTGAGCTCAGGAATTCAAAACCAGCCTGGGCAACATAGACCCCATCCCTTAAAGAAATTTAAATACCAGGGAGGGAATGTACGAGTGTCTGGGTGTGGGTTCCCCTGACACAGATCCTGAGACAGAAATTCAGCATAAATTGTTCATTTGAGAGGCAGTCCCAGGAAATATTGATAGTGGAGTGAGGAATTGAGACAGTAGAGATTAGGGAGTCGACAAAGAGTGCAGTGTCAAGCGATTGAGGGCCATGGGCAACTGGAGCTTGATCCCACTGGGGGTCTCTGGGAGACTGTGGAAAAAGAAACTTAGAGTTATTGCAGTGAGGAGTGAGGGAGCTGGGGTATTTATCCTCCACCAGTGATGTGTCCAGGGCTGTGCTTGGATGGAGTGGGGTGGAGTATTTCCCCCGCAGTCCAGGTCTGTTCCCCGCAGGTAGAGAAAACCTTCAGGAAGAGATGCCAATGCTGTTGGGAGTCAGGCTCTTGTGCAGTCTTGGCTTCAACAGAGGAGGAAAGGTTAATACTAGCTAAGGCAAGAAGGGAAGGCTTCATGGAAGAGGTGGTCTTTGAGCTCCCCTTTGAAGAACAGGTAGGAGTTTGACAATCAGAAGTAGGGGAAGGACGTTCCTGGCAGGGGGCAGAGCTCAGCCAAGTGAGGGGAGTGTGGTAGCTCGGGGGTGTGTGGGGTAAATTGTAGGAGGGGATTTTGGGTATAAGACCAAGAAAGTAGTCTGGGGCTAAGCCGTGGGGGCTTTGAGTGCCAGGTCACAGAGCATTCAACTGGGTTCTGTGGAAGGAGAGAGCCATGAAAGGGAGGAACCCCTGAGTGTTAGTGAGAATGGGTTTGAGGGATTCTGAGAGCAGGTGGGAGGCTGCGCTCTAGGTGACAAGTGAAGAGGCCCTGATGGGATGGGACAACAGGACTGGCCTTTGAGAGAGGCAAACTGAAAGTTAAGGAATTTTCTGGGGGCGGGTTCTAGAGATCTTGGAACGTAGAGACTTCTCTGCCCTTCCCCTGTTTAGAAGCCTCAGATGAGCTCCTCCCTGAGCAATGGGCATGGCTGTGCATACACGCAGCTTCCAGCAGGAGGCGCCAAGAGCAAAGGCACCTGGTGCAACCTCTCAGAGCTTAAGGAAGGAAGGAAAAAGGGGCTCACTCCGAGGAAGTAATCACCCGGATCCCATTCTTTGTCAGGGCAGGGAGCTTGAGGTCTAACAGGACGCAGTGGAGAACCCTGGAGCTGCATTTGAATCCTAGCGCTGCCTTTTCCTGTCTGTGCCTTGATGCTCCCATCTATAAAATGGGGGTGATGAAAGTATCTTCTTCCTATAATCGTTTTAAGAACGAAATGAGATGATGCACATAAAGCCCTAGCACGTAGTAGGTGCTTAGAAAAGGGTTGGCGTTGGTTTGCTGCTGTTGTTATTGGTGGGCAGGAACTGAAAACAGGCATTATCCATGCTGGCTGAAGCCAGCCTGGTCTGTCTGGAGAGGAACAAGTCACCAGGGCCTGGCTTGACGATGTCTGGTCTATTCAGACCTTGCGGTGACCCTAAGTCTCTGGGCAAGTGGGAGGGGGAAACCTGCTCTTAATTTTCATGGCCATCGTTACATGACTGTGAGTGCTGATTTTTGGTACCCTTGAGGCTTGAGGCTTTTGTGTCGAGAATGGATTATCAGTCTCCTTTGGTTTTTGGCTGGGAGTAGTGGCTCACGCCTATAATCCCAGCACTGTGGGAGGCGGAGGCAGGCAGATCGCTTGAGTTCAGGAGTTGGAGACCAGCGTGGGCAATATGGTGAAACCCCATCTCTAACAAAAATGCAAAAAAATTAGCCGGCCGTGTTGGTGTATGCCTGTGATCCCAGCTACTCCAGAGGTTGAGGTGGGAAGATTGCTTGAGCCTGGGAGGTAGAGGTTGCAGTGAGCCGAGGTCGGCCACTGCACTCCAGCCTGGATGACAGAGTGAGACCCTGTCTCAAAAAAAAAAAAAAAAAGGATCTCCTTTGGTTTTCAAAAATTATTATTCCACTTACTGTCATTTCAAATTCAACAATCCCATTTTAGCTTTGAGTTCAGGTTAAAAATCTTCTCTTATGGACAAATTCCATGTTTTTTCTTTTATTTGCTAGAGATGGAGTCTCACTATGTTGCTGGTCTTGAACTCCTAGGCTCAAACAATTCTCCCACCTCAGCCTCCCAAAGTGCTGGGATTACAGGCATGAGCCACTGTGCCTGGCCTATATGATTCCACTTCAATGAGGTGCCTACAATAGTCAGATTCATAGGGACAGAAAGTAGAAAGGAGGTTGCCCTGGGGGCTGGAGAGAGAGGGGAATGGCAAATTGTCATTTAGTGGGCATAGAATTCTAGTTTTGCAAGATGGAAAGAGTCATGGAGATTGGCTACATTTAACAACGTGAATGTACTTAACATTCTGCTGAACTGCACACTTACAAATGGCTTAGATGGCACATTGTATGGTATGTATATTTTACCACGATTAAAAATTAAAAAAAATTTAGAAAAAGTATTCTTTTAAAATATAACAACTTTAGTAGGCCAGGCATGGTGGTTCACACCTGTAATCCCAGCACTTTGGGAGGCCGACGCAGGTGGATCACCTGAGGTCAGGAGTTCAAGACCAGCCTGGTCAATATGGTGAAACCCCGTCTCTACTAAAAATACAAAAATTAGCCAGGCGTGATGGCACGTGCCTGTAATCCCAGCTACTTGGGAGGCTGAGGCGGGAGAATCGCTTGAACCTGGGAGGCAGAGGTTTCAGTGAGCGGAGATCGCACCACTGCACTCCAGCCTGGGTGACAGGTGAGACTGTCTCTAAAAGAAAAAAAATAACAACTTTAAAAATTATTATAAAATTATTAAAATGCCTCAACTGAATATTTGGTTCCATTTATAATCTTGGCTAATTAAACATGCATGGAAATATAATGCAAAAGCTGTCGGAACCCCCAAGACACTTCAGCCTTGAGAGAGCTGTGACTGAGTTCTGAGTCATGTGCCTCTTGTTCCTCAGATTGTAGATGAACTCACTTTCTTATTTTTCTTGTTCTTTTCAATGACTGGAGAGAATTAAAGAATGTCAGGGACAAAACCCTCCTGCCTTCTTAATTAATGACCCGGTGACTCATCCACTTCCCCTTTGTTGTCCTGCTCTGCGTAGAACAGATGCCAGGAAACACATAGCTATTATACCCTTCACAAAAAATGTGAAATGTGCCCTCCCCGAAAAGAAACACTGCCCATAACCAGTCAAATGGCTGTAACTATGCGCCAGCCTGGTAGGAAAAATGCTGTAATCCGGCTAAAAATTCCTCTGTCCCTGCCTCTGTAAATGAAACTGTCACTTCCCTACTTCGGAATGCTGAGTTCATTACTTTGGAGTTAGGGTATCTGGGTGGCCATCCTCACACCTTGTGCTTGAATAAACTCTATTTTGTTTTATTTTAGTGTTTGTTATATTTTATTTTATTATTATTATTTTTTGAGACAGGGTCTCCCTCTGTTGCCCAGGCTGGTGTGCAGTGGCACAATCACGGTTCACTACAGCCTCAACCTTCTGGGCTCAAGCAATCCTCTCACCTCGGCCTCAGTAGCTGGAACTATAGGTGTGGGCCACCACACCTGGCTAATTTTAAAAATTTTTTGTAGAGACGGTGTCCCACTATGTTGCCCAGGATGGTCTCGAAGTCCTGGACTCAAGGGATCCACTCACATTCAGCTTCCCAAAGTGCTAGGATTATTGGTGTGAGCCGCTGTGCCTGGCCTAAACTCTTTTTAAATTACACTCTGACGCTCTTGGTTATTTCAGGTTGACACATATTTAAACATTTTTAACTGCGTGTATAAATTTAATATATGCAATTTCTTTTTAAAATACTTCGGTTGCCTTAATAACAAACACAACGTTCTCAAGCACTTAAATTATTCTTAGAAATCTGGTAACTTATGTTTATCATGAATTTAAATTTTTATAACTTTTTAACACTTCTGACAAACATAGTAAGATTTCAACTCAAAATATCGCAAGTCTAAATCAATCAATGATTCATTTGTGCATTTTACTTTATTTTTGAGATGGAGTCTCACTCTGTCACCCAGACTGGAGTGCAGTGGCACGATCTCGGCTCACTGCAACCTCCGTCTCCCAGGTTCAAGCAATTCTCCTCTGTCAGCCTCCCAAGTAGCTGGGATTATAGGCATCCACTACCACACCTGGCTAATTTTTGTATTTTCAGTAAAGACAGGATTTTACCATGTTGGCCAGGCTGGTCTCGAACTCCTGACCTCAGGTGACACGCCCGCCTCAGCCTCCCAAAGTGCTGGGATTACAGGCGCGAGCCACTGTGCCCGGCTTCATTTGTGCATTTTAAATTAAAACCTTAAGACTGACCTTTTATTCACACAGACTAGGGGTGTGCAATCTTTTGCCTTCCCTGGGTCACATTGGAAGGGGAAGAATTGTCTTGGGCCACACATAAAATACAAATACACTAACACTAACAATAGCTGATGAGCTAAAAAAAAAAAAAAAAAAAAAAAAAGAATTGCAAAAACAAAAATCTCATAATGTTTTAAGAAAGTTTACGAATTTGTGTTGGGCCGCATTTAAAACCACAGCTGCATTCAAAGCCACTGGCCAAGGGTTGGACAAGCTTAACATAGCCCATATTCTCTTAAATATTAAAAGCATTTCAAATTCCAAAGTTGAAATTGTTTGATTCTCTGTATCATTTCTTTGCTCAATTCTTGTCAAGCTTAAAAAATGAGAACCTGCTAAGGCAATGATGTTGTCACACCAAGAAAATTTCGAGATTAATTTTCCAACCCGTTTTTGGGGTTCCTATCTCCTCTAAGATTCCTTAATGTCCACGGAAACTTCAGGCTTGGATGGAGGTTTTGTCCAAGGTCTTGGTAGGACACAAGTCCTATTGTTAGTCATTTAAACAGGATTTCCCATAACCTGAAAAGGGCGGAGACATAGCCTGTGTCCCCAGGTTTCAGCATATGCATTTCCTATTTCTTAAGTCAGATTTGGGGCTAAGTAATACCCTCCCAGGTGGCTTCACCACTAGTTTGGATTCAGTTGGTGTTTTAGTCCGCTTGGCATTATAAGGAATACCTGAGGCTGGGTAATTGATAACGAAAAGAGGTTTATTTGGCTCATAGTTCTGCAAGCTGTATAAGTAGCATTATGCCTGGATGACCCAGCCTTGGCAAAATACTAAAAGCAAGAAAAAAATAAAAAAGAAGCATTGGCAGGGTGCGGTAGGTAGCTCATGCCTGTAGTCCCAGCGCTTTGGGAGGCCGAGGTGGGTGGATCACCTGAGGTCAGGAATTTGACAGCAACCTGGCCAATATGGTGAAACCCCGTCTCTACTAAAAATACAAAAATTAGCCAGGTGTGGTGGTGGGTGCCTGTAATTCCAGCTACTCAGGAGTCTGAGGTAGGAGAATTGCTTGAACCTGGGAGGTGGAGGTTGCAGTGAGCCGAGATCGCACCACAGATCTCCAGCCTGAGTGACAGAGCGAGACTCCATCTCAAAAAAAGAAAAAGACAGAAAGAAACATGGCGCTGGGGTAGAGCCCCAGAAGAGACTCTACTAAGACAGTGGTGGGGAGAAATGTGGGGCTGGAGCCCCCACAGAGAGTACCCACAAAAGCACTGCCTAGCACAGAACAGGGCCACTGCCCTCCAGACTCCAGAATGGTAGAGCCACTGGCAGCTTGCACCCTCAGCCTGGAAAAGCTCAACTCCAACCTGTGATAACAGCTATGTGGGCTGTGCCCACCCGGCAAAGCCATGGGGCTGGGACTGCCCAAGGCCTTGGGAGCCCACTCCTTGTGGCAGAGCGCCCTGGATGTAGGCGATGGAGTCAAGGGAGATTATTTTGGAGTTTTAAGATTTAATGTCTGCCTTGCTGGGTTTTGGATTTGTATGTGGCCTGTTCTCCTTTCTTTTATTTTTTGAGACAGAGTTTCGCTCTTGTTGCCCATGCTGGAGTGCAGTGGCACAATCTTGGCTCACTGCAACCTCCACCTTCTGGGTTCAAGCAATTCTCCTACCTCAGCCTCCCGAGTAGCTGGGATTACAGGCATGCGCCGCCATGCCCGGCTAATTTTTTTTTTTTTTTTTTTTAGTAGAGACGGGATTTCTCCATGTTGGTCAGGCTGATCTTGAACTCCTGACCTCAGGTGATCTGCCCACCTTGGCCTCCCAAAGTGGCCTGTTCCCCTTTGTTTTGGCCACTTTTTGCCTTTTGGAACAGGAATCTTCACCCAATGCCAGTACCACCATTGTATCTTAGAAGCAAATAACTTGGTTTTCATTTTATAGGATCGTAGGTGGTAGAAACTTGCCTTGTGTCTTAGATGGAACTTTGGACTTTTGAAGTGGCAGTGGAACAAGTTAAGACTTTTGGGGACTATTGGGAAGGGGTGATTGTATTTTGCAATATAAGAAGGCCATGATATTTGGGGGCCAGGGGCACAATGATCCAGTTTGAATATTTGTTCCTTCCAAATCTCATGTGGAAATGTGATCCCCAATATTGGAAGCGGGGCTAGAGGGAGGTGTTTGGGCCATGGGGGCAGATCCCTCATGAAGGGATTTGTGCCCTCCTTGTGGTCATGTGTAGTTCTCATTAGTTCACATGAGAATTGGCTGTGATTAGTTCACATGAGAATTGGGTCTATTAGTTCACATGACAGTTGGCTGTTTAAAAGCATGTAACACCCCTTCCCTCTCTCTTATTTCTTCTCTTGCCATGTGACATGCCCACTCCCATTCACCTTCCGCCATGATTGGAAGCTTCTTGATTCTGCCATGATTAGAAGTTTCTTGAAGCCCTCACCAGAGGCATGGTGCCAGCAAATGGATTTACTGCTTGATCCTATTCTGGATTCCGTTGAAAGACTTTTTATCTGTTGGGGACCACTCTGCTACAGATATTTACATGACATCCAATGGAACCTCCTCCCTTCATCTGGTTCCTGGGGACAGTTCTAAGGTTTATATGGGGACAGTGAGTCACAGCTTAAGCAGCTAGGACTCAGCTAAAGAAATTGGGTGGTGCACACTTGTACTGTAGGCCCAGCTACTCTGGAGGCTGAGGCGGGAGGATTGCTTGAGCGCAGGAGGTCGACACTGTAGTGAGCGATGATCACACCACTGCATCATTCCAGCCCGGGGGACAGAGTCTCAAAAAAAAAAAAAAAAAAGAAAGAAAGAAAGAAAAGAAAAGAGAAGAAAGGCTTGGTGCTCTCCTCGTGGTAATGAGTGAGTTCCACACTCTTTACCGATAACGGGTTGGGGGAGTGGAGGTGGATTCTGGGGTGCGGGGCTCTTTTCTATTCAGGCTTCGGCTTCCCTGACCACTCAGGCTACAATAGACCCCTTCCTTCACTCTCCAGCCTCGATTATTTTTCTCAGACTATTTGTCACCAGCTGAAAATATCTTATGTAGGCAAAAACACAAGACACCCAGTTACATCTGAATTTCAGGTAAACACCAAATAATTTTTCCAGGTTCAAAATATTGCATGGGACATTCATCGTTTCTCCATGATGCACATTTGACTGGGCTTGCTGTAGTTTGTCTGGCAACCTTACTTTTATGTCAATCATTGCCTGTTCTGCATTCTCCGCAAATACCCCATAAGCCCACGAGGGCTCAGTCTGTCTCTGTCTTGTTCATTGCTGTGTTCTTGGTGCCCTGTGAAGGACCCAGCTCATGGTAGGTGCTCTGTGAATGAATGAATGATTTCAGGACCTGAGAGAGGTCCCTGGTTAGCAGCGGGTGCAGAGGGAGTACTACAGGGAGGCAGGTGTTGGCTCTTCCCAAGAAGGTCAGGGATGTGACTGAGAAGCCGGCTGTCTCTGGAGGGCATATGTCCCCCTGGGGCATTTCTGGCTCTGACTGGTCCTCCCTTTTTGGGAGCGTTGTCCTTGGCAATCTGTGAAGACATCAGAGTGAGTCTCTTCACTGAGTTCGACACTGAGTTTTCTTCTTGCGGCTGCCTGGGCTCCGACTGGGTTTTATCCCACAGAGATACAAGCTGGACATATTCGTTGAGTTGGTTTTTCCAGTGTCTTACTGTGTGTGGCTGGGACCAGTGTGGACACTGGCTGGGAAGGCTCTGTGGTGCCTCTGAACCCTGACACGCTGTCTGCCCCACCATCCTGAGGTTGAGATGGCCCCACAGCCAAGTGGAGTGCGTCCCGAGTCCTGTGGAATCCCAGTGCCCACTCAGGGCATGGCTTCTGGAGGTCCAAGAGAGGACACAAAGGTCACACAGGTGGGCTGCAGAAATGTGTCTTCCCTTGGGATCAGGAGGGCGACCTCCTGCCCTCACAGGCTCTCACAGACTCCAAGCAGGGGCCCTGGGGTCTCCTGTGGGGCTGAGCTGCATGGAGTCACCTTTTGTTGACTGAAATAAAGAAACTGAGGCAAAAATTAATATAGAGAGTTTATTTGGGCCAAGGTTGAGGACAGCAGCCCAGAACACACTTCTAAGGTGCCTTGGGGAGTGCTCCGTCCAGCCTTCGTTACAAGCAGGTTTTTGAAGCGGATACACAGTTGTTTGATAAGCATTCTCACTGGGTTGCAGAGATGACCCTGAGCCGTGATTGGCTCTGCATTGTTGAATGATAGGGTATGAGGTATGGTGTCCAGCTGGCATTTTATGGTTCGTGTCAGTCAGTCCACATAGCAAGTGGCTTCAAGAGGTCATTATTTAGCTCACGGCAGGAGAGAGACATGGCTGCTGTCACATTTCTTTTCTTTTCTTTTCTTTTTTTTTTGAGACGGAGTCTTGCTCTGTTGCCCAGGCTGGAGTGCAGTGGCACAATCTCCACTCACTGCAAGCTCTGCTTCCCGGGTTCACACCATTCTCCTGCCTCAGCCTCCCGTGTAGCTGGGACTACAGGTGCCCGCCACCACGCCCAGCTAATTTTTTTAAATGTATTTTTAGTAGAGACGGGGTTTCACCGTGTTAGCCAGGATGGTCTCGATCTCCTGACCTCGTGATCCACCCATCTCGGCCTCCCAAAGTGCTGGGATTACAGGCGTGAGCCACTGCGCCCGGCCTGCTGTCACATTTCAATGCCTCTCTGGGCCTGATAGTTTAAAGGGGCTCACATTCCTCAGATACAAAATGTCTCTTTTTTCTCACCTTGCTCCCCAGCCAGGTGGATGCCTGGCCTGCAGCTGAAGAATGGCAGCAAGGCCTGGATTCCTAGGGGCCCCGTGAGGGGTCACAGCCTCAACCTCAGCCTTGATGGAGCTGACTGTGTGTGCACAGATGTGCACAGATGTGACACTCTCACCTGACCCAGACACATGCATGCATGAACGCATGTGCACACACACACAACACACGCCCTTACCTACCCACACACCTGTGCACACACACCCACACACCTGGGCACCCGCACATGCACACACACATGCCCTTATCTGCCCACACACCTGTGCACACACACCCACACACCTGGGCACCCGCACATGCACACACACGCCCTTACCTGCCCACACACCTGTGCACACACACCCGTGCACACACACCCACACACCTGTGCACACACACCCGTGCACACACACCCACACACCTGTGCACCCCCCATGCGCGCGCACACACACACACACCCCTTAGGGGCAACCTACATAATACCTGTGCACACACCCCCACACACCTGTGCATCCCTCACATGCACACACCCCCTTACCTACCCACACACCTGTGCACACCCACCCATACACCTGTGTACCCCCCACATGTACACACACACACACCCTTACCTACCCACACACCGGTGCACCCACACATGCACACACACACCCCTTAGGGGCTACCTACACAACACCTGTGCACACACGCCCACACACTTGTGCATCCCTCACATGCACACACACATATGCACACACACATATGCACACACTCTTACCTACCCACACGCCTGTGCACATGCACACACCTCTGTACCCCCCACATGTACACACACACTCTCTCACCATATACACACACACACCCCTACCTACCCATACACCTGTGCACACACACACACGTGAGCACCCCCCGCACCCACTCTTATCTACCCACACAGCTGTGCACACACCCACACACCATGCACCCACATGCACACACACATGTACACACACACACACTCCTACACCCACTCACAGAACACCTCTATGCACAGCCACACACCTGTGCACCCCCACCCGCATGCACATACACACACACAGCCCTCTACACCTACTCACAGAACACCCGTGCACACACTTGGACACCCGCGCACCTCCCCCATGCACACACAATCTCTTCCTCCATCCTCCCCCGCCCCCACCCACCCCCACACAGTTCTCACACACAGCGTGTCCGGCCTCAAGCCTGTTGAGCTCTAGGAAGTATGAGCTCCTGGTGGCCTCCTTGACACTGTTTGTGGTCCTTCTCCTGCACCTTGTGCTGGTTCTCAATGGCCTTTAGCTCAAAATAGTCTATGTGCCGAAGAGACATATTTTGGGGTGGCTAGCATCCCTCTAGGAGAGCACGCCTCCCCTGCAGCATCGGCGGCGGGATGGTCCTTTTCCTCCACCCACCTTCAGCTTTCTGGCTGGGGCCCCATAGAGGAGACTTGAAAAAGACACATGAACAAGTGAAAAACAAACAGACGTTCATTAATAAGCGCATTGTGCATACACATGAGAGCATCCAGCGATCAGTAACCAAAGGGTTGGGTGGGACTGGGGTTTAAATATCAACAAAGGAAAAGAGGTTTTGAGTTTCTGGGCTGGGGAGGGCTGTTCTGGGAAGGGATCAGGAGGAGATGTAGGTAAATAAGAGTCATCTTGTTCTGCAGAAAAACCTCAGGTGAGAGCAGGGCTCCCCAGGAGCAGCTCTCTCCCAGGTATGAGACATCTTTACAAACAGAAATTTCCCTTACGGAAGGGTCTATTTGTGCAGCTTGCTCCATGACTTATGATGGTGCCTTTTCGACTTACAATATTTTCCATTTACAATGGGTTTATTCTGAGTTAACCCAAAGTCCAGGAACGTACTGAATGCACCATCACACAGCCGAAAAACCCCAGATTGGACCATGGTAAGTTGGGGATCGTCTGCACTCTATTTTTAGGCAGTTAGGAGGAGGTAAGGAGCTTTTCCTGTGGTGGCTGGTTCTCAATGGCCTTTAGCTCAAAATAATCCATGTGCCAAAGAGGCCTATTTTAGGGTGGCTGGTACCCTTCACTAGCAAGCTGCAGAGCCAGGGTGCAGACTAGGCTTTCTGCTCCAGAATCTGTACTCCAGATGTTCCACTAAGCTGCCAGCTATAGCCCCGTACTATCTACATACAACACCAACACACGCATGAAACATACATGAGAGGGGTGCATCCCCATCAACGTCCTCGTGCACACACAGGCACGCCTATGCATGCATACCTCCCTCTCCTCCGCCCGGTCCCCCTGCGTCCACTCATCCTCACACAGGTGTGTACACCCACACACCTAGTGTGCATAGGCACACATACACACACACGCACACGTGCTCACTCTCTCAGTCTCCCACGCACAGGCAGAGTCACGTTCTTTGTGCCTGGGAAGGAAGTCTGTAGAAAAGCGTGTAGCCAGCTCTGACTCTGACCCCAATCTCCTGTCAACCTTCCACTGCCTGCGGGGATCTTCAGAGTGACCCCTCCATCCTCTCCCAGGGCAACCCAGCACTCACCATTGTCACATGCCACTCAGGTGGCTGTGGGTCAGGGTCCTGAAGCAAGGGATCTGGTGGGGAAGGGGGACCCAGCCAATGGTTCATGGAAATGGGATAACATGAGCCCCAGTCCTCAGGATCTGGCAGGCAGTGGGGGAAGGCAGTCCTGAGCTGCACAGACTGTTCCCTGCTTGCCCTGCAGAGATGAAGCTCCCCTCCAGAAAGGAGATTGAGGCACTGGGCTTGCATTTTTTTTTTTCTCTTTTTTTGAGATGTAGTCTCACTCTGTTTCCCAGGCTGGAGTGCAGTGGTGTGATCTCGGCTCACTGCAACCTCCACCTCCCAGGTTCAAGCGATTCTTCTGCCTCAGCTGAGATTACAGATGTGCGGCTTCATGCCTAGCTAATTTTTGTATTTTTTTTTTAGTAGAGACAGGATTTCACTATGTTGACCAGTCTGGTCAAGAACTCCTGACCTCAAGTGATCCACCCACCTTGGCCTCCCAAAGTGTTGGGATTACAGGCATGAGCCACCGCACCCAGTCGCATCTGGGTTTGAATCCTTGCTCTGCCGCCTGCCAGCTGGCTGGCCTTGCACAAGTTACCTAACTTCTCTGAGCATCAGTTTTTAAAATCTATTACGTGAGGACGAGGACTACAAATAAATAAGAAGAGTTACTGCCTATGGAGCACTTATTATGTGCCAGACACCGAGCTAAGGTGATTAGATGGATTAATTAATGTAATTCTCCCCAAAACTTGCCAGGGCAGATCTGTGTGAAATTGCCATTATTATAGGTCAAAAGAGTCAAATGTTGACAAATTTACTTGGTTTAGCCTAATATTATTATCCCTGTTGAGAGGATTCAGAATGTACTACCCCAAAATATGGTACCTTGGATATTGAATATTTGAAACTGAAAGAATTTGAGAACTGGCAGGCACAGGAAGGATTCTCGGAACTTTCCCTGAAGCAGATCACAAGACTTTCACGTGAGAGGTGCCCTCCCTGTACCTGGAGGAAAGGAGCATCTTCATCTCCGAAGACAGAGGGACAGGGAATCCAAACAAGCCGCCCTGCTGGGTGTTCCCAGTTTACTGCCCTTAGCTCAGATCCTTCTGTCCTTCACATTTTCCCATGACTCCCTGCCCTTCATCCAACTCAGCAACAAAATGCTTAGCTACAACTGCTTCTGTGGGTCTTCATTTCCTTATGAAGGCTCCTGTGTCATGTAAAATTTATATTAAATACATTTGTATGCTTTTTCCTTGTTAATCTGTTTCTTTTCTGTTACAGGAGCTCCAATAAAGAACCTAGGAGGGTAGAAGGAAAAGCCTTTTCCTTTGCTACCCTATGTTACAGATGAGGACACTGAGGCTCAGAGAGGGGAAGCGACCTGCCCAAGGTCACACAGCCAGCACAAGGTAAAGCTGGGATTCGAACCTGGTCTACCTGGCTCTTCTGTTACACTTTCAGTCCTGATGCTAACTTTGGTGTGAACCAAACCAGAACCCATCAAGTGTTTAGCATAGCACCAGGCAAACAGTAAGTGCTCAACAAATGCGTGGTTCTTTTCCTTGTTTTCTTTCCTTGACTTTCAGGACAAAGCTCTTACTCCTCAATGGGCTTGATGATTGACACTGGCTTGATGATTTACTCCGCCCAACACCATGTGTCTCTTACTCCAGTGCTGGGGTGAAATCACGTGGTGATCCCACTCCACATCTCACCCTCATCTTCTGCCATCATCTAAATAGTTCCTGGCAGAAGCAATCTATCCTCTTTCAGGGAGTCATCCTGGATGGGCACCTCCCTGCCAGGTGCGCACTTCCCTACTTCCTGGGCTCAGGCTCAAAAGCTCATTCAGTTGGTTCTGCATTTGCCCATGGGGGCCCCGATCTGGTGCTACCAGCCAGGCCTCTGGAGCCAGCATGCCTCCTGAGGTCTTTAACTCATGTTGGCTGAGCTCCTCTCCTGTGTCAGGTCCTGGGCTAAGTATTTTCTGTGTTACAGAATTTCATTCCCACAACAACCCTTTGAGGGCATGCTTTTCTTCTCCTCATTTGACAGGTGCTGAGACTGAGGCTCTGAGACTTGAAGGAATTTGTAGACATGAGGTGATCTGTAGGCATGAGGATAAAGGAGGGCTGTGAGCCGCCACTCAGGAACACAGGAGCACATCCTTGTGCAGGTGACGTTTGGGGAGACCCTTGACAAAGAGCTAGCCTCTTAACAGGGAGACGTGGGGAGGTGAGGAGAGAAGGGAAGGGCAAGCTGGGCAGAGGAGACCACGGGAGCAAGGTAGGAAGATAGGACTGGCTTCTGGTATCTTCAAGAATTGGATGGAGAGGGTGGAAGGAAAATAGGGCTGGACCATGAAACACCTTGGGCAGCAGCCAGCGGCCAGAGGGCAAGGTCTCAGCAGCTAGGAAGCTCAGAGCGTGCCTGAGCAATGAGACCCTTGGATGGGAATCAGGCAGGGAGAGGAAGGCTGCTGGGGGTTGGGAGGGATTTGTGCCTCAGATAGGATGTGTGTTCCTGGCTTCTAGAAGATCCCTCCACCCAGGACACTCTGATATTCCATGGTTCTAAGAATCTGCAAGTTTAACACATTCTGGTTAAACAACTCCACCATTTTAATGGTTTTTATATTTTAACAATTTAGCACCCTAAGATTCCCTAATTCTAACATTTTCAGGGCCTAAGTTCCTGCATTTCTTCCATTCTAAACTTGTACTAAAAAGCTTAGGAGAGCCAGATGTGGTGGCTTATGCCTGTAATCCCAGCACTTTGGGAGGCCGAGGCGGGCAGATCACTTGAGGCCAGGAGTTCCTGACCAGCCAGGCCAACATGGTGAAAACCCATCTCTACTGAAAATACAAAAATTAGCTGAGCATGGTGGCACATGACTGTAGTCCCAGCTACTCAGGAGGTTGAGGCATGAGAATCGTTTGAACCCGGGAGGCGGAGGTTGCAGTGAGCCAAGATCATGTCACTGCACTTCAGCCTGGGCAACAGAGCCATGAGACTCTATCTCAAAAAAATAAAAATTAAAAATTAAAAAATTAAAAGAAAAAAATAAAAATAATAAAAAAAAACTCAAGAGAACTTAAAAGTTCAGAGCTTGTATAATTCACACCTGCTGCAGAGCCTGAGCACCTCAGATCATGTAATTTGAAGATTCTATGATTAATTTCAGGAAGGTGCTGAGCATGTGGGTGGGGAAGGCAGGGGGACAGGTCTGGGTGCATAAATATCACCTTGCCTCTCGTGTCAACTTCCCAAGGGCTGGGTACAGAAGAGGCATCAGGAAGTATTTACAGAATGACTGTTTGGGCAAGAAAGGACAGGTGTCTTAGTCTATTTTCTGTTGCTTATAACAGAATATCTGAAACTGGATAATTTACAAAGAAAGGAATTTATTTCTTACAGTTATGGAGGCTGAGATGTCCATTGTCAAGGAGCTGCATCTGGTGAGGTCCTTCTTGCTGCTGGTGACTCTCTGCAGAGCCCCCAAAGTGGTGCAGGACATCAGCTGGTGAAGAAGCTGAGTGCTCACACGCTAGGACAGCCCTCTCTTCCTTTTCTTATAAAGCTGCCAGTTCCTCTCCCATGATCGCTTAATGGATCAATTAATGGGTTAATCTATTAACCCATTAATTCACTAATCCATGACTGGATTAACCCATTCTTAAGGGCAGAACCCTCATGACCCAATCACCTCGTAAAGGCCCCACCTCCCAGTACAGCCACATTGGGGATTAAATTTCAACATGAGTTTTGAAGAGACAAATACTCAAACCATAGCAACAGACCTGGCTTGTGGGTGGAGATGGGGGTTAGGGGTGGTTCTGAGTCAGGTTTGAACGGGCAAAGTTGGGAGGAAATAGTCAAGTGCATTTGCAGGGAAGCCCACACGAAGTTGCCGATAAAAGGTTGAGCATTTGAGTTGGTATTTGAAATGGGGCCATGCCAACATTGGCATGCAACTAAGTGGAACTTGAGGTTCAGTTTCATGACTGCTGTGAAGCCAGGGTAAGACAAAAATTGGGTTGGCCAACTTTTTCTATAAACAGCCAGAGAGTAAATATTTTAGATATTGTGGAGCGAGACATGTATTATAACCTTTTAGCACAGATACAGTGTCATTGCCTAATAAGCACCATGTTTTACTATCTAATTGGATAACAAATAATGCACACTTCACTGGGCTTTAAAAATGTGATGCTCCACCATTGATGGATAAATAGATAAACAAAATGTGGTATATACATACATAGAATATTATTCAGCCTTAAAAAGGAAGGAATGGATGAGAGCAGTGGCTCATGGCTGTAGTCCCAACACTTTGGGAGGCTGAGGAGGGCAGATCACATGAGGCCAGGAGTTTGAGACCAGCCTGGCCAACATGGTGAAACCCCATCTCTACTAAAAAAAAAAAAAAGCAAATTATCTGGGTGTAGTGTCACACGCCTGTAATCCCAGCTACTTGGGAGGCTGAGGTACAAGAATCATATGAACCAGGCAGGCGGAGGTTGCAATGAGTCAAGATTGTGCCATTGCATTCCAGCCTTGGGGACAGAGCAAGACTCTATCTCAAAAAAAAAAATAAAAAATAAAAAAAAAGAAAGAAAGAAAAGAAAAGGAAGGAAATTCTGACACATGGCTGCGATGTAGATGAACCTTGAGGACATCATGCTCAATGAAATAAGCCAGTCACCAAAGGAGAGGTATCATAGAATTCTACTTCTATGAGGTACCTAGACTAGTCAAAATCATAGAGACAGAAAGTAGGGTGAAATAAAATTTACTGGAGGCCATTTTTTTGGACTAAGCTCCTGCACTAGACCCCAGGACCGAGACACTCATGCTAGGTGCCACGTAATCAAACTGACCTTTAAAACAGTCAGCTTTCCAAAACAAACATACAAACAAACAAAAAAACAGATTTATAGCAACCAACAGAGAAGGTCCCAGTCAACCTGAGCTAATGTGATAAGGAAGTCCCCTCTGCTTTCATCTTACAAGGAAAGTAACTTTGAAATACCCAGTCTACTTTTTGTTCCTTGTTTCTGTTCCCCTTCTGCCATTTTGTGCCCCCAAAGCCAACGCCCTCTGCTCATTGGGGTGCTTTTTTCTATTTTGTCGATGGGATGCTGCCCAATTAATGAATCAATAATAAAAGCCAGTGAGTAAGCTCAATTCATTGAAATGTTATTTTTTTTGACAATGGAATGGTAGTTGCCAGGGGCTGGAGGAGAGGGGAGAATGGGGAGTTGTTGTTTAATGGGTACAGGGTTTCAATTTTTCAAAATGAAAAGAGTTCTGGAGACAGACGGTGGTGATGGTTGCACAATAACGTGAATGTACTGAATGCTGCTGAGCTATCTAGTTAAAAATAGGGAAGATGGTAAATTTTATGTTGCGTGTATTTTGCCACATGATTATCATGTATTTTTAAAAAGTACAACACTGGAAGCCACTCTTCTTGTTTTGACATGACATGTATGCACCAGTAATAAAAAAATAAAATGCTGCCCCACAGCAATGTGCATGCTGTCGACTTGGAGCTGTGGCATGTGGTTCGTAGTGTGCTGAGCAGCCACACAAAGAGATGAGAACAATGACTCTCGGCGGCTACTACTGAGCCCCGCCATTGTAGCAGGAAAACAGCCTGGATAAATGTAGCAAACGGGCCCGGCTATGTCCCAATAAAACTTTATCTGTGGACACTGAAACTGAATTTCATTTAATTTTCATAAAAAATTCACAAAACTTTCTTCTTTCAGTTTTTTTTTTCTCCAACCATTAAAAAAATGTAAAAACCATTCTTAGTTCATGCACAGTAGTTGCTGACCCCTGGTGTAAAACATCACATTTCTTGATCATTTGGCCAATTTTTTTTTTTCCTGAGAATTGATTATAATTCTATTTAGTAAGAAGGTTCTTTGGAAGGGGTGATATTTGAAGGGAGACTCAAAGGAGGAGGAGACGAAAGCAACTTGAAAAGCCAAGAAACCAATATTCCAGACAGAGGGAAGAGAAAGACAAAAGTGTTTATGCCAGAATGAATCTACCAAACTCAAACCCTGGGACATTCTATAAAATATCTCGCCTGGATTCCAAAAATGACAAAGTCACAAAACAAACAACCGAGGAACTCTCCACACTAAAAGAAACTACAGAGACACGATTGGAAGCAACATATGATATTGGATTTACTTTTACTAAAATGGGCACCGTGTTGACAACTGGTGAGATCCCGATGAGATCTGTGGATTAGATAGTAGTATTGCATAAATGTTAATTCCTGACTTTGATTCTTGTACTTTGGTTACCTAAGATAATTCCATACTTTTAAGAAATACACACTCAAGTACTTACGGTAAAGAATACCATGCCTGCAGTTTACCACTAAGTGGTTCAGAAAAATATATACATATGTCATATACAAATATAAAACTATTATATATACACATATATACACACATATATACCCATGTATATATGTGTATATATGTACATATATCCATATGTGTATACACACACACATATATACATACATATGTGTGTGTTTGGGGAGAGAGAGAGAGAAAGAGGGACAGAGGGAGAGGGAGAATACTAGTGTAGTAAGATAATATTTGGGGAATATAGGTGGATGAAGGGTAGGGTATCTGGGAATTCTTTGTATTATTGTTGCAGTTTTTCTGTAAGTCTGAAATTATGTCAGTAGAAAAGTTTAGAGCAAAGTATAGGATTGATCATTCTATTTTATATGCCTCTTGATCAATATTGAGAAAAAGCCTTCTCAAAAAAGATGATACTACTTATCTTCTCACCAATGGCAAATGAGAGTGTTTGTTTCTCTACTTCTATGCCAATACTGAGTATAATTAATCTTTTGAATCTTTGCTATTGTGTTAGATTAAAAATAGATCTCATTTGTCTTAGTGGGCATTTCTTTGGTTATAACTGGGGCTGAGCACAATTTTTAACGTGTACTGGCCATCTGTATTTTTTCTTTCATGTAAATAGAGAAGTGAAGGGGGCTAGGGCCAGACCCTGGGCCTCTTCAACACTTAGAGGAGGAGCCGAGACAGTGTGGTGCCATGGAAGCCAAGGAACGAAGATGCTTCAAGAAGAAGGGAGGGGCCGGGCGCCATGGCTCAAGCCTGTAATACCAGCACTTTGGGAGGCCGAGACGGGCAGATCACGAGGTCAGGAGATCAAGACCATCCTGGCTAACACGGTGAAACCCCGTCTCTACTAAAAAATACAAAAAACTAGCCAGGCCAGGTGCCGGGCACCTGTAGTCACAGCTACTCGGGAGGCTGAGGCAGGAGAATGGAGTAAACCTGGGAGGCGGAGCTTGCAGTGAGCTGAGCTCCAGCCACTGCACTCCAGCCTGAGCGACAAGCGAGACTCCATCTCAAAAAAAAAAAAAAAAAAAAAAGAAGAAGGGAGGGCAACTGTGTCCAAAGCTGCCAAGAGGGCCAGTAAGATGGGGACAGAGGAGTGACCATTGGATTTGGTGGCCTGGAGGTTACAGTCTTAGTTGAGTGCTGGGATGAATGCTTTGTTAGAGTGGGTGGAGGAGAGAATGAGAGGTGACGTTTTGAAGAGACAGATTGTACCAACTCTTTAAGGAATTTTGCTATGAAAGAGAGTGGGGAAATGGGGGAGGCTCTGGAGGGGGAGGTGACACCAAGGAGCAATGACACTGTGTTTGCTTATGAGAATGATTTGGAAAAGAGAGAAACTGGTAATGCAGGAGAAAGCAGAGATAACAGGAGAAATGAAGTTTTTCAAACGAAGAGAGGGGATGGTATCTTCTCCTTAGGTGATCTCATTCAGTTCCACAGTGAAAGTCCCATCCAGTCACCAGGGACCCCCCCTCCCAATCGCAGATTCCCTCTTCACCCTGACACTCCCCCGCCCTCGGTGGCAAGCACACACCTGCGTGTTGGAGCTCTCTCCACGAAAGGTTGTTTTAGTGCATTTGTGCTGCTTTAGCAAAAATACCCGAGACTGGGTAATGTGTAAAGGACAGAACCTTATCTCTCACTGTTCTGGAGGCCGAGCAGTCCAAGATCCGGGTGCCAGAAGTTTCAGTGTCTGGTGAGGACTGCTCTCTGCTTCCAAGATGGTGCTTTCTTGCTGTGTCCTCACAAGGCAGAAGAGTTGGAAGGGGCAAATCAATTCCCTCAAGCCCTTTTGTAAAGACACTAATCCCATCCTGAAGGTCCCGTCTCTTAATTGGGTCTTAGGTTCCAACACGAATTTCGGAGAGACGCATTTATACCATAGCAATGGTCAGTGGGCACTCAAGCCCAACCTGGCCAAAAATAAAGACTCATGACTTTGGATAAGTTAAGTATTCTGGGCCTCAGTTTCCTCATCTGTGAAGTCTGGATGCTATCAGGATGGACCTTATAGAGTGGTTGTGAGGATTACAGAAGAGAATCCATGTAGAGCAGTGTCCTCACCAGGAATGATGTCCCCCAGGGGCCATTTGGCAGTGTCTGGAGACATTTTTGGTTGTCCAACTCTCTGTGTGTGTGTGTGTGTGTGTGTATACACTCATGCATGTATACTTGCATGCACACTAATGGTGTCTAGTGGGTAGGGGACTGGAGATATTGCTTAACATCCCGCAATGTACAGGACAACTCCACAACAAAAAATTATCTCATCTCAAATATCAACAGTGTGGACACTGAGAACTCCCTGATGTAAAGCAAGCCAGGCACAGAGGGAAAACTTGGTAAATGTGAGCTCTTACTAATATTTTAAAACTTCTCTCCAAACCAGCTCCTGCCCATCTTCTGCCATTTTCCCACCTAAGAAGAAGTACCACCATCCACCCACCAATTTTTCAAGGCAAAAAATATGTATACACAGTTTCCTTGAGACTTATTTCCCTCTCATCCCCAGTTGCAGTCCATGGTCAGCAAATTCCATCGATTTCTACCCCCAAAACATCCTGAATGCTTTGCACCTCCACCTCTACCCCTTCCACTTTATGCCAAGTGTTTGTCAATTCTCCCTTGGGTCAATGCAGGAGCCTCCGAACTGGATTCCCTGCTTCTACTCTCATTTTTGTCAACTCTCCACACAGTGGCCAAAGAGATAGTTTGAAAATGTAACCAGATGATCATGTCCTTCTTCTGCTTAAAATCTCCCAGGTCTTCCCACCTCACTCAAATCTCAACTCTCTCCCCCGCTTACAGTCCTGCACGCTCTGGCTGGTCCCGTACTCTACACTTTCCTCCTCGCCCGCTTCTCTCCAGCCACGCTGGCCTTCTCTTGTCTTCTTGAATATTCCCATCTCATTCCTTCTTGGAGACCTTGCACTATCTTTGCTGGTCCCTCCTCTGGAAGGCTTTCCTCTCTGGCCATTGCATGGCTGCTCATTCTTGGCATTCAGATATCAGCACCTCCTTGCGAGACCTTTCCTGACCACTCCTCCTAGAGCAGCTGTGTCAGCTCTATCAGATCACCCTATTTTACTTTGCTCCATACGCCTGCCATAGGAGAGATATATGTGTATTTCCTTGCCTGTTTCGCCTCACTCGGTCATTCCATGAGAGCAGGGACCTTGTCTTGTTCATCATGTACCTCCAATGTCTAGAACCATGCCTGTTATGCAGTAGTGGCTCAATGAATCATTGTTGAATTGATTCTAGATTATGTGGCTTGCCTCTTCGTGACTTTTACTTATTTTCCCACTGAGTTACTACTCTTATTTATCTGTAAGGGTTCCTTGTTTATTAAGAATATTAATACTTTGTCTTTTGATCCTTCCTTCCTGCCTGCCTGCCTTCCTTCCTTCCTTCCTTCCTTCCTTCCTCTTTCTTTCTTTCCTTCCTTCCTTCCTTCCTTCCTTCCTTCCTTCCTTCCTTCCTTCCTTCCTTCTTCCTTCTTTCCTTCCTTCCTTCCTCCTTCCTTCCTTCCTTCCTTCCTTCCTTCCTTCCTTCCTTCCTTCCTTCCTTCCTTCCTTCCTTCTTCCTTCCTTCCTTCCTTCCTTCCTCCTTCCTTCCTTCTCTCTTTTTTTTTTGAGACAGAGTCTTGCTCTGTCACCAAGCTACAATGCATTGTCACGATCTTGGCTCACTACAACCTCTGCCTCCTGGGTTCAAGCGACTCTCCTGCCTCAGTCTCCCGAGTAGCTGGGACTACAGGCATGCACCACCACATGCAGCTAATTTTTGTATTTTTAGTAGAGACGGAGTTTCACTATGTTGGTCAGGATGGTCTCGGTCTCTTGACCTCATGATCCACCTGCCTTGGCCTCCCAAAGTGCTGGAATGACAGGCGTGAGGCACCGTGCCTGGCCTTGTCTTTTGATTTTGTAAAAGGTGTTTGCCGAAATAAATGGTGCAACCTTTTAACTGTGATCGTGTAAGCTCCTAGCTGTAGTCACCTGGGTGAAGTGTTCTAGCTTTGGAATATAAACAGTGAAAAATCATTAATGGACACTTAAGGTTGGCCATCTCATATGCAGGATCAAAGGGAAGGACCATTTCCCCTCCTTGGAATGCTGAGGGGCTTGGACTCTCAGGCTGTTGCCCTGACTTGGCCAGGTATAAGCAGATGATTTTTCAGCATGTCTTTTTGGCTGAGCTGAGTCACTTGCAAATTGGGGATAATGAAGTTTGTCTTTGGTTCATCAGTTTGGTGTGTTTTCAGCTTTTCAGGTGGTAGGGTTTGGACTTTAATCAACAGGTCCACGAATATTTAGTGAGTTCCCTGTCTGTGCCAGGATGGTGAGGATCCTGATAGAATAAGACATGGTTCTGCCTTCAAAGAGTTTACAGTCCAGAGAAGGAGAGAGACAAGTACACAAATCACTACAGTGGCTACAAGAAACAAATGCGTGCACAGGCACAGATGTACCCAAGAAGAAGTGGGTGACTGTCTAGAGGGAGGGCAAGGAAGATTTCCCAGAGGAGATGTCATCTGACTAGGGTTTGAAGAAATGAATAGGAGTTTGCCAGACAGGGCCAAAGGAGTGGGGTGGGGCCGGAGGTGCTGTCATAGCAGAGGGAACTGCATGTGCAAAGGCTTGGAGAAAACAGTATAATGGATATGCGGAAACCGCAGTTCTATGGGATTCTTGTCTGGCTGACCCAACACTTCCATGACTTCTTTCCTTTCCCAACTTTGTCCTGAGCCAATGTGGTCTTAGGGAGGTTACTGCTGTGTGATTGCAGGAGTGCTGAGCCTCCTTAGGGAGGGATAGGAGACAGTCCTGCTTGAAGGCATTGCCTGAGAGGAACAGGTCTTCAGGGGGCTTGTTAAGCATCCTTCCTTTGCACCACAAGGGAAGAGGCAGAAGGAGGCTCTGCCTCCATGTCTCTCTGGCTTGTCTCAGTAGTGTCACTCATCATGGGAGAGGATCTTTTCCAGGAGCAGAGAAACCACAGGGCTGGAACCCTGGGAGAATTGGAGAATATTGGGCTGAATGGCAAAGCTAGGTAGAACCTGAGCTACCTTAGTTTGGAGAGGACAAAATATTTCATCTTCCCTAACACCTCTACCCTTGGTGCTTGGCGGCTGCTGTTTTTGTTTTGTTTTAAGAGACAGGGTCTCCCTCTGTTACCCAGGCTGAAGTACGGTGGCTTGATCATGGTTCACTACAACCTCAAACTCCTGGGCTCAAGTGATCCTCCCACCTCAGCTTCCTGAGTAGCTAGAACTACAGGTGCGCACCAGTATGCCAGGCTAATTTTTTTAACTTTCGGAGAGACGAGGTCTCACTATGTTGCCCAGGTTGGTCTTGAACTCCTGGCCTCAACCAATCCTGGGAGTTAGGTACTTGAGGCTGAAATGTGTTTCAGCAGGAAAGTGTGCCATGATCAATGAGCAATATCCGCCATGAGTGCTGGAAGTGAGCATACTTGAATGCACATTAATAGAAGGGAGAGAATGGGTTTGCATGCCATCTCTGCCATCTCCAACCTTGTACACATAGGGAATCTGAGGGGCAGAGTGTGCGAGGGTCTTATTTATTGCTCTGTCTCCAGTCCCAGAACAGTATCTGTCACACAATATCAGGAAAGGTCTGTGCAACTGAGTTGCATTACCCAGTTCTCCCAAGTCTCAATTTTGGGACTCTATTAAAATGGGATAAGTGGCTGTTTGGTGCATAAACGCTTGCACATTTCAGGGGAGATTTTTCTGCAAAAGAACAGACTCCAAAGGAGGCTAGGAAATCAGAGTGGTGCCCTCTCCTGGTAGCTTTGGGATACCTGGGCACAGAGGCTGGGAACAGACTGAAGAACCAGACTATAGCATAGCGGACTTGGCCTTTTTCAAAAAGATCCATTCAAAAATATTAAATATTGCAGCAGAGCCACAGAACCTTGAGTCTGAAAGCTCTAAGCAGACATTTAGTTCAATTCGGCTGAAACCAAACCAAACCAAACCAAACCAAACCAAACCAAAATCCCACAGACTGAGGTTCAAATCTCAGCTCCATCTACATCTAGCTGCAGGGCCTTGAGCAAGTGACTTAACCCTTCGGATTCCATTTAGTTTCCTCATTTGTAAAACAAGGACAATGTAATCTCTAGCTCACAGGATTAAATGAAATATGTAAGCAAACTGCCAGCCCAGTGCTTCATGTGGAAAACAGGAGTTTCCATTTTGCAAAGTGATAGTAAAAATTTTTAAAAAGAAAGAAAGAAAACGGATTCCAAAGAACACTAGGAGCTCTATTTCTAGCAAATATTCCTGTAACAGAGGCACATTTTGCTGTCTATTCTGCACCTTCCAGAATATTTCACCCCCTCACTTCTCCCCTTGTCTTCAGGCCACAGTCTTGTTCTTTTCACCATTTCAATATGGCGTTCTGGGCTGACCCCAAAGGGCCAGATTCATTCCTTCACGACTCAACAACTACTATGTCCACGCCCCGGCCACAGCATTAGGGCAGGAGTTTGGTCCTCAAAAACCTTTATTCTAGAGGGGACCAGGTGATGACAGTCAGGCAGCTGTTCAGGGTGGCCATAGGGAAGTCCAGCTCTGCTGGCCCTGGGCAAGTTCCTTCCCGCTGGGCCTCGGTTTTCCCACCTGTGACATGGGCACGTGGGCTTGGACCAAAAGAACTCTGGGGGCCCTTCCCGCTTGGGCCCGGGGGGTTGGGGAAGGGGTGAAGTGCGTGGCATGAGCAGGGTGAGAGAGGCGCGCCCCGCCGGGCCCTGACCGGCCTGGCCTGGGAGTGAGCCTGTAGCGAGGGATTAGTGAGGCATTAGCCAGGATTAGCGCAGGCGGCGAGCGCGTTAGTGACTAAGCAGCGCGTTGGCATCCAGAGCCACTGCTCCTGGCCCCCGAGCTCCAATCACAAGCCAGGTCACCACTCGCTGCCCGGGAGCGGGAGAAACGCCGGAGCCCATTGGCTCCGCGACCTGCAGGGGGACTGGGGACGTGCGGTGGCCCCTCCTTATAGCCCAAAGGCCCCACCTCACTCCTCGCGGAGGTCTAGCTCCCCAAAGAAAGCCCCTGTTTGTCGGTGGTCACAGGCATCCTGCACACTGCGCGGCAGCTTGGCCTAGAGGTGCGACCATGGGCCTTGGGTTCAAATCCCACCTGAGCCGTTTGCCTGCTCCATGACCTTGAGAAGTTAAGCTCTCCAAGCCCCCAGTTTCCTTACTGGGTCGTAGTAAAACTCGTTATTAATAATAACAATAGCGAAGACAGGGAAGGAGGGAGTAAGAGAGAGAAGAGGAGGATGCCTAGGAATGGGAGCTATTTCTAGAACTTTTCTTCCCCGTTTTCCAGGTGGGGTAACAGGCTCAGCGAGGTTTGCTGCCTTTCTGCGAATCCCACGGCCAGAAGCAGAAGGCGCCATGGAGCTGCGCCCTGTAGGGCTCATCCCTCCCCCAAAGCTCAGGCTGTACCTGCCTCAGGGTCAGGACCTGAGGCCCTACCCTTGTTTCTTCTGGTCTCTCTCAAGACTCTCCCTTAATCCTACTGCTTTGGCCCTGGCCAGGGTGAGGCAGCTCAAGGTCAAAGGTCTGAAAGAAGGAATGGGGAAGTGCAAGGCCAAGTATTAGGCTGGTGCAAAAGTCATTGCAGTTTTTGCTATTAGAAGTAATGGCAAAACCGCAATTAATTTTGCAACAACCTAAAACTCAGGCTTCCTCGCTGAGGCACGGGGCAGGCTTCCCCTGGCAGGGAGAAGGCTGAGCCCCTTGCCCGGCCTGGCAAGAGAAGAGTGGGACCCCACCGTAACCCTGGATTTGAACCCAGGACTTTGTGATTTCAGGACCAAGCTCACAGCCTCTAGTTTTCAGATGATTCCATGGAGGTCAGGGCTACACCTCCTATTTACAGAGGAGGGAGACAAGGCTCAGCATTAGTTTTCTTGGGTGCTGTAACAAACTAGAACAAATTTGGTGGCTAAACAATATAAATTGATAAAGAAGAGAAACTTTTTATTTTATTTATTTGAGACGGAGTCTCATTCTGTCTCTAAGGCTGGAGTGCAGTGGCGCGATCTCAGCTAACTGCAAGCTCTGCCTCCCGAGTTCACGCCATTCTCCTGCCTCAGCCTCTCGAGTAACTGGGACTGTAGGCTCCCACCACCACGTCTGGCTAATTTTTTTATTTTTATTTTTTTAGTAGAGAGGGGGTTTCACTGTGTTAGCCGGGATGGTCTCAATCTCTTGACCTTGTGATCTGCTCTCCTCGGCCCCCCAAAGTGCTGGAATTACAGGTGTGAACCACTGCTGAAACTTTTTATTTTTAGTTAAAAAGAAAAAGAAATTTGTGAGACAAGGTGATATGGTTTGGATTTGCGTCACAGCCCAAACCTCATGTGGAATTGTAACCTCCAGTGTTGGAGGCGGGGCCTGGTGGGAGGTGATTGGATCATGGGGGCAGTTTCTCATGAATGGTTTAGCACCATTCCCTTTTTACTGTGCTTGTGATAGAGTGAGTTATTGTGAGATCTGGTTGTTTAAAAGAGTGTATCACCTCCCCCCTCACACTCTTCTTGCTCCTGCCCTGACCATGCAAGATGTGCCTGCATCCCCTTCGAAGACATGCCTGCTTCCCCTTTGCCTTCCATGAAGACTGTAACTTTTCTGAGACTTCCCCAGAAGCCAAGCAGATGCCAGCATCGTGCTTCCTGTACAGCCTGCAGAGCCATGAACCAATTAAACTTCTTTTCTTTATAAGTTACCTAGTCTCATATATTTCTTTGTAGCAATGTGAGAATGGACTAATACAGAAAATTGGTACTAAGGAGTGGGGCTTTGCTATAAAGATACTTGAAAATGTGGAAGCAGCTTTGGAACTGGATAACAGACAGAGGTTGGAAGAGTGTCAAGGGCTCAGAAGAAGACAGGAAGATGAGAGAAAATTTGGAATTTCCTAGAGACTTGTTGAATTGTTTTGACCAAAGTGCTGATGGTGTTATGGACAATGAAGACCACTCTGAGAAGGCCTCAGTTGAAAATGAGGAACTTACTGGGAACTGGAGTGAAGGTCACTCTTGCTACGCTTTAGCAATAGCCTGGCTGCATTGTGCTCCTGCTTTAGGGATCTGTGGAACTTTGAACTTGAGAATGGTGATTTAGGGTGTCTGGTGGAAGAAATTTTTAAGTAGCAGTGTTCAGGATGTTACCTGGCTGCTTCTAAGCACCTATTCTCGTATGTGTGAGCAAATAAATGACCTGAAACTGGAACTTATATTTTAAAGGGAAGCAGAGTGTAAAAGTTTGGAAAATTTGCAAACTGATCATGTGGTAGGAAAGAAAAGCCTATTTTCAGGGGAGCAATTCAAGCTGGCTGCAGAAATTTGCATAACTAAAAGGAAAGCAAATGCTGATAGCCTGGGACACTGTTCCCTGAATCTCAGCTGCTCCTGCTCCAGCTGTGGCTAAAAGGGGTCCAGGTACAGCTTGGGCCACTGCTTCAGAGGGTGCAAGCCATAAGTCTTGGTGGCTTCCACGTGGTGTTAAGCCTGCAGGTGCACAGAATGCAAGAGTTGAGGCCTGGGAGATTTCAGAGAATGTATGGAAAAGCCTGGATGTCCAAGCAGAAGCCTGCTTCAGGGGTGGAGCTCTCATGGAAAACCTCTAATAGGGCAGTTCAGAGGAGAAATGTGGGGTTGGAGCCCCCATGAACAGTCCCCAACTGGGGCACAGCCTAGTGGAGCTGTGAGAAGAGGGCCACCATCCTCCAGATCCTGGAATGGTGGAGCCATGGGCAGCTTGCACTTTTTTCCTAGAAAAGCCACAAGCACTCAACGCCAGCCCTTGAGAGCAGCTGGAGGGGCTGAACCCTGCAAAGACACAGGAGTGGAGCTACCCAAGGCCTTAGGAGCCCACCCCTTGCATCAGTATGCCCTGGATATGGGACATGGAGTCAAAAGAGATTATTTTGGAGCTTTAAGATTTAATGACTGCCCTGCTGGGCTTTGGAGTTTCGTGGGGCTTGTATCCACTTTCTTTTCACCAATTTTCCTTTTTGGAATGGGATTGTTTACCCAATGCCTATACCCTCCTTATATCTTCAAAGTAACTAGCTTGTTTTTGATTTTACAGGCTCATAGGCAGAAGGGACTAGCCTTGTCTCAGAAGAGACTTTGGATTTTGGACTTTTAAGTTAATGCTAAAATAAGCTAAGACTGTTGGGAAGGCATAATTGTATTTTGCAATGTGAAAAGGATACAAGATTTGGGAGCGGCCAGGGTGGTGGAATGATATAGTTTGGATCTGTGTCCCTGCCCAAACTTCCTGTTGAATTGTAATCCCCCGTGTTGGAGGTGGGGGCTGGTGGAAGGTGACTGGATTATGGGGGCAGTTTCTCATGAATGATTTAGCACCATTCCTTTGATATTGTTCTCATGATAGTGAGTTTTCACAAGATCTGGTTGTTTAATGTGTAGCACCTCCCCGCTCACACTCTTCTTACTCCTGCTCTGGCCATGTAAGATGTACCTGTTTCTCCTTCACCTTCTGTCATGGTGTAAGCTTTCTGAGGCTTCCCCAGAAACCAAGCAGATGCCAGCATCATTCTTCCCATACAGCCTGTGGAACCGTGAGTCAATTAAATCTCTTTATAAATTACCTAGTCTCGGGTATTTCTTTATAGCAATGCAAGAATGAATTAATACACAGGGTCTTGCTCTGTTGCCTAGGACGGAGTGCAGCGGTTTAATGATAGCTCACTGCAGCCTTGACCTCCTGAGCTCAAGCAATTCTCCTGCTTCAACCTCCCAAGTAGCTGGGACCACAGGTGTGCACCACCACACTCAGCTAATTAAAGCAATTAAAAAAAATAGAAACAGGGCCTCACTTTGTTGCCCAGGCTGGTCCCTAACTCCTAGCCTCAAGTGATCCTCCTGCCTTGGCCTCCCAAAGTACTGAGATTACAGGTGTTAGCCACCATGCCTGGCTGAAAAGAAACTTTCTATTTGAGGAATGTGAGCCCACTTATTTCTAAGGCCCAGAGAGCATTGACATGTGACAGCATGTGACAACAGTCACGTCTCACTCCTGTTTTGAGCCAGATAATGACCTCTTGAAACCATTTGCTGTGTGAGGTCTAGACTGACAGGTTCCAAGTAGCTATAAAATGCCATATGCTGGACACCATAACTCATACTCTATCATTCAACAAGGTATTGCCAATCATGGATCAATGTCATCTCTGTAATCCAGTGAGAATGCCTGCCAAACAGCTGCATATCCACTTTAAAAACCTGCTTGTAACAAAGGCTTGACAGAGCACTCCCCCAGACAATTTGGAAGTGTGTCCTGGGCTGCTGTCCTCAACATTGGCCCAAATAAACTCTCTGTATTGATTTTGCCTCAGTTTCTTTCTTTAGGTCTACTAAATTTATTATCTTACAGTTCTGGAGGTCAGAATCACATCTTGTGTCTCACTGGGCTAAAATCCAAGGTCTGCAGGGCTGCATTCCTTTCAGGAGGCTCTGGGGGAAAATCCATCTCCTTGCCTTTTTCAGTTTCCAGAGACCACCCACCCTCCAGTTCTAGCTTCCTTCCTCCAGCCTCCAAGTCAGCAATATTGTGTCTCTCTGACCTTTCTTCCACAGTTGTGTCTCCCTGCAACCACAGCTGACAAACGTTCTCTGCTTTTTAGGGTTCATATGATTAGATTGGACCCACTTGGATAATCCAGAATCATCACCTCATCTCAAAATCCTTACCCTTAACCAAATCTGCCAAGGCCCTCTTACCACATTCACAGGTTCCAGGGATTAGGACGTGGACATCCTTGGTGGGCTGTCATTCTGCCTTGCACAGAAAGAGTAAACATTCTGCCCCAAATCACACAGCCCAGAAGTAGCAGAGCCAGGACTTGAACCCAAGCTTCAAATCCCAGTGACCTCTCCCACCGTGCTCCTCTGCCATTCTGGTTCTAACTTCTATTGACCAGGTAAGGGTTCACCCAAAGGTCACAGGAACTCTCTGAATTAATAAATCACTTTACAAATGGAGATATCTCAGTAGGTGGTTGATAGATATGATTAGGGAGGACGTACCTAAGGACATGCAGAAATGCCAAAGCTAGGAAACTGTCACAGCTGCCCATGGAAAGTCTGTCTTTCTGCCAGAGCTGGCCGAAAGATAGGAATTTGCTTGTGAAAGAGCTGTGGCTCCTTTCAGATGGAAGAAAACTGGCTGGCCTCAGCCAGTGTCCTCCACTGCAGGTGCTTTAGCCCTACCTGTATGCTTAGCCAGCAGGCTATGGGGCTTCACCCCAGGTTCGTATTTGGGTGGATAACCTTGAGGTGATCAGCTAGCAAAAGCTGTGGAGAGAGGTGGAAGTATGGATGGAGCTGGAGCATAAGTAACCCCCACTTCCTGCTCTTCTACAATCCACTATAATAACAAGTATTATAGGAATCAGGAGGACCAGAGAGACCTTGGGGTGTATACAGGAGGATCTTTACTGAGTGCACTCAGACCCAGCAGATTTAACATCCAAAAACTGGGCCCAGAACAAAGACGGCACTTGACTTCTATACACACTTCAAAAAGCGGGTGGGCTAGCTTGAAACAGACTTACAGTGGTGTGAAAGCCAGGATACAGAGGCAGAACAAAGACAGCTAATCAAGTTGTGACAGGTTCATAACTCAGGATTACACATAACCATTGCTATGCAGCCCAGATGTCTGTTATCTAGATTTCCTCTAGTGCCTAGCACGGGCTTATCCCATAACCTTCACTATGGTGGCCAGGTGGCTGTATCTCAGGCCTGCTCAGAAGGTTTATGACCTTCACTCCACTGCTTAGATAAAAGAGAATACTTGAAGTTACTAGTTACAGAGAACAGGAATCTATAAACTCATACCGTAAGAGAAAGGAAAATTTGTTTTTCTCCTCCCTATGTTGAGGGAGTGCTAGGAGAGTCTCCAGGGCACATTCCTTTGTGTTCTGGCTTCTTAGATAGTATAAAGACTTTTCCTGGGTCTGGGCTGTGCCTGATTCTGCCTCTGGGACAAGTTAGCCTCATACAGGAAAGCTTATTTCTCCTTTTTTAGTTTTATTTTTCTTTCTTTCTTTAATTTCCCACCTCACAAGTAGTGAGGCAGGAGAATACAGTCTGGAGGCACGGAACCTAAGGCCAATGTACACTGACTTGCTAGAACTAAATCAAAAGGAAAACCTCAACTTTACATGCCTAAGTAACAAGAAGACCAAAGACTACTCCCTCTGCAAACCAATACTCTTTTCTGCCTGGAAATGGCAAATTGAAAGTATCTCTGATTGGTTGCTTTCTTCAACCAATCATATGTTTGCATAGGAGTGTAATTTTTGTAACTTCACTTCAGCCTCTGATTGGTTGCTGTCCACAACCAGTCAGACTGATTGCTGGCCAAGTCTTCGTTTGCATAGAAGTGCAACTTTGTAACTTCACTTTAACCTCTGATTGGTTGCTTTCCCCTGCTCAGGCTGCTTCCATACTGGAGTACACTTTCATTTTCAATAAATCTCTACTTTTGTTTCTTTATTCTTTCCGTGCTTTGTTTGTGCATTTTGTTCAAAACACCAAGATCCTAGACACCCTCCAATGGTAACAGTAGGGTTATGAGACCTTTATAAAAACAGTCACTGGATTTCTTATGGGAATATTGTTGAAACTGTTTGTATTTGTCAGGATACTGTATTAGGCCATTCTTGCATTGCTATAAAGAAATACCTGAGACTGAGTAAATTATGAAGAAAAGAGGTTTAATTGGCTTATAGTTCTGCAGGCTTTCTAGGAAGCATAGTGGTCTCTGCTTCTGGGGAGGCCCCAGGAAGCTTTCAATCATGGCAGAAGGCAAAGGGGGGAGCAGGTGCATCACGTGGCAAGAGTGGGAGCAAGAGGGAGAGAGAGTTAGGTGTCGCACACGTTTCAACAACCAGCTCTTGGCTGGGCGTAGTGGCTCAAGCCTGTAATGCCAGCACCTCGGGAGGCTGAGGTGGGTGGATCATGAGGTCAAGAGATTGAGGCCACCCTGGCCAACATGGTGAAACCCTGTCTCTACTAAAAATACAAAAATTAGCTGGGTATGTTGGCACATGCCTGTAGTTCCAGTTACTTGGGAGGCTGAGGCAGGAGAATCGCTTGAACCCAGGAGGCAGAGGTTGCAGTGAGCCGAGATTGTGCCACTGCACTCCAGCCTGGTGACAGAGTGAGACTCCATCTCAAAAAAACAAAAACAAAAAAACCAGCCAGCTCTTGCAAGAAGTCACTATTGTGAGGACAGTACAGGGAGATGATGTTAAGCCATTCATGAGAAACCACCTCCCACCAGGTCCCATCTCTGATACTGGGGATTACAATTTGGGCTGTATCAGATACTTTTCAGCAGCTACAAGTTGTAGAAAACCCAGTTCAGCTAAAAATGGAATTTATTGGCCCATGGAACTGAAGTTATAGGTAGGTTGGCCTTCAGGTACAACATGATCCAGCAGCTCATATATGCTCATTTGCATAGTCTCAGTATTAGGTCTATTCTCAGTCGTACTCTCCTTTTGTGTTCCAAAGATGGCTGCAAGAAGTTTCTGGAACGCTATGTTTTTAGATTCAAATGCAGTAGAAAAGAAAAATGTACCCCTCTGGTGACTCAAAATAGTTCGTATATGGGATCTTATTGGCTCCAATTGGCCTGCCTTGGGTCATCTGTCCATTTTCCAATCAATAGCTGTGGCCAGAAGCATGGGATACGCTGATTGGCTTGAATCAGTTGGTGCCTACCTCTGAAGTTGAGAGTAGGTCAATTTCTCCCAAAGCTCCAAGTTGGCAAATTGGGAGTCCTTGTTAAAAAGGGAGACCAGAGTCCGTAGTCATTGTTCTTCCATTTATCATCATGTTCCCCTTGTGAGAACACACAACTTTACTCTTTCTGAGCAATGGGTATGTTTGTACCTATGGATCTCATGACTCTTATATATATGTATATGTGTGTGTTGGGGGAGTGGGTGATTATGGAGTGGGGTGGGGTGGATTCAAATGATAAATAAATTAGGGAGGAGAGAAAATGAAGGTCAAGTAAGATAAAGCCGGGGAGAATTAGCACATAGAAATTAATGTCACAAACTTGTTCTTTGTCCTGGTCTCTCTTAGCCTTAGTTTCCTCATCTATAAAATGAGACTATTAATCCCAACATCATGAAATTAAATGAGAGGAGGTCTGTAAAAGTTTGTGTAAACACAACCAGTTACAGATTTTTTTGTTCTCCTCCATTCCTGCTGCTTCACTTGACTAGTCTAAAAAAATGTTTGCGTAGGCCAGGCGCAGTGGCTCATGCCTATAATCCCAGCACTTCGGGAGGCCGAGGCGGGCGGATCATGAGGTCAGGAGATCGAGACCATCCTGGCTAACACGGTGAAACCCCATTTCTACTAAAAATACAAAAAATTAGCCTGGCGAGGTGGTGGGTGCCTGTAGTCCCAGCTACTGGGGAGGCTGAGGCAGGAGAATGGCGTGAACTCGGGAGGCAGAGCTTGCAGTGAGCCGAGGCACACCACTGCACTCCAGCCTGGGCAACAGAGCAAGACTCCATCTCAAAAAAAAAAAAAAAGTTTGTGTAAATAGAAAGGAGTGGCCACTCTATCATTCAACAATCATTCATTAAAAGTGCCTACTATGTGCCAGGCTCTGTGCTGGGGATCTAATGATGGGTAACACAGACATGATCCCTGGCCCAAAGGGAACGGAACTTTCCAAGTACAAGAAATTATTTTTATTGTTATTAAAAGATGCTAATGCCAGAGGGGGATCTCCAACAAGTCATGGATGGTGCTACACTTTGGATGTCTGTACCCCAAAACCTCATGTTGAAATTTGATTCCAGTGTTTGAGGTGAGGCCTAATGGGAAGTGTTTGGGTCATGGGAGTGGATTCCTCATGAATAGATGAATGCCCTCCCTTGGAGGTGAGTAAGTTTCTCATCTACTGGCTCCTGTGAGAGCTGGTTGTTAAAAGAGCCTGGCACCTCCTGCTTGCTCTCTTGCTTCTTCTCTTGCCATGTGATCTCTGCACATGCCAGCTCCCTTTCACCTTCCTCCATGAGTGGAAGCAGCCTGAGGCCCTCACCAGATGCCTCCTGGACCTTCCAGCCTGCAGAACCATGAGCCAAATAAACCTCTTTTCTTTATAAATTACTCAGCCTCAGGTATTCCTTTCTAGCAACACAAAATGGATAAGACAGATGTGCCTTGGGCCACATGGTGGTGGAGCTGGGACTCAAATCCAGAATCTCCTGGCTCTCTCTGTTGCTTCCCATGGCCTCTCCCTTCCCCACACAGTAGCTACCCTTTGGTTAACAGGTCAGACTTCCCTCTGGTGCACTTAGGAATTGCATTTGATGTTGCTCTTCCTGGCTTCAGGAGCAGACAGGACCTTCCTATTGATAATTGGAGTGCAGAATTAATCATGGCTTTGTGCTTGCCCTTTCCCTGCCAGTAGCCCTGCACTGCTGCCCAGAGAGGGAGTTGGAGTGAGAACACCAGGTAATGATTTTTGTGTTTTGGGATGAGGCCACTGGGAGGAGGTCAGGGCTGCTCCGCTCTGTGGGTACATATGCCTGAGTGCATATGCACATTTGGGCAGGCAGGCTGTGTGTGTGTGTGTGTGTGTGTGTGTTTGTGTGTGTATGTGTGTGTTTTTAAGTGTTGGGACTATTGCTGGAAAAGGTCAGGACTCTCCCCAAAGGAACCCGGGATCTAGACCTTGTTCCACCATTCTCTAGCTGGGTCACTAAGGCCAAATCATCCCTCCCCTGTGGGCCTGCATTTTCTTCACTGTAAAATAGGGGTAATCCTTGCCTCATTCCTTGCCTTCCTCATGAGAAGTCTGCGAACATCAAAGAAGACCAGGAGGAAGAAACTGAAAAAGGCAGAACATTCACAGAGGCAGAACGACCTCATGGTTAGAGTCTAGACGGCCCCTATTCAAGTCCCAGTTCCCCCATTTACCTCAGCTTCACCTCTCTGGGCCTCAGTTCCTCATTTGCAAAATAGGGAGAATATGAGAAGTTACCCAAATTGATCAAATCTAAGATTCCATCAATTATCAGATACCAATATTTTATGTACCATAAATAAAGAAAAAAAGGCCACTAATTGGCCTTGCCCTGATTTTTCTGACCTGAGATGTGGGTGCAGAGCAGCTCAAACTTCCAAGGAAGGTGTATGTGGCACTGTGGAATCATGACAAGTGACACTGGGCCAAGGTAGCTGAGACCTCAAGCCTGGGAACTAGGCAGGGATACAGATTCCTCAAAGGATGGGTCACAAACCACATGCCATGTCTATCTCTTAATCTACCTGCATGCCAGATGGCCCCAGCTCCTGTCAGTGAGATTATGAACTATATTTAAGTCATTAACTAAAACTCAAATACTACTGGGAAAGGAAGAAGGGGCAGGTGCCAGGTAGAAAAAGCCCTACATTGATGGAACTCACCTTGATTTTCTCAAAGGCACACAAATCCTGACTAACTGAAATTAATCTGAAATGACCAGGGCTGTTCATGGGCTGGTTTAGGTTTCCACCACCAGGGAATGGGGAGCTTGAGACACAGACTACTTTTGGTTGCAGAAAAAATAAATTGTGTTTCTTCTGTAAACCAAAAGGTATCAGAGACAAGTCTCAATCAATTTAGAAGTTTATTTTGCCAAGGTTAAGGACATGTCAATGGCACAGCCTCAGGAGGTCCTGATGACATGTGGCCATGGTGGTTGGGCTACAGCTTGGTTTTATACATTTTAGGGAGACACAAGGCATCAATCAATACATGTAAGATGTGCATTGGCTCAGTCTGGAAAGGAGGGACAACTTGAAACGGGGAGCGAGAGGTTCCAGGTGGCAGGTGGATTCAAAGATTTTCTGATTAGCAATTGGTTGCAAGAGTTTATTTAAAGACCTGGACTCAATAGAAGGGAGTGTCTGGGTTAAAATAAGTGGTTGTGGAGACCAAGGTTTTTATTATGCAGATGAAGTCTTCAGATAGCAGGCTTCAGAGAGAATAGATTGTAAATGTTTCTTATCAGACTTAAAGAGTCTGTTCTGTCTTAAGGTCTCTGCTTTAATGTTAATGCTGGTTAGCTGTGCCTTTCTCCCCAGGGAGAAAGGTATGATGAGACATGTCCAACTACCCACTCCCATCATGGCCTGAACTAGTGTTTCAGGTTTACTGTGTCAGGCCTCTGAGCCCAAGCTAAGCCATTATATCCCTTGTGACCTGCACGTAGACATCCAGATGGCCTGAAACAACTGAAGATCCACCGAAGTGAAAATAGCTTAACTCATGACATTCCACCATTGTGATTTGTTTCTGCCCCACCCTAACTGATCGATGTACTTTGTAATCTCCCCTATCCTTAAGAAGGTACTTTATAATCTCCCCTACCCTTAAAAAGTTTCTTTGTAATTCTCCCCACCCTTGAGAATGTACTTGGTGAGCTTCACCCCCTGCCCCCAAAACATTGCTCTTAACTTCACCGCCTATCCCAAAACCTATAAGAACCAATGATAATCCCAGCACCCTTTGCTGACTCTCTTTTTGGACTCAGCCCCCCTGCACCTGGGTGAAATAAACAGCCATGTTGCTCACACAAAGCCTGTTTGGTGGTCTCTCCATACGGACACGTGAAATGTACTTTAGAATGCCCTTGGCCAAGAGGAGGAGTCCATTCAGTTGGTTGGGGGCTTAGAATTTTATTTTTGGTTTCCATTTGCGTACCTGAGTTCGTGTACTGGGAAATCCACACCTCCTATACATTCAAATACACATGCCCCCATAAATAGATGAACATTCATGTTTATATTGATATACAATACGTCTAGAAAAAAGAATCAAAGGAGAAATGCCAAATGATAACAGATTCTCTCTTGATGGAGCTACCTTGGTTTGTATCAGTTATCCCACAGATTTGGCTAGTGTCACAAAGATCAGAAAGCAGTGGCTTTAATAAGGGAGGAAAGGAAAGGATGAAATGGATATGGTCCAGGAAAACTGAAAGAGCTGACTGACATGTGGGACCAGGCTCTTTCTGCCTCATTGCTCTACTCTCTCTAACACTTGGCTTCCACCTCATGATCTAGTCTGGCTGTCCAGGCCCCTCCATCACATCTGCATTCCATCTAATGAGAAGGGAGACAAGGGAAAGGGAAGGCAGGTTTCTTTATTGTTTTTTCTTAAAGACACAATTGAATGTTGCACGTATCACTTCCTCTCACATGTCTTGGACATATCCTGGTCACGTGGTCACACCAGCTGCAAGGAATACTGGGCAATGAAGTCTTTAGCTGGGTAGTTTTGTGCCCCAGTGAAGCACATCTCTGAAGCACATCTCTCATCTCTGGAGAGCACATCTCCATCCAGCTCTGGAGCTTCCTGTGGGCTTGGCTGAGATCTCTGTTGGAGTCCACCACAGCCCAGCTGCTCTCTCCACCCAATCCATTTCCCTTGGCCTGCCCGCACCCACCCTAGGTATTGGTCCTGAAAGCATCTGCCAATTCAGTGTTCCAATCTCCTTCCCAGAGCCAGTTTCCCAGAGCACACTGCCTAAAATGCACTGTAAAATGGAAACAACATGGTTGTAAGGATTAGATGTGATATTTTAAAATGAAACACTTCCATTGAGTAGGCGCTGAATAAATAATGAAACTGGCAAACACTCCTAGCACTGCCTCTTCCAGATGGTGTTCTAAGCCCTTTTCATGCGTAACATCATTCACTCTTCGCAGCCAGCCTATGAGGGTGGTACTATCATTCCCATTTTACAGATGAGGAAGCCGAGGCTCAGAGAGGTTAAGTACTACACTCCAGCTGCCCGGTTTGTAATTACTCTGATGCAGCACAGACACCTGTCAACCAATGTGTCAGGATTACAAGGCCAGAGCCAGGAGGATGGTGATGCGGGAAAGGAGCCTGGGCCTCGGACGCCGCTGCCGGGAACCTCCAACCCTGTCACCTCATGGGCTCTTCGAGGCTCCCATGCGACCACAGATGGAAGTGCTTTGTAAACTGTAGAGTACTGGCCACCACCGAGGTGTGGTCATCTCTCGTGATTCTTTTTATAACAATGATAATTAGGCCCATTTGTGGGGCACTTACCATGTGCCAGGCCCTACATTAAACACTTGGCAAACATTATGTCATTTACTTCTCACCAACCCCACGAGGCGGGCGGCTGTCACTGTGAGGCTATAGAGGCTCCGGGAGGTTGGGTCAATTGCCTTAGGTCCCAGGGCTGGGAGGTGGCGACGTGAGACATGAGCCCAGGTTGGAGTGAGGCTGGAGGGCATCCCTCACCTTGGGGCCTGTGGAAGGATGTTGTTCCTGCTACGCAGCTGCCCTCAAACAGCCACTTCTCAGGTTCCACTGCACTGACTCTAAGTGGACGGGGACTCGTTTTCAGGGGCTGGCCAGTCTCCCAGAGCAAGGAGGTCCAGGGAGTTCCTAGGGGATGGAGGATACAGAGATCCACCCTGGGAAAGCCCCTGGTTTGACGGGGAGGCTCAGCTTCTGCCCAGGCAGAGCCACTGGTCCAAGGGGTACCCCTAGGAGAGCTCCTGGTGTGGCGGGAGAGGCACAGGCTCTGGGGAGGCCCCCAGTTTGAGGGGGAGGCTCAGTTTCTGCCCAGGCAGAGGCACTGGTCCAAGGGGTACCCCTGCGGGACCTCCTGGTGCGGCAGGAGAGGCACAGGTTCTGCCTAATTGTCTAATGAGGGAGGCTTAGCCTCTGCCCTTGCTCCCTGCTGACGGGGACTCTGGATGCCAGCAGATGCCCCAGGAAAGAAGAAGCAGGGATGAGAAGGGGCTGAGGAAGGAGGAAGCTGGGCAGGGCTCTGGCCAGAGGCTCATCTCTCCTACCTCACCTTCCCCCATCTGCCCGAGGCCTCTGTACCAAGCCTGTGAGTAACTGCCTGGTGGCGGCACAGCCAGTCATGAGGACGTGATGGGGCGCCATGAGGAAGCCACGCAGGGCCTGGTGAGGAGGACCTGCTGATTCAGGGGCTCTCCAGGCGGCTTGTGCCCTGGGCCAGCTCCACTGTCTGCCTGGGCTGTGCCTGCCCCTTGCTATGTAGCCCCAGGCCACTCCTCCTTCACAGGCCTCAGTTTCTCCATCTGCACATGGGGAAATGGCCCTGGACAGCCTCTCTCCCTGTGTGGCTCGGTCACCTCAGGCCACAGACCCACCAGGAGCCCTCTATCTGGGAAACCTGGTCCTGAAGACCTCCTGCCTCTGGTTGCTGTCCTGGCTGGCTCCGTTCCTCACACCTTCTCAGCCCCATGGCCCCCAGAGAGTCCCTTTGGAAGATGCCTTTGCCACCACAGCTAAAGGAGAGTCCTTGCCTGCACAGTGACTTTGACTTCATGATCTGCGCATCCCCGGGCCGGATGGCATGACACGGTCCCGGTTCTCCTCCTGCTGCACCCTCCTGCTATCTGTCACCCCCGCACCCCCACCCCATGTTGGCAGGGTGCATAGGGTGGGGGACGCTCAGCAAGAGGGCCCCTCTATAACAGTGACTTCCAGGGCTCATGTCCAGTGGGGCTTTCCCACGGGGGTGTCCCCAGTACCACCTGGCAGGATAAATTAGGAAGATGCTCGCCGCAGTTCCCCATGCCCTACTGTGGACGTGCGGAGTGATTGTCCCCTTCCTCATCAACATTAGCGAGGCCTTTGTATTACCCTACCCAAGGGAGTTTTGGTCTGGGACCCAAAGCCAGGTACCCTTCAGATGCTATGCTCTAAAGAGTTGGGACTGTGTGTATCTTGCACATTTTTGTAGCCCAGTTCTGTCTTCCAGGTCTGGCACATAGGTGTTCAGTACATATTTTTAGACTCAATGGGTGACTGACTGGTGGAAGAAATGCATCACATGTTATCTGCACAAAGAGGTTGCATGATACTGTCGGCAAGAGAAAGGAGAAAAGCCTGTGAGGGCCCAGCACGGTGCCAGACGCATAGTCAGGGCCTGGTGTGGGCCGACAGTGGTTGTGACACCTGGCTGCAGTTTGACAGGGCTGAGTGATGTGAGCTTGCACCTGTTGCCCTGGGTTCCTTCGGACCTTGATTCAGATTCCTGCCCATGGCCTTTTGGATGGGTCCAGGCCAGCATCTGTCAGAGGAGCTCAGAACTTCTGAAATCTCAGCCTCCAGCTCCCGAGGACTTGTGGGGCCGTCCAGACCCTGAAGTTGTCGGCCATGCCCTCAGCAGTAACTGGAAGGGCAACCAGCAGTCTTTAGAGGACTCCATCTGAAAAACAAGGCCGAGGCAGGACTTCACGTGGAGGGTGACTCCTGGGCTGTGCCGGGCTTTGGATCAGTCCCTGAGTTTCTGCTGAACACCTGCGGTGTGCCTTGCCTGGGGAGGGGTGGGCTCCGGGAAAGCTGTGCGAAGTGTGGAGTTTGGTGTCAGGCAGACTTGAAGTCAAACCCTAACTGGTGACCATGGAGAAATTCCTTCACCCCTCTGAGCCTCAGTTTCCTCATGTGGCCAGATGACTAAGTGATGCCCGTTGGAGAATGGAGCGCAGCCTCGTATGCTGGAGCTTTAAGAAAACAGCACCTACCTTTTACACTTAGTTCTAGGATACGGTCTTGACCCTAAGTATCTCTCTTACATTCCAGCGAGGGAGATGGAATTGGAGAGAAGAAAGCTGGTAGTTCATGAATCCCACCATGGCATGGATCCCATGTGACATGCAACTGGGAAGAGCTGAGACAGAAGCTCATCTAGATTAGAGTGATCAGGGAGGGCTTTCTGGAGGAGGTGGCCCCTGAGCTGAGCCCAAAGGAGGAACAGGCTGTGGACAGGTGGATGGGAGAACAGAGGGTGTGTGGGCAGGGGGACAGGGTGTGGGAGCCGTGGTGGTGGGATAGGATCCATACACTGAACCTAGGTACAGTGTTAATGGGAGGCAGTGGGGTGACCTGTAGACTCTCAAGGACAATCTGGGGTGTAACAAGAATGGGGTGGGAGGCAGGGCCCACAGTCTTCTGGTGGGGGTGCAGGTGAAGGTTACTGAGTTGGCCCGGTTTAAGGAAGGTTTATTTCTTCAGCACCCAGTAGAGTTGAAAATGGGTCTTGGCAGTTCAGGGGAGAGATGAGGGTGGGGGGCTACAGCCTCGTATCACCTTCAGGATAAAGTCCAAGCCCTCAACCTGGCCTGCAGGGACCTTTGGAATTGGGCTTCTTCTCACCTCTCCAGCCTGAGCATCCACACTCCAATCCTCTAGCCATGTTGTGGCACACCCAGTTCCCTGAGTGTGCCTCTGAGCCACTGCTCCATGGATCCTTCTGCTTGGAACGCCTTCCCTCATAACCACCTGGCAGACCCCTACTAACCCCTTAAGACTTGGGTTAACATGACCTCCTCCATGATATCTGCCTTGAGCTGCCCAGGAGGATGGTGGCAGGACACCCTCCTCTGTATCCCATAGCACTTGCTATCCACAGACTTCATAGCCAATTCATTTTGCTCTCATGATAACTGGCTGTGTGACCTTGGACAAGTAAATAAACTCCTCTGTGCCTCAGTTTCCTAATCTGCAAAATAGGGGCAATAACTGTAGCTGCCTTGGTTGGCTAGCACTTGTAAAGACTTCAGAAGAGTGCCTGGTGCTTAATAAATAGTAAATGTTACCCATTATTAAAATAATTATTCTTACTCATAGGGCTGTTATGAGGATTAGAAGTTAAGTGCTTGTATCATGCTTGGAACATAGTGAGCCCTAAGGAATGAGAGCTATCATCCCCACCGTCTTCATTGTCCCCCTCATCCCTGCCATGATCCTCACCATCCCCAATACCATCCTTACCATCCCCACTGCCATTTCCATCATCCCTACCACCATCCCCAACATCCCCACCATCATCTCCATTACCATCCCCACCATTTCCACCATTCCCACCATGGTCATCATCACCCCCACCATTGCTGTCATCATCTGCACCATTCCCACCATCCCTGTCATCCCCACCACCATCCCCATTATCATCCCCACTACCATCCCCATTACCATCCCCACCACCATTTCTACCATTCCCACCATGGTCACCATCACCCCCACTAACCCCATCATCATCCGCACCATCTCCACCACCATTCCCACCATCCCTACCATCCTTACCACCATTCCCACCATCCCTACCATCTCCACCACCATTCCCACCATCCCTACAATCCCCACCACCATCTCTACCATTATCCGTCATTCCCAATATCCCCACCACCATTCCCACCATCCCTACCATCCCCACCACCATTCCCACCATCCCTACAATCCTCACCACCATCCCTACCATTATCCATCATCCCCAATATCCCCACCACCATTCCCACCATTCCGACCATCCCCATCACCATTCCCACCATCCCTACCATCCTCACCACCCTCCCCACCATCCCTACAATCCCCACAACCATCTCTACCATTATCCGTCATCACCACTGTCCCCACCATTTCCACCATCCCTACCATCCTCACCACCCTCCCCACCATCATCCTCAACACCGTCCTCATTACCATCTCCACCACCATTTCCACCATTCCCACCATCTCCAATACCATCCCCACCATCATCCCCAATATCCTCACGAGCATCTCCATTACCATCCCCACCACCATTTCCACCATTCCCACCATCCATGCCACCATCCTCACCATCCCCACCACCATCCCCACCACCACCCCACCATCCCCACCATCACTATCATCATTTCCACCCCCCACCACTTCTCCACCACCATTCCCACCATCCCCACCACCATCCCCACCATCTCTACCATCATTCCCACCCCCCACCCCTCACCATCCCCACCAACATCCTCACCATCTTCACCATCCCCACCATCCCCACCAACATCCCCACCATTCCTACTATCCCCACAACCATCTCCACCATTATCCCCACCACCATCCCCACCAACATCCCCATTGTCCACACCACCAACCCCATCACAATTTCCACTACCATCCTCACCATCCCCACCACTGTCCCCATCATTCCCACCATGACTGTCACCATCCCCACCCCCACGATCTCCCCCCAATCCCTATTATCTCATTATCATCTCCACCATCCCCACCCCCCATCATTTCCACCCCAATCCCCACCAACCTCACCACTATCCCCACCATCCCTACCACCATTCCCAGCAACATCCCACCATCCCCACCATCATCCCCACCTACATCCCACCATCCCCACAACTGTCCCCACCACCATCCTCAACATCCCCACCATTCCCACCATCCCCACCACCATCCCACCATCCCCACCAACATCCCCATCACCATCCCACCATCCCCACCACCACCCCCACCAACATTCCACCATCCTCACCAACATCCCACCATTCCCACCACCATCCCCACCAACATCCTCACCATCCCCACCAACATCCCACCATCCCCACCACAATCCCCACCACCATCCCCAACAACATCCCACCAACATCCCACCATCCCCACCACCATCCTCAACAACATCCCACCATCCCCACCACCATCCCCAACAACATCACACCATCCCCACCACCATCCCCACCAACATCCTCACCATCCTCACCATCCCCACCAACATCCCACCATCCCCATCACCATCCCCACCAATATCCCACCATCCCCACCACCATCCCCACTATCCCCACTATCCCCACCACCATCCTCACCATTCCCACTACCATTCCCTTCATCTCCACCACCATGACCACCACCATCCCACCATCACCCCTATCATCCCACCACCATCCCCACTATCAGTTTGCCCACTTGCCTCCTCCACACTGTGAACCCCTAAGGCATGGCTGTGCTTTGGCCATCTCTGATCTCAGTGGGATGCTCAGAATCAGGCATGTAGTGGGTGCTTGGTACACTTTTCTTGGGCAAATGAAGGAAGCAGGGCCCTGGCTTGGAAGCTGCTAACGAAGGGAAAAGTGTGAGTGAGGTTTAGGAGGGAGAGCTGTCAGGACCGGAGCCCCATGGCTAGGGGTGGGGGTGGTAGGGAGAAAACTCCAGGCTGGTGCTAACCTGGAAGCTGCCCATACTAGGGGACTCCATCCTCTGCAAAGCAACTTCAAAACCCTTTGGATCTAGCCTCTATTGGAGCAGGTGAGTATTAAAAGGGATTTGGGAAAAAACAGATCCCCTCTGAAGTCAGCTCTCCCTAAGCCTCTGGTCTCAGGGACAGTCCGCAGCCTTGGACTCCACCCTTAGTCATAGCTGTTGATTCTATTGTAGGAGGTGGGGCGCTGGGTGACAAGGTTGTGCACACCTCCAGGAGGATCTTCTCAACAGCCTGAGATATGGATGGGGGAAGGGAGAGCCTGGGATGCAAGCTCACAGGATGGGAGAATTAGGGAGGGCTTCCTGGAAGAGGTGCTTGGAGCTAGGATATAAATCGACAGAAGGGATGAGCGGCACCAGTGGACAACATGAAGTTGAGAAGAATGAGCTCTGGGTCCTCAGGAGCCCAACCTGTCCACCTCTTGCCACCTGATGCCCCTTCTCTGGTCCCAGCTCTCATCAGCCCCATCTAGCCCGCTGCATCTCCCTCTTTCCTGCCCTGTCTCCTTAGCGTCCACTCCCTGCACAGCATCCTGGGCTCAGAACCTTGCAGTGACTCCCACCTCGCTTGGAGTCAAAGCCAAAGGGCGCAGCTGGAGGACAAGGCTCTGCATCCCAGGCCCTGCCTGCTGCGTCTGTCTTCCATCCCACCCTCTTCCCTCCCTCCCTTCCTGGCCACAGAGGTCTTCTTGCAGCTCCCTAAACCCTGGAGACAATTTTCCAGCCCAGGGCCTTTGCATAAACTTCCCACCAACTCCCCCCACCGCCCCCGCCCCCCGACCTGGAACGCTCTGTTCCTGACAGTGTCTGGGGCCTTCTCATCCAAGGTTTCAGTTTAAATGTTGCCTTGCCCAGGAGGCTTTCTCAGACCTCTTTATTTTCTTCCTTTACAGACCTAATCACGATTTACAATTAAGTGCACTGTTTTAAAACTTATTATCTCTTCTCTCCACCAATATGTCAGCTTCATGAGGACAAAGCTCTGTCTGGCTCTTTGTTCCTACATCCCCAGAGCTCCAGGCAGTGCCTGGCATCTAAATAGGCCTTTGAGTGAAATGGAATTCTGTGCTTTGACATGAGGAAGGAGAATCAAGGAAGGCTCCCTGGAGGAGGTGTTTAGAAATGGGAAGAAAATGCAGAGAAGATGGGTGGTCAACAGTGAGAACAGGGTTGAGGTGCTCAGAGATAGGTGGAATGGGCCCAGGGGAGCCCCTTTACCCTCCCTGGAATATTTTTAGTCCTACCTGAGCCCCGAGAACTTCTGTCTAGGTGTGACCTTGCTTCAGGCAAGCTGTCCTGTAAAATTCCAGAGCCAGGTATACCCAATTCTGCAACGTGGTAGCTGCATGACTGTACAAGTCCCTTAACAACACTGGGTCTCAGTGACCTCATCTATTAAATGAGTTGGTGATGATAATGGTCAGCATTTATGGATGTTCCCACATGGTGCTAAGTGCTTTACACATATCAGCTAACTGAATCCTCACTGCTGCCAGTGAGACAGGTACTATGAATCAGAGGCCCGGAGAGGGCTCCATGCGGTTGGTCATACTGGTGAAGAGCTTGGTTCCATGTCTGGTGAACTCTCAGCACAAGGGTCGCCAGTGAAACTCATGCTGCAGGCATTTGTTTCCCTCCGAGGGACAGCCCCAGTGCCCCGGACGCTAACTAGGACTGAGTCAGGCCCATCCTCACTGGAGTCCCAACCTTGAGGCTGCCTGCACGGAGTGACGTCTGCAGATATGTGGGTCTCTCTCTGAACCTGGTCAGGCTTCACGCCCCTCAGAGCCTGCCCTGATGTTACCCCTAGCAGGGCTGTGAGTCACCTGGTTCCACCTCCCTGGCTGTGAGCCCGGCCAGCTGCTTTTGTGCCTCACATTTTTATGCCAGTTAATTACAGCCATTACTGTCATTATGAAAAAGTTATGTGATCTCAAGCAGGTCCGGGAAGGCCCCAAGGCCCCTGGGGGAGCTGTCATCCATGGATGTTTGAGAGGAGGCTCTCCCGTGCCTGCCTGTTCTGTCTTCCATTGGACTAGGACCCTTTGAGGTTAAAGATGGTGTCCCCCATTAGGCTAGTGTCCTGGACAAAAATTCTAAAAGAATCTTTTAAAGGGCATGACTGAGCTGGCAAGAATGTAGAGGAAGCACTCAAAAGCCAAAAAAAAAAAGAAAAGAAAAGAAAAAAAAAGAATGTGTACACAAATCAATAGGGGGTGAGCCCTCGACTGGCAACTGGCCTAAAAGATTCCTGTAAACTAGAGCTTTGTTGTTTTTTAGGTTGTGGTCAACTTTACGTAGACTAAAATTCACTCTTTTTAGTATAAAGTTCTTTGAGTGTTGACAAACGCAGTTGTGTACCCCACCTTCACAATCAAGGTATAGAAATTTCATCTGTCGTCAATGTCCCTGAGTCCTTCGGAAGTCAATCCCTGTTCTCATCTCTGCCTCCTGGCAAGCACTGATCTGTCTTCTCTTCCTATATTTTTGCCTTTTCCAGGATGTCACAAAAGTGGAATCATCCAGCAACATGCTGTCTTTTGAGTCTGTCTTTCACTTAGCATAAGGCAATTGAGATTCATCTGTGTTGTGTTTCTAAGTGTGTTAGTATTGTGCAGATGTGCCACAGTCTGTTGATCACTCACTTGCTGAAGAACATCTGAGCTATCTTCAGCTTTTGCTTATTATGTATTTTATTTATTTATTTATTTATTTATTTATTTAGACAGTCTCTCTCTGTCTCCCAGGCTGGAGTGCAATGGCATGATCTTGGCTCACCGCAACCTCCACCTCCCAGGTTCCAGCGATTCTGGTACCTCAACCTCCCGAGTAACTGGGATTACAAGTGTGTGCCACCATGCCCAGCTAATTTTTGTATTTTTAGTAGAGACAAGGTTTCACCTTGTTGGCCAAACTAGTCTCAAACTCCTGTCCTCAAATGATCCGCCCTGCTCAGCCTCCCAAATTACAGGATTACAGGGTGAGTCACTGGGCCCGGCCTCATTTATTGATTTTTAAGACAGGATCTTGCTCTGCTGCTCAGGCTGGAGTGCAGTGGTACAATCATGGCACTGCAGCCTCAAACTCTTGAGCTCAAGCAATCCTCCTATTTCAGCCTCCTGAGTAGCTGGGACTACAGGCGTGTACCAACAGGCCCTGCTAATTATTTCTTTATTTTTTATAGAGGCAGAGTCTCACAATGTTGCCAAGGCTGGTCTCAAACTCCTGAGCTCAAGCAATCCTCCCACTTCAGTTTCCCAAAGTGCTGGGATTACAGGTATGAGCCACTGCACCTGGCCTGCTTTTGGTTATTATGAGTAAAGCTGTTACAAACATTCATGCATAGATTATGGTATAAATGTAGTTTTTTCACTTCACTTGGGTAAGTAGCTGGGAGTGAGATTGCAGGATTGTATGGTCAGGGTTTGTTTGACTTCATAAGAAACTGCCAAACTGTTTTTCAAAGGGGCTGTGCAATTTGGTACCCCCTCTCCCACTACAATGTAGAGCTTTGCTTTTAAGAGATGCAGGGGAGATAGAAGACGTAGCCCAAGGTCTGACTGAGTAGAAAGTGGGGTCTGAGATCCCACACGAAGTCAGAGCTTCTGCAGGCAATATCCTTAGTGAAAGGGCAAACTGGAAAAAGATCTTCCTTCTAACGGGATATGGCAAGAAAAGGGGTGGTCTTGGCTTTCACTCAGAATAAAGATGGAAATAAACTCTCCCCTGAGCCAGCCTTCAGGTGAGATCAGGGCCCAAATTCCCACTTCTTGCTTGTTCCAGAAACACCAGGCTGAGAACCTAGTTTCAAGGAGTCCCTGGTGAATAGAACTCCCAGGTCTCCAGCAAAAGCAAACTAAAATCCCTTCTAGAGAAATATGTATCAAACCAGACCTTATAAAGTTCCTACAGTTAGAGTCCTAATGATCATGAGCTCACAATGAAAACATTTAAAAACATGCAAAGAAACCACAAACAGAGGAATCAGACCTGTAAACACTTCAGGTGTTGGAATTAGAGTATTGGGTAATAAGGGTGCTACATAACTTAAATAACAGCATCCCACTGGGCACAGTAGCTGACACCTGTAAGCCCAGCACTTTGAGAAGGTCACTTTAGGCCAGGAGTTCAAGACCACCCTGGGCAACATAGTGAGACGCCCCCATCTCCACAAAATATTTTTCAAAAATTGGCTGGGTGTGGCAGTGTGAGCCTATAGTCCCAGCTACTTGGGAGGCTGAGGTGGGAGGATCGCTGGAGTCCCGAAGTTTGAAGCTGCAGTGAGCTATGATCGTGCCATTGCACTCCAGCCTGGGTGACAAAGCGAGATCCTGTCTGTAAAAAAAAACAAAAATAAAAACAAAAACAAACGAACAAAAACAAAAAAAGAAGCCTAAAGCATAAGCACACAACAAGAGACTATTAAAAAGGACCAGACTTAGTTTCTTATAAAAATTAAATGTACATTTACCATATGAGTCAGTAATACCTAAGTATTTGCCAAAGAGAAATGAAAACATGATCATGAGAAGATTTGTATATGAAAGTTCATAAAAGTTTATAATAGCCCAAACACTGAAAACAACATGAATGTCCATCAACAGCGAGCAGATAAGCGAATCGTAATTTATAATGGATACTACTTAGCAATAACAAGCAATGAGCTGTGGATACTTCCTTTTGTTTTCTTTTTCTCTTTTTTTTTTTTTTTTTTTTTTGAGACAGAGTCATGCTCTGTCGCCCAAGCTGGAGTGCAGTGGTGCGATCTCGGCTCACTGCAAGCTCCGCCTCCCGGGTTCACGCCATTCTCCTGCCTCAGCCTCCTGAGTAGCTGGGACTACAGGCACCTGCCACCATGCCCGGGTAATTTTTTGTATTTTTAGTAGAGACGGAGTTTCACCGTGTTAGCCAGGATGGTCTTGATCTCCTGATCTGGTGATCCACCCGCCTCGGCCTCCCAAAGTGCTGGGATTACAGGTGTGAGTCACTGCGCCCGGCCTCTTTTTTTTTTTTTAGGTATCCTTGGAAGAGAGCCAAGTGGGTGACTTGTGAGATCAAGTGTCAGATACGTTCAAAAACATGAGTCTAAAAAACATTTTGCAGAGAGAAAGAAACAAGATGCAAAAGAATACCAAGTCTATGATTTCATGTATAATTATTTGCAAGACAGGCAAAAATCTCGTCTATAACCACAGAATGCATGTGAGTGGTTGCTTGGGGACAAGGGTTGAGAAAGGGATTGACTGCAAAAGGAAAAGGGACCTTTTGGGGCTAGTGAAAATGTTGTAGCTCTTGATTGGGGGCGGTGATTATGTGAATTTATACATTTGTCAAAACTTGGCAAACCATACACTTAAAATGAATGCTTTTACTGTATGTAAATTATATACACATGTAAATTACACTTCAGTAAAGTTAATTTTATTTATTTATTTATTTGAGACAGAGTCTCTGTCGCCCAGGCTGGAGTGCAGTGACATGATCTCAGTTCACTGCAGCCTCTGCCTCCTGGGTTCAAGTAATTCTCCTGCCTCAGCCTCCCAAGTAGCTGGGATTACAGGTGTGCGCCACCACACCCAGACAATTTTTGTATTTTTAGTAGAGACGGGGTTTCACCCTGTTGACCAGGCCAGTCTTGAACTCCTGACCTCAAGTGATCCACCCACCTCAGCCTCCCAAAGTGCTGGGATTACAGGTGTGAGCCACTGCGCCCGGCCCTAAAGTTAATTTTAAAACTAAAAAGGCATTTATCAGGATGGGAGGCCTAGCTGGGGTCACTTTTCAGACCTTTTTCTTTCACATGCTGATCATGCACCTTATCTATTTATTTATTTATTATTTTTATTTCTTTTAGAAACAGGGTCTTGCTCTGTGACCCAGGCTGGAATGCAGGGGCAAGATCTTGGCTCACTGTAGCCTAGAACTCTGGCCTCAAGTGATCTTCCCACCTCAACCTCTCAAGTAACTAGGACCACAAGTGTGTGCCACCACATATAGCTTATAAAGAAAAAAAATTTTTAGAGAGGGTTTGTGGCACGCGGTTCCACTATGTTGCTCAGGCTGCTCTTGAACTCCAGATTTCAAACAATCCTCCTGCCACCACTTCTGGTGATCATGCTCCTTCTTGAGACCCTCTCTCTTCTGGGACACCCCACTCTGTCTTGGGTTTCCTCCTACCTCCCTGGCTCCTTTGTTCTCCCCAAACTCTAAACGTTGGAGGGCTCAGGGCTCCGTCCTTGGGCCCCATCTCTCTCCTACCTACACTCACTTCCTAGGAGATCTCTGGCTTTGAAATTGTCTGCCCACTCCCACAATCCTATGTCCAGCCCAGACCTCTGACTTTGGAGTCCAGTGAGATTAACCAGTCCCCTCCCCTGTGTCGCCCCTTGGAGGTCTAATAGGCACCTCGACCTCACACCTGCAAAACCATCCTCCTGATGTTCAGCCCTGCAAACTCACCCCTCCCTGACACTTCCCCATGCTTCTGGGTGCTTGTGCCAAAACCGTGGAGTCATCCACTCCTCTCTTCCTCTCACACCCCACAGTTGATCCATCAGTGAACCCTGTCGGATCAGCCTCCAAAAAAATCATCTCTGACTGTTTGTTACCTGCTCCACTACTTCCTCCCTGGTCCAAGCCACCATTGCTTCTCACCAGGATTACGACTGCTTCTCTGACTGGTCTCTCTACTTTCTACCCTTACCTCCCTATAATCTGTGGTCAGCAAAGCAGCCAGAGGGATTCTGACAAGTTATGCTTCTCCTCTGCTCAAACCCTTCTGGCAACTCCTGGTCTCACTCAGAGGAAGTGGACCTTTCCTTTGGCCTATAAGGTCAACATGATTCTGCCTTTCATCTCTCTGATTTCATCCCCTAGTACCCTGGTATGCTTTGGCAGTGCCCTCACCCAAATCTCATTTTGAATTGTAGCTCCCATAATTCCCACATGTTGTGGGAGGGGCCCAGTGGGAGATAATTGAATTGTGAGGGTGGTTTCCCCCATACTGTTCTCGTGGTGGTGAATAAATCTCACAAGATCGATGATTTTATAAAGGATTTTCCCTTTGGCTTGGTTCTCATTCTCTCTCTTGCCTGTTGCCATGTAAGATGTGCCATTTACCTTCCTCCATGATCGTGAGGCCTCCCCAGCCATGTAGAACTGTGAGTCCATTAAATCGCTCTTTTTTTTTTTTTTTATTAAATTACCCAGTCTCTGATATGTCTTTATCAGCGGCATGAAAACAGACTAATACATAACCTGTCCCTTCTCCTCCCCACCCCTGGGCCACACTAGCCTCCCAGTGGTTCTTTGAATGAGTCAACCAAGGTCCTTCACTTGCTGCTCCCTCTTCTGGATCTCAGATTCTCCAGGTGTCCCCATGGCTGTGTCCTTGCATCCTTCAGGTCACTCATAGTTTGTTTTGCTAGAGAGGCTTCCCGACCCCTATAGAAATCAGTGCCCTTGCCCTGCTCTGGGTGCTCATCATCACCAAGGCAAACCTTGATCACCTGGCTGAGGTAGCGTTCATCAGTTCTCACTTGTTATGTGTTGAATTGTGTCCCCTCTACTCACCTAAGTGAAGTAGACTGAAATCCTAACCCCTAATACCTCAGAATGTGACCTTATCCGGAGACAGGGTCTTTACGGAAGTAATCATGTTAAAATGAGGTTGTGAAGGTGGGCACTAATCCAGTGTGACTGGTGTCCTAATAAAAAAGGGGAAATCTGGAGAGACACGCACACAGGGAGACACTGTGTGAACATGAAGAAGGTCATCTATAAGCCAAGGAGAGAAGCCTGGAATAGCTCTGGTATGATTAGGTTTTGTGTCCCCACTCAAATCTCATCTTGAATTGTAATCCCCACAATCCCCATAATCTCCTCATGTCAAGGGAGAGACCAGGTGGAGGTAATTAAGTCGTGGGGACAGTTTCTCCCATGCTGTTCTTGTGACAGTGAGTGAGTGCTCATGAGAGCTGATGATTTTATAAGGGGCTCTTCCCCCTTCACTTCTCCTTCCTGTCACCTTGTGAAGAAGGGGCCTTTCTTCCCCTTAGCCTTCCGCCATGATTGTAAGTTTCCTGAGGCCTCCCTGGCCATGCTGAACTGTGAGTCAATTAAACCTCTTTCCCTTACAAATTACCCAGTCTTGGGCAGTTCTTTATTGCTGTATGAAAATGGACTAATACAAGCTCCTTCTTTCACAGCCCTCAGAAGAAACCAACCCTACCAACACCTTGATTTTGAACTTTCAGCCTTCAAAGCAGTGAGAAATTTGGAAACAAATTTCTGTTAAGTGACTCAGTTGTGATATCTGGTTATGACAGCCCTAGGACATTGACACAGCTAAAGTTACTCCCCCACCCCACCTGTCCATATTCTCCTCAGTATATCTACATAAATTATTCTTCTCCATGGACAATATATGTTTTAGTCATACTTTTGTTTGCTTAGCCATTTGTTTATTGTCTGTTTCCCCCAACCAGACTCTAATGCCAAAGGTATTTTTGACTCTGTGATTCACTGCCATATTTTAGCACCTAAAACAGAGCCTGGCACACAGTAGGCACTTAAATATTTGGATGAGCAAAATTAATGAGCCAGCAATGACAATAATTGGAAATGGAATGGAATAAATTATCTAGTTGAAAACATATATTGTGAGAATGGATGGAAAAGCAACTTTGTACTAGGGTAAAATATAAAATCAGGCCGGGTGTGGTGGCTCATGCCTGTAATCCCAGCACTTTGAGAGGCTTGAGGTCAGGAGTTTGAGACCAGCCTGGCCATCATGGTGAAACCCCATCTCTACTTAAAAAATACAAAAATTAGCTGGGCATAGTGGCACGTGCCTGCAATCCCAGCTACTCAGGAGGCTGAGATAGGAGAATTGCTTGAACCTGGGAGGCAGAGGTTACACTGAGCCAAGATTGCACCACGGCACTCCAGCCTGGGTGACAGAGTGAAACCCTGTCTCAAAAAAAAAAAAAAAAAAAAAAAAAAAAAAATATATATATATATATATATATATATATATATACACACACACACACACACACATATACATATATACATATGCAAATATACAATCATAGGAAGTAGAGAAGCAAAAGAATAGGGAGAGACACACCAAAAAAAAAAAAAAAAAAAAAAAAGCCAGCCCAAAGGAAGTAGGTTCAGCTTTAATAAACGTAGAAAAGTCAGGCTTTAAAGCAAAAACGTTGTGAGGAAACAAGGGAGTTACCATATAATGTTAAATGGTTTAATGCATTGGAATACTGCAACAATTATGAATTTGTATGATCTAATAACATAAGTTCAGAATATATAAAGCTGGGTTTCCTGGGTTTTCTTTTTGCCTCACATATCCCAAACCAGAGAAGCAGCAACCCAAAAACATCAAGGGATGCAGACAAGTAAACCCCAAGAAAAGCTGTCTCTTTCTAGCCAAAGGACCAGGAAGAAGCAACTGAGAAAGACAAACTTTCAGATGATAACTGCTCTACTCCAGCCAAACACTGCAGAAAGAACTGTGACCTCAGCCTTACCCTTCCAGGGAAAGCTGAGCGGGGAACTTTGACTTCCACCTTTTCCAGACTACAAACAGATGCCTCAACTTTTCAGCTGTGGTGATGTCAGACAAGGCCAAGGAGCTGGACTTTGAGTCTCACTAGGTGATAATGAGTACCTTCATAACTCTGTAATATCAGTAGACCATACAGTGGGGCCTGATCGTCCACCTCTACACTGCAGCAATGAGGAGCTGACTGTGGTGGTAGCAGAGGAGCCCTAGAATTGCATCAAGGCTTTCACTACCATCCAGTGGTAATGAGGACAATCTCCACTTCCATGCCAACAGTAGCAGCCATATGGGGAGCAGCAACAAAACACCCCTGTCCCTCTAAGCCTGGTGGGGAGCCTGAGCTCTCACTTTCACTCAACAGTAATCAGAAAGCCCTCTCCACTAGATGTCAACAGAAGCTGAATGGGGAACCTGAACTGCTACTTCCTCCTGGCAAGAATGAGATGGTGCCTCTCTTTTCCTACTACAGCAGTGTCAGAGAAGGCCTGCTATAACATAGGGTTTCAATAAGATCCAGAGTTTTATAACATAACACCCAAATGTCCAAGCTTCAATAGAAAATCATGTCATACCAAGAACTAGGAAAATCTCAAGCTGAATGAAAAAAGATAATCAATAGACATCAACATTGAGATGACACAGATGTTAGGATATTAGAATTATCTGACAAGGGTTTTCAAACAGCTATCATAAAAATGCTTCAAAGAGCAATTGTAAGCACTCTTGAAATAAATGAAAAGGTAGAAAAGCTTGGCAAAGAATAGAAGACTCAAAGAAGAACCAAATGGAAATTTTAGAATTTAAAATACAATAACTAAAATTAAAACTTAATGGATGGGCTCAACAACAGAATGAAGACAACACAAGAATTAATCAGCAACTTGAAAATAAAACAATGTAATTACCCAATATGAACAACAGACAAAAAATAGACTGGAAAAAAAGTGAACAGAACTTCAGTGACCTGTGGTTAATAATAAAATGACCTCAGGTTTGTTATATATATAAACTCATGTCAAGGAAAAAAGTAATAATAAAATGACCCAACATTCAGCCACTGGAGTTGCAGAAGTAGAGGAGAAAGAGGGTGGGGCTGAAAAAGCACTCAAAGAAATAATGGAAAAATTTCCCAAATTTGGCAAAAGACATGAACATACAGATTTAAGGACTGAGTCACTCCAAACAAGATAAGCCCAAACAAATCTATTCCAAGACAAATTATAGTCAAATTTCTGAAAAGTAAAGCCAAATAAAATCTTGAAAGTAGGGAGAAATAACATCTTGCTTATGGAGAAAACAATTTGATAGACCAAAGATTTGTCATCAGAAACCGTGGAAGACAGAAGAATGTGGCACAACACTTTTCAAATAATCAAAGAAAAGAAACATTAACCTAGAATTCTACCGTCAGCAAAAATATATTTCAGGAATACAGATACACTCAGATGAGAGAAAATTAGGAGATTTTGTCACCATAAACCTACCCTATCATTTCGTTTAAGGAGAAAGGAAATGATAAAAGAAGAAAATTTGAAACATTAGGAATGGAAGAAAGACAATAGAAAGAGCAAAATTATGATAAACACAATAAACTTTCTTCTCCTAAGCTGTCTAAATTATGTTTGATGGTTGAAGCAAAAATCGTAACACTGTCTGATGTGATTTTGAATGTATGTCGATGAAATATTTAAGGCAATTGTAAAGGAGGAAAAAAACAATGTGAAGAGAGACAAGTTTTCCATACTTCACTCAAACTGTTAAGATGATAATACCAGTAGATTGTGATTAGTTGTGTGTATAGAATGTAGTACCTAGAGCAACCACTAAAAAAATTTATACAGACAGATACACTAAAAAACACTATAGACGATTAAAAAATTATAAAAAATAGTTCAAGAAACCCACAAGAAGGTAGGAAAAAGAAAACAGAGGAACAAAGTAAAATGGCAGGTCTAAACCCTAACATATAAATGATTACATTAAATGTAAATGGTCTATATAGACTAATTAGAAGATGGAAATTGGTAGAGTGGATAAATAATACTACACTAACTATATGCTGTCTACAAGAAACTCACTTCAACTATAATGATATAAGTAAGTTTAACACAAAAGGATGGCAAAAGATATACCATGTCAACATTAATTGAAAAACAGCAGGAGTGGCTATATTAATATCAGATAACATAGACTTTAGAGCAAAGAAATTACCAGGGATAGAGAGAGTCGTTACATATGATAAGAGTCAATTCACCAAGAAAATATAGAAATCTTAAATGTGTATGCACCAAACAAGGGGTCTACAAAATATATGAAGTAAAACCTGATAAAACTGAAAAGAGAAATAAACACATTCGCAATCATAGTTGAAGCCTTTAATACTCTTTCAACAATTGATAGAACAATTAGACAGAAACCAGCAAAGTTATAGAACTCAACAAACACTATCAACCAACAGTATCTACTCAACATTTTGTATCAGCTCACCCAACCAAGGTAGAACACACATTGTTTTTCAAGAACCTGTGGGACATAAACCAAAATAGACCACATCCTTGGTCATATAACAAATCTCAAAAAATGTAAAAGAATTGGCATTGTAGAGTGTGATCTCTGACCACAATGGGATTAAAATAAAAATCAGTAATGGGAAAATTTCCAAATGCTTAAAAACTAAACAGCACACTTCTAAATAATACATAGATCAAAGAAGAAGTCTCACGGAAAATAAAAATACAACATACCCAAATTTATGGAACACAGCAAGTGCTGAGAAGGAAATCTAAATCACTAAATACTTACATTAGAAAAAAGAAAAAGCTTCAAATTGATACTCTAGGCTCCCACCTTAAGTAATTAGAAAAAGAAGAGTTGAAGAAACCAAAAGCAGCCAGAAGGAAGAAAATAATAAAGACAAGAGCAGAAACCCAAGAAAATAAAAATAGAAAAGCAATAGGGAAAATCAGTGAAACAAAATCTGGTTCTTTGAAAAGATAAATACAATTGACAAATGCCTACAAGATCAACAAAGAAAAAAAAAGAGAAGACACAAATTACCAATCTCAGGAATAAAATGGGAACATCAAGGCAGACCATGCAGACATCAAAACAATAATAATGGAACACTAAAAACAACTTTACAAGCATAAATTTGACAACTTAGATAAAATGGACTACTTTCTCAAAAAGTACAGACAAAATTCACCCAATGTGAAATAGGTAATTTCAATAGCCATATAGCTATTAAAGAAATTGAACTAGTAATTTTATTTTTTTCATGTTTTCCTCTATTTTATTTTTATTTTTTTATTTCCATAGATTTTTGGGGGAACAGGTGGTGTTCGGTTACATAAAGAAGTTCTTTAGTGGTGGTTAGTGAGATTTCGGTGCACCCATCACCTTAGCAGTATACACTGTACCCAATTTGTAGTCCTTTATCCCTCACCACACTCTCACCCTTTCCCTTAAATCCCCAAAGTCCATTGTATCATTCTTATGCCTTTGCATCCTCATAGCTCAGCTCCCACTTATGAGTGAGAACATGTAAGTTTGGTTTTCCATTCCTGAGTTACTTCACTTAGAATAACCGTCTCCAGTTCCATCCAGGTTGCTGTGAATGCCATTATTTCATCCCTCTTTATGGCTGAATAGTATTCCATGGTGTGTGTGTGTGTATATATATATATATATATATATACCACAATTTCTTTATCTACTCATTGATTGACGGGCATTCAGGCTGGGTCCATATTTTTGCAATTGTGAATTGTGCTGCTATAAACATGAGTGTACAAATATCTTTTCCTCAGGGAATTAAATCTAAGACCTAAAACCATAAAAATTCCAGAAGATAACATCAGAAAAACCTTTCTAGACATTGGCTTAGGCAAAGACTTCATGACCAAGAACCCAAAAGCAAATGCAACAAAAACAATGATATACAGGTGAGAATTAATTAAACTAAAAATTTTCTGCATAGAAAAAAACAGCAGAGTAAACAGACAATCCACAGAGTGGGAGAAAATCTTCACAATCTATACATCCAACAAAGGACTAATATCCAGAATTTACAATGAAAAAAACAAACAATCCCATCAAAAAATGGGCAAGAAAAAAACAAACAATCCCATCAGAAAATGGGTTAAGGACATGAATAGATAATTCTCAAAAGAAAATATACAAATGACCAACAAACAGGTGAAAAAATTCTCGGCATCACTAATGATCAGGGAAACGGAAATCAAAACCACAATGTGATGTCACCTTACTCCTGCAAGAATGGCCATAGTAAAAAATAAAAAAATAAAAGCAGATGTTGGTAGAGATGTGGTGAAAAGGGAACACTTTTACACTGCTGGTGGGAATGTAAACTAGTACAACCACTACGGAAAACAGTGTGGAGATTCTTTAAAGAATTGAAAGTAGAATTACCTTTTGATCCAGCAATTCCGATACTGGGTATCTACCCAGAAGAATTAGTAATTTAAAAACTACTGAAAAGAAATCTCCTGGCCCAGATTGTTTCACTAGAGTCCTACCAAATATTTAAAGAATTTACACCAATTCTACACAATCTTTCCAGAAAACAGAAGAGGAGAGGTCATTTCTTAATTTATTTTACCAAACTAGTATTACCCTGACATCAAAAGACATGAAGCTTAAATTGACGGAACTCCAAGAACTGGACAAATTTACTAATATAGTGGGAGATTTTAACATGTCTCAATAATTGATAAATAAAGCAGACAAAAAATTAGTAGTCAATAGGAGATCTCATGAACACAAATAAAGCTCCATCCAATCAATGTATAGGTGACCCTGCATGGGCCATTACACATTTTTCTCAAGCACATAAAACACACATGAAATCTGACTTATGTGGGTATTGGCAAAAGCAAGTCTCAACAAAATCGAAATAAAGTGTATCATCCAGACCACATCCTCTGACTCTAATGCAATTAACTTAGAACTCAGCAAGGATAATAAGAAAACCCATGGCCGGGCGCGGTGGCTGAAGCCTGTAATCCCAGCACTTTGGGAGGCCGAGACGGGCGGATCACGAGGTCAGGAGATCGAGACCATCCTGGCTAACATGGTGAAACCCCGTCTCTACTAAAAAATACAAAAAACTAGCCGGGCGAGGTGGCGGGCGCCTGTAGCCCCAGCTACTCGGGAGGCTGAGGCAGGAGAATGGTGTAAACCCAGGAGGCGGAGCTTGCAGTGAGCTGAGATCCGGCCACTGCACTCCAGCCTGGGCGGCACTCCGTCTCAAAAAAAAAAAAACAAAAAACAAAACAAAAAAACAAAACAAAACCCTATTCATTTGGAAATTTTAAAAACCAGTCATTTAAACAACTCATTGATTAAAGGAGACATTGCGATGGCAATTCTGAACTGAACAGTAGAAAGGTCACATATGAAAACTCACGAACTCAACAAAAATGGTTCTTAGAAAGAAATGTATCGTCTTGAATGTTTACAATAGGGACGAAGAACGGCAGAAAGTGAATGAACTAAGCGCCAAACTGGAGAATTTAGAAAAATAATGACATTAACCCCCCAAAAGGAAAGATCAATGTAAAAGTGGGAATTGGTGAAAAAAATAGAACTGGGGATCTCAATGGGCTTGAATGTGTTCCAAGGCCGGGTTTGCCTATGCCTGTCCCATCGCTTATCCCCAGAGAGTTCAGGGAGCCCACAGCCAGGGCTACAACTGGGGGCACGGCCAGCTCTGAACCATGGGCAGAGCCTAGCCCCTGCAGGTCAGGAGTTGAGGGGACAGGATGCTCTGGGCGCTCCCTGGAGGAGGCGGGCATCTCCTGAGGCCTTTCTGGAGGCTGCTAATACAGTGGGGAAATCAAGCATGCACTTTGGAAGCAGACCGAGCCAGGCTGGCATCCCAGCTTCCCACGTAGGTGCTGCGTGACCTCAGGCAAAGTGTCTCAACATCTGGAATCTCCTTTTTTTCTTCGTAAAGATGCCTGGTCTTACAACCTTTGAGACTTGAATGAGGTAATGTTATGTTCAAGTGCTCTGCTCTGGGCTGGCACACGGTTGGTGGCCCATAAACAGTAAGTTTCACTCCTTTCCCAGTGGGAGCAGCTCAGCTGTCTCAGCAGAGCCCTTTCCCCTGCTTCGGGATCCTGGTGGCTGGTGGGGGTGGGGACAGGGAGGAGGGGTGGTACAAACCTCTACAGAGTGCATATGTTTTAAGTGTAGAGCTCTGGGCCAGATGCCATGGCCAGGTACTGGGTTAGCCTTCTCAGGGGATGCTATAGGGATGGATACAGAGCCAGGAGAACAGCTCCACAAAGGGCAGCCACCTAGGCCAGGCGCCGCGGCTCACATCTGTAATCCCAGCACTTTGGGAGGCCAAGGCGGGCAGATCACCTGAGGTCAGGAGTTTGAGACCAACCTGGCCAACATGGTAAAACCCCATCTCTACTAAAAATACAAAAAATTAGCCGGGCGTGGTGGTGGATGCCTGTAATTCCAGCTACTTGGGAGGCTAAGGCACAAGAATCACTTGAACCTGGGACGTGGAGTTTGCAGTGAGCTGAGATCATGTCACTGCACTCCAGCATGGGAGGCCTTGGGACTTGGTTGCTGACTGGAGCCAGAGACTCCATCTCAAAAAACAAAACAAAACAAAAACAAAGGGCAGCCCCCCAAGAAACCCGAATACGGAAGACCTTTCCGACATCCTAACCTGTCCCCACAAGAACAGCTGGAGGGGAAGTGCCGCTCCACATGGCTCCAGTGTTGCAGAGAGCCCTGGCCCGGGATTGGGAGCCAGTGTTGGTGACCTTGGGCAGGTTGCCACCCTTCTCTGCTCCTCACCATTCCCGCCTGTAAAAGGCAGGGGTTGGACCAAGTCATCCCCCAGGTCCCTTCTGGCTCTGACCTTTGGGAATTCCCAGCCCCCTCCCAGGCTTGACTTTCAGAGAAGCTATGGGCTGGCCAGGGCTGCCCCTTGGCAAGTGTTTCCCTTGGCTCACGCAGAAGCTGTGCCCCAGGCTCCCTAGTCCAGACCAATAAGCCAGGCTCATAAACGCCTGGCAGGGCAGCTGATCTCCTTCACATAAAAGTCATTTTCCAAACAGGATTGAGAAAGGCCAGCTCGGGGGCACTGGGGCAGAGAGTGCCCGGCTGGCTGAGCCTTCCCGGGCCACTTCCCTCTGTCATCTGCCTCTTCTTGGTGCCTCCCTCCCTCCCCCTTGCCCTCTGGAGATAAACCAGGGCACCAGTCCTGCCTCCTGTGTGGCCTTGGTCCTGTCACATCTCCTTCTGGGCCTCAGTTTCCCTATCTGTCAAACAGGGAGGCCCATCCCTGGCTGGCCGCACTCCTGGACTGTGAAGAGTCCTAAGAGAGGCAGTGTGTGACAGGCCTTGCCAGGAGTGAGCAGCGTGCTGGTAGGGAAGCAGCGTGTGACAGTGCGTTGCCAGGAGTGAGCAGTGTGCTGGTGAAGAGTGGCTCTTGGCCCCTGGGTGACCCTCCCCATACCCCCCAGCCCAGACCTCTCGTCTTAGCTCTGGCCTCCCACCCTGGCCCAGAACCACATGCCCAGAGGGAGCTCTGTGCACATGGACAGAAGAGGCCTTGTGACTTGGTTGCTGGCTGCCTCTGCTGGTTGTGCCGCCTCCCCCATCAGACAAGGAATCAGAGCAGAGGCTTCCTGAGGACCAGAGCTGCATCTCATCCATCAGACCAGGACCCATGAGGACAGCAGCAGCTTCGTCTCCACCCTCAGACAGAGGTGGGTCTTGAAGGCAGCAGTGGGTCCTTTCCACCTGCGGGAAGAGCGTCCTGAGGCCTCCTCCATCAAAAGACTCCAGTGCAGGGCTGGGTCTTCCCCATTAGATTTGAAGGTTCTCAAAAGAGAGAGGGGCATTGCCTACCCCTTAACTCTTATATGACCGGAGCTGTGTTTCCCCTATCAGACTAGATGATCTGTGTGTTCAAGGGCTGTGCCTCCCCATCAGATTGGAAGCTTCCAAGCGCAGGGGCTGTTCCTCCCTGATTAGCAAGGAGGCTCCTGAAGGACAGGCATTTTGTCTCCATGCTGTCTGGGGTCTCACTGAGCATGACCTGAGCCTCCTCTTCAGACTGTGGGCCGCACGTGTCTCCCTTCAGAGCCAGCAACTGGGAGGCCTGTGCTGGGTGTCTGGGAGAAAGGAGGATGCACGTGAACTGAGGGGAAGTGGGGCAGGAAGCGTGTATTAAGGCAGAAAGGTGGCTCAGAACCAGGTGTCCACCCTGCCAGGCTGTGCTGGCACCTCGTGCTCCCAGGGCAGAGGGCCAGGGCAATCAACCTAGGTGATTCACACCTAGGTTGGAGCTGGTTGCTTCTCAGACTCAGCCCAACCCTGGCTGGACTCACTATGGGTTACCTGGGGGGATCCTTGTGGGGACATGGAGGCTGGGGGCACTGAGATGCTATAGGGGAGAAGGCAGGGGAGGGGACTCAGGAGATGTAAGCCTCACCTGGTCTCACTGAGTCAGAACTGGACAGGCCCCTGAGCATCAGCTACCCAAGTCCCTCCTTGGAGAGGAGGCAGAAGGTTGCACAGCTGGTCTCCAGGGTCTTAGGACAGGGACCTAGGGATCCTGACTCCTGGCCCAGTACTCCTTCCAAGCTGGTGACACAGCTTGTGTTGTTAGAGAGGCCCCTCCCATATGAGTGGGAAAGAGAGAACCTCCACTTCCACCTACTTGTTAGCACTGAGTCCAGCTAACCCAGGCGGCGGGCAGGGGTCTTTCTGGGAGCCTTCCTAACCACCCCCATCCTTTCTTCCGGCATCATTCCTCCTCCTTCCCTTTTATTACTCTCCTCTGGCTTTGCAAGCCCATTCCTCTGAAAGTCTCTTATAAAGGGTCGCTTTACATAAGACTTTTCAAAACTGACCCCCCGGTAAAGACACAAGTAGATTCATGCAACCAGAGGTTGCAGCTACACAGGTTGGCTGTGAGCAGAGAATCTCCTTGAAGTTTCCTGCTTAATATCTGTGCGCATGTGAACTGAGTTCCACTCCACAATACACGGCTGCTGTGGGTGGTTGGACAGGTTGTTCTCTGCATACAGAGGAGGAGTCGGGGCTGACTTCCCACCCAAGTGCCTCTTGCCAAGCTTTGTGCCTGGTGTGGGGCTCATCTATCCCAAAGAAGGGGCATGCTTTTTTTTACTTTGCACAAAGATGCCTTAAGGGCCAGCAGAGGCCCCGCCATGACATGGCCAGATTTGTCTTAACATTTTCAAATACTTTTTTTCTCGCAAATTGTTGGGTAAATTGATGCTGCTGCAGGGAGCTGGGCCATGTTTCTCAGGGGGCTTTGTGGATCTAGATCACGGCCTGAGAAGCTCAAATTGACCCCAGATCACAACCTCCTGCTGTGGTACATGAAGACGATGGGTTGGCTTTATCTGTAAATTAAAATTTGGGCTTTTAAATATCTTGTAGCAGGCCAGGCATGGTGGCTCACGCCTGTAATCACAGCACTTTGGGAGGCTGAAGTAGGTAATTTCTCTTTTCTTTTTTTTTTTTTTTGAGACGGAGTCTCACTCTGTCGCCTGGGCTGGAGTGCAGTGGCCGGATCTCAGCTCACTGCAAGCTCCGCCTCCCGGGTTTACGCCATTCTCCTGCCTCAGCCTCCCAAGTAGCTGGGACTACAGGCGCCCACCACCTCGCCCGGCTAGTTTTTTGTATTTTTTTAGTAGAGATGGGGTTTCACTGTGTTAGCCAGGATGGTCTCGATCTCCTGACCTCGTGATCCGCCCATCTCAGCCTCCCAAAGTGCTGGGATTGCAGGCTTGAGCCACTGTACCCAGCCTGAAGTAGGTAATTAACTTGAGCTCATGAGTTCAAGACCAGCCTGGGCAACATAGAGAAATCCCGTCTCTACTAAAAATACAAAAATTAGCCAGGTGTGGTGGTGCATGCCTGTAGTCCTAGCTACTTGGGAAGCTGAGGTTGGGAGGATAGCTTGAGCCTGGGAGGTGGAGGTTGCAGTGAGCTGAGATCATGCCACTGAGCTCCAGCATGGGCAATAGAGCCAGACCTTGTCTCATAAATAAAATAAAATAAAAAATAAAATAAAATAAGATAAAAATCTTGTAGTGAATGTTGTTTCTGGAATGCTTTTGACTCTAAGCCTACCAGCTGTACATGTGGTTACTTGACAAAACCTTTTCTGGTTTCTATCCTGGTTTGGGCGTGTTTTCACTATATGGAAAAAAAAGTTTAATTGCTTATTGAAGTTCCCATACATAAAGTACATACATTTTAAGTGTATAGCTCAATGTATGTTTACATATAATTACAGCAGTGTAATCACCACTCCGATCAAGATACAGAACATTTCCAGCACCCCAGAAGGCTTCTTCATGCCTGCTGCTAGTCAATGCTGCCTCCTCTAAATGTAATTACTTTTCTGACCTCCATCACCATAGGTTAGTTTTGCCTGTTCTTGAATAAATGGAAACATGCAGTATTTAGTCTTTTGTGTCTGGATTCTCCTGCACATCAATATGTCTGTGAGATTTATTCTGGTTGTTGCATGGAACTGTGGTATGTTCTTTTTCTTTGTTGTATAGTATTTCATTCAATGAAGGTACTGTAAAGTGTGTATCCCTCTTTCTATTGATGGACATTTGGGTTATTTCCAATTTGTGGTTATTTAAAGTAAAGTTGCTATGAATGTCCTTATACATATCTTTTGGTGGGAAATGGTCTCATTCTTCTACAGTGTCTAGGAGTAGGAATTGCTGGATAATAGGTGTGTTAGTCCGTTTTCACACTGCTATAAAGAACTACCTGAGACTGGGTAATTTATAAAGGAAAGAGGTTTAGTTGACTCACAGCTCTGCATGGCTGTGGAGGCCTCAAGAAACTTGTAATCATGGTGGAAGAGGAAGTAAGCACCTTCTTCACAAGTCAGCAGGAAAGAGACAGAGAGAGTACAGGGGAAACTGCCACTTCTAAACCATCAGATCTTGTGAGAACTCCCTCACTATCATGAGAAGACTATGGGGGAAACCATGCTCCCCCATGCTCCAGTCACCTCCCACCAGATTCTTCCCTTGACACGTGGGGATCATGATTTGATATGAGATTTGGGCAGGGACACATATCACAGGGAAAGTATGTGTTGTGCTCCAACTCTAACAGATACTGCCAAAAGTTTTCCAATGTGATCCTACCAATTTCCTTTCTCACAGGGAGTGTCTGAGAGTTCTATTTTTTCCACATCCACATTGCCAACACTTGGTATTGTGAGACTTTTTAACTTTGGCCATCCTGGTGGTAGTGTGGTACAGTCTCCTTTTAGTTTTCATTTGCATTTCCCTGGTGACTAAAGAAGTCAAGCATCTTTTCCTATGTTTATTGGCCTCTTGGTTTCTTTTACTGTTTTTAAGTGAAGTACCTGTTCAATTTTTTTTTCGTTTTTGGGGGAATAGAGTCTCACTTTGTCACCCAGGCTGGAGTGCAGTGGCGCAATCTTGACTTACTGCAACCTCCGCCTCCTGGGTACAAGCCATTCTCCTGCCTCAGCCTCCTGAGTAGCTGGGACTATAGGCATGCACCACCACATCTGGCTAATTTTTGTATTTTTAGTAGAGATGGGGTTTTGCCATGTTGGCCAGGCTAGTCTCAAGCTCCTGACTTCAGGTGATCCGCCCACCTTGGCCTCCCAAAGTGCTGAGATTACAGACGTGAGCCACCACGCCTGGCAAATTTTTTTTGCTCATTAAAAAATTCAGGAGGTTTGCCTTTTTCGTATTTACTTGTAGCTGTTCTTATAAATTCTGGATGTGAGCTCTTTGTCAGATATAGGATTGTGAGTTACCTCCTCTATTAGCAAATTTAACTTGCTTATTCATCAGCTCATTCCAAGAGCACCAATAATGAATGAGCCAGGCCCTGTGCTGGGTGCCGGGTTATCAGAAAGAGTATGATGTGGCCCTCATTCTTGAAGACAGCTCGACCGTGCTGGAGGAGACAGGCATTTAGAATGAGCAAGAAATAAAGGTGGCTATGAAGGGGTCAGCTCCCCTCACCAAAGTAACTTTTGATTTACTTACAAAAATTTTCTTAAGATTTCTTCAGAACCCAGGTAAAGTGAAAAAGCAAGAGTTTCCTTATGCTTATTTTCTGGGCTGGGTTTTTAAATCCCTTGTAGTGAATGCTGCTTTTAGAAGATTCCTTGACTCCATCAGCTGAATGCGTGCTCATCTGCTGATCCCTCCCTTGGTTTCCACCCTGTTTTGGGGAATGTCAGGCTGGACTCACCAGGATGTGGTCAAATTCTTGGCCCTGGAATCCAGTTCCTGGTGCTCAGTGCAGGTAAGTCAGATCCAGCCAGGAGGGCAGAGGCTTTGGTGGGGAGTTGGGGTGGGGCCAGGCTGGTGAATGCTCTGGAAAGCTGGGGCCAGTTTAGAAATTGTCACCTCTCCTGAGAAAACTTGCCATGTCAGGCACAGCCAGACTTCCCCTCCCACTCCTCAGGCTGCCAGCCCTGATGGGGACTCAGGGGGGCTGTGAGTGGCATGGGGACAGAGGCCAACACATTGGAGTGAAGGGGCCACACTGAGGCCACAGGGGGTGGGCATCATGAAAGCCAGGCCCAGGACATGAAAGAAGCCCACGGCCAATCAGTGCATGAATGATGGGGGGCACCTTGGCAGGCTCGGGGGCATCGTGTCCTGGAGTCTGAGAACAGGCACAAAACGGCAGTGCACAGGGCACCGGGCAGGGCACAAGCCCTGCATTCTAACCTGGGCCCTGTTCCTAGCTCACCCGGTATCACCCAGCTTCCTTCTCAGTTCTCTGCTCTAGTGGCCCATGTGTCATTAAGGGCCCAACAGCTCTTACATTGTCTGTAGCTTATCTAGGAAGGAGGTACTGTGAACACCTGGGAGCAGGTAGGGGGTGGGACTGGCCCAGAGTGACCACAGGGAAACAAGGGGTGTGCTGGACACAGAGGCCTGACACCCAGTCCCTTCTTCACTCTGCTGCTCCACTGTCACCTCCCAGGAAGGGTCCTGACCACGGCTGGACCCAGAGCCCATAGTCCTGAGGGGGGGGGGGGGGCGCTTCTCTATGTTCATCATCTGAGACACCAAAATAGATGCCCCTTTATCAACTAAGATGGACCCCAAGGTTAAGAAATAAAAGTTACCTACAGGCAGAAGGTTCAAGGCCTGGTTGGCATGGCAACTCCCTAAATTCCTACCACTGCAAGAATAACCACACCGGGCTGGGCGTGATGGCTCATGCCTGTAATCCTAGCACTTTGGGAGACTAAGGCGGGCAGATCACTCGCGGTCAGGAGTTCGAGACCAGCCCGTCTTTACTGAAAATACAAAAATTAGCTGGGTGGTGGTGGTGCACGCCTGTCATCCCAGCTGCTCGGGAGGCTGAGGCAGGAGAATTGCTTGAACCTGGGAGGTGGAGTTTGCAGTGAGCCAAGATTGCGCCACTGTACTCCAGCCTGGGTAACAGAGTGAGTGAGACTCCATCTCAAAAATAACCACACCCTTGCTAAACTCCCAATAATAAGAGCTGTCAGGCAAATCATCTCATCCTTCCTGACTTGGATTTACAACCCAGACCACTATAGCTCTGATCAGATAGAGGAACCGCCTTACAAACTACTACTTCTACTTCTTCCTCTTCTTCTTCTTCTTCCTCTTCTTCTTCTTCTTCTTCTTCTTCTTCTTCTTCTTCTTCTTCTTCTTCTTCTTCTTCTTCTTCTTCTTCTTCTTCTTCTTCTCTTCCTCTTCCTCTTCCTCTTCCTCTTCTTCTTTCTTCTTCTTGTTTCTTCTTCTTCCTCTTCTTCTTCTTTTTCTTCTTCTTCTTCCTCTCCTCCTCTTCCTCCTTTGTCTTCCTCTTCTTCTTCCTTTTTTTTTGGAGACAGGGTCTCACTCTGTTGCCCAAGCTGCTGTTCAGTGACGTGAACACGGCTCACTGCATCCATGACCTTCCAGGCTCACGTTATCCTTACACCTCAGCCTCCCAAGTAGCTGGGATTATAAGTATGCACCACCATGCCTGGGTAATTTTTTTTTGTTTTTTGTAGAGATGGGGTTTCGCCATGTTGCTCAGGCTGGTCTCAAACTCCAAGCAATCCACCCGCCTTGGCCTCCCAAAGTGCTGGGATTACAGGCATGAGCCATTGTGCTCACTGTCTCTGCCTTTCTCTGCATCTTTCTTCCTTTGCCGGGTTCTCTCTCTCTCTCTCTTTTGTCCCTGTTTTGGGCTTTCTCTGTCTCTGTCTCTCTGTTTTCAGTCTGCTTCTTTCTGTTTCTGTTCATTTCTCTGTATGTCTTTGTCCCCTGCACTCCCGTTCTCCTCCCATGCTGTCCTCTCCAGGGGCCCCTCTGGCTTCACTGAGCCACAGGCCCAGGCTGGGGTGTGAAGAAGCAGGAGCTCTTCTGTCAGATGACGCTGAGTGCCCCAGTCAGGGCCATGGGGGCCACACTAAGAGCTCTGCTGAGGGGCAGCTGAATCCTTTTCCCAGGGAATGTGGGGGCTACTGGCCAGCTGTGGGATGGGCGGCTGAGAGCTCTCATACCACTGCAAATCTAGATGTTTTTCACTGACATCAGCTTCCTGGTCCCCCTGAGCCAAAGGCCTAGCAGGTCCCTTTCTGTGTCCTTTTGGAATGTGCAGTCCTACTTACCAGAGTGACAAGGGGAATAGAGTTGAAACAGGTAATTTCCCAGCCCAGGAGCCTGTGGGGGCTGCTTAGAGAACAGCACATTCCCTGGGAGCCAGAGCCATCTGGGAGGGCTTCCTGGAGGAGGTAGATCACGAGGGATCAGGATGGGGACTAATATGTACTGAGTGCCTGGTGGTGCTTTATAAATATCAGCAGATTGGGAGATAAGCACAGCCACCTCCCTGGGAGGTGTCAAGGGGCATGTATTGTAAAGGCCCAGAGTGGTGAAGCATCTACCATGGTCACCCAGATAGTGAGTGGTAGCCTTGGGTGGGGCCTGCCACTGTCCCCATGCTCTGTCCACTACTGGTGTGGCTTGCTCCACTTGTAACCATTGTTTCTTCCCCTCCACCCCCGGTGCCACTTCCTCTCTCCCTGGTTGTAGGGGAAAGAACATGTGCTGTGTGGCCTTGGGCCAATTGCTTACCCTCTCTGGGCCTTCTTACTGGTGACAAACAGACTGGTGATTTTCTTAGAGGATCTATACAACCTCAGGCTGCTGCACCAGGGTTACAAGGTCTTCTGGAGGGGAATAGATGAGCAGATAGGCTTTGACACCTGCTTGCTTTGTCCTGAGTGTCTACTATTTCATCTGCGTTAAATGCAAAGCCCGTGGGACTTGTGAGTTATCTCTAAGCTTTCTCCTTTCCTGACTTTCTGGGAGTGTGTGTACCCCCATTCCCTCACCCCAGCCATCAGGGCCCTTTCTGAGATGGGCCTCTTTCCTAGCTCTGGGCTAGACCCCAACCCTGGCCCTTTCCAAGGCCAGCAGGAACTGGAAGTTCTGCGCTCATGCCCTGGGAGGCTCCAGGCTCTAAGGGGTGCTGGAATGATGGAGTTGGGTGGCCAGTGCTCAGAGGACCTTAATGGTGTGGGGACAGCTGGAAACTGGGTGTTTCCTGAACCCTGTTGCCACCAGGCCTCTGTCCAGGAGGGCTGCTGGGGGCCAAGGGACCAGACACCAGACAATGACATCTTTGGCAGGGCTGCAGTTGGGGTGTGTGACACAATGGGAGGGGCTGAGGCTGGCAGTCCCTGCAGCCTATAAGCACCAGCAACCCACGAAGGGACACAGGCACCCTCTGGCCTCATCCTCCTAGGAGCCAGTTGGATGCGGCAACTAAAATACAAGCTCTGAAGTTCCATGGATTCGGGTTGCCTCTCTGCTTCCATCCTAATTAGCAAGAGACCTTGGCCACATTGCTTAAACTCTGACACTAGATTTTCCCCCTCTGCAAAGCACGGACAATAGCAGTGCTCCCCTCCCGGGTCTGTTGCAAGGATTAAGGATGGTGTCTGCAAAGTGCTTAGTCAGAGCCGGCATACCGTAAGTGCTCAATAAATGCTGGCTCCCATCGTTAGTATCCCTTCCCTCCCTTTATCATGGTGGAATAACCAACTCCCTGGTAACAACGTGTTCACACTCCCACACTCCCCATCAACCACTCTCAGCTATAAAGCAGGCTGCGACCAGCTCCTCTTCATCTGTTCATTACCTGGCCCATGCTAGGGGCCCAAGAAATGTCTGCTGAATAAACGAGTGATTTTGGGAAAGGTGCTGGGCCCTTCTGTCCCGTGAAGGTCTTGTGAGACAGTGTCTCGCCAGCAACCTGGATTGTGAGAACCACAGCGGATGGGCCGGATCTAGATGGAGAGTCTCCACTGGGCAGAGCTGCCCCTGTGAAAGAAAAAGAAGAGTTTTTCAAGAAAGCGTGGCAAGGGGCCCAAGAATCTAAGTTTCTAACTCTGGGGCCGGTTTTCTGTCTTTTACCGCAGTTTGCCTCTCCCTGGCTGTGTGGTTTATGGCAAGTCACTCTCTGCCTCTGTCTCCACGTGTTCAAGGAGGCAGCCGGTCCAAGGGGACTTCACCAAAGAGGCTGCCGATATGTGAGCCCTGCACTGGGGATACCCTACAGAGGTGCTGTCCCCCACCCCCTTTCCAGATATGAGTGTCCCCCAGCTCTTAGTGAATCAGTAGAAGGTGCTGGACCTGAGCTGATTCTCACAGTGGGACTTCAACTCTAGCCCCAGGTTGGCTGACTTTAGATGACTTTGGGCCCTGCTCTGGCAGCTGAAAGGATGAGCCAATGTCCCGGAGGGAAACCCCACATTCCCTGGGACTATTCAAACAAAGGTTTGGTTAAAACAAAGAATTCTCATGGAGAAGAGTCTGAAGGACCCAAAACACATACTTCTTTTTTTGTTTTGTTTTGAGACGGGGTCTTGCTCTGTCGCCCAGGCTGGAGTGCAGTGGCACCATCTCAGCTCACTGCAAGCTCCACCTCCCCAGTTCATGCCATTCTCCTGCCTCAGCTTCCTGAGTAGCTGGGACTACAGGTGCCCGCCACCACACCTGGCTAATTTTTTGTATTTTTAGTAGAGACGGGGTTTCACCGTGTTAGCCAGGATAGTCTCGACCTCATGATTGGCCCGCCTCGGCCTCCCAAAGTGCTGGGATTACAGGCATGAGCCACTGCGCCCGGCCCAAAACCCCTATTTCTATAGACATCCCATCCCAAAATAAACCCATGGATCAAACCAGACCCAAGTATAAGGATGCTGTGAACCAGATGGCTCAATATTCCACACTTTCCCCATCCATTAAACTCCACCCAGGGTGGGAAGGGATGGATTTCCCTCAGTTCTCAGGGCCTAGAAGAGCAGGGCTTTTTTCCCTCAACTGGTTGAGTTTTACTTTGTGAACACCATGATTCCTAAAACCAGTTATATTTTCTTTTTCTCCTGGGCCACCAGGGAACTCACGGTGAAATCTACCAACCGGAGAGGATGTCCAGACCTGTCTTTTTCTTTCTTTCCTCATTATTTGACTTAATTTCCTCACTTGAAAAACAAAAAACAAAAAACAAAAAAACTCACCTTATTCAGGGTATACTTTATGGGCAGTCTTAATTTTTTTTTTTATTAGGATGTGGGATGTAAATCTATAAAAGAAGTGAAAATGCTGAGTCTTCCTGTGGAGTAGGTGCTGGAGGGGAAAAGGTGGAGTTAGGGGAGGGAAGGGGAGGGCAGGAAGGTTGGTGATGGGCAGAGATTCACAGAGACTCCCAGATCAGGTAGCAGTCCCCCAGTGGGGGCAGCAGGAACGCCCAGAGGAATTTTGATCAGGACAGAGGTTGGGCACTGAGTGAAAAGAGGTCCCTCAGAGGCTGGTCTCAGGGGACTTGAATGCCACACAAAGTGTCTATGTCTTGAGCATCAAGCATACGCCAGGCACCTTTTACATCTGTTATTTCTTACTTCTAAATTATTCCAGATTTTAAGCCGGGCGCAGTGGCTCACACCTGTAATCTCAGCACTTTGGGAGGCCCAGGCAGGCGGATCACCTGAGGTCAGGAGTTCCAGACCAGCCTGGCTAACACAGCGAAACCCTGTTTCTACTAAAAATACAAAAATTGCCTGGGCGTGGTGGTACGTGCTTGTAATCCTAGCTACATGGAAGGCTGAGGCAGGAGGATTGCTTGAATATGAGTGGCAGAGGTTGTAGTGAGCCGAGATTGTGCCACTGCACTCCAGCCTGGACTACAAAGTGAGACTCCATCTCAAAATAATAAATAAATAAATAAATAGATAGATAGATAAATAAATTCAAATTTTACCATTTAGGAGACTGAGCCTCGGAGAAGTTAAATCACTTGCCCAGAGCCCTGAAATTGGAGAAGCAGCTGTGCCCAGATTGGAACCCTAGATGGTAGGGCCCCTTAGTCCTTCTCTATCTTGGGGGGATCCAGGGAAGGCTTTTCAGCAGGGAAATGATGCAATCGGATACACGTGTCAGAGGGAACATGACGGCTTGTGGCAAGGAATGCAGTAAGCCTGGGGCCAGGAAGACCAGGAGCTGCTGAGGTCTCAGCTGAGAGATGGTGGCTGGAACCAGGATGGTGATGGTGGAGGTGAGGATGGGGGCAAAGAGGAAGGGAAGGGTCAAGAGATGTTTGGGAGGTAGAGCTGACTGTTAGGAGGTGTGAGGGAGGGGGAGGGAGAGGTTGCCTGGGCTGGCTTGGGCGACTAGGGTGGAGGTGGCACCATTTGCTGAGATGGGAAAAGTCAGCTGGGGGCAGGGAAGGGGCTGATGTGCTTGGAGGCTGCTGAGTTGGCCACCTGTGGGGATGACTCGCCTGGTCACAGCCCCCCGAGGGCAGAGGACACAAGCCTGCTCAGCTGGAGCTGTGCCATGTCCCGCCCTGCCCCATGAATGGTGTCATTAACACTGCTTGCTGATGCTGGCGCACGGAGCCAGGGATGTCCCTGGACCCGAGGAGGGAGTTGGTAATTCCTACAGGTCCGCGGTGCCCAGCAGAGCCTGGTCTGGATTTTGGGTGCTGAGGGGCAGTGTGAATTGAGTTGGGTGACTTATGGTCCTCACCACTTCCTGCCATTAGAGCCTCCGGTCCACCCTCTGGCCTTGTAGGAATCAGTGGGTACCCTATTTTCTCACAATGGCCAAGTCAGAACCCCCAAGGTTTCTCCCCCATTCACCAGAAGGTCCGGGATCCTGCCCTGGGTGCCAGGAGCACAGGAAGGGGCTGGGTCAACATAGGGAGCTGAGCAGACTCAGCAGATGTCCAGGACTCTGACTTCCGGAACGGCATCTGCATATAAAAAGTGCCTCATAGATGTTTGTTGAATGAATGAAGACTTTGGATCCAAATCTGGCTTCTTGTGACTTTACTGTGTCACCCTGGGTGAGTCACTGCTTCTCTCCGTGCTATGGTTTACCCAGCTGGAAGTGAAGGGACTGGATTGATAGTTTCAGGGACCCTTCCAGCTTGAAGCTGGAGGATCCTGGAGAACAAGTGGAACTGTCCCTGTGGTACCCTGGGGGTGCTGGGAGGGGAGAATGGCCTCAGACAGGGGGTTACAAGAACTGGGCTCTGCTGATCCTCCCTACCTTCCTCCATGGAGTCCTAGGTAAACTCAGGCACAGCAGGCAGCGTGTGTGTGTGTGTGTGTGTGTGTGTGTGTGTGTCTTAGGGAGAGGTCTCCCAGACCAGAAGAGCCCACAGCTAGTGTTAGCAACACAAGAGTAGCCCCAGAACCTACCCTGATTGGTCCCAAGGTCTGAGGCAGGCAATTTCCATGCCCTGATGGTGCCAAGGCTCCCTGGGGCCCACATTGCTTACCCTCAAGGGTATCAAATGACTTCCCCAGCCAGAGTTATTCCCTCCACCCCTCTCCTTACCCACCAACACACAATAACCAATGCTAGGGGCCCAAACTCATGGCCCAAGGGCTGGGTCTGGCCTACCGATGGGTTTTGTTTGACCTCAGTATTCTGTTCCTGAGAAACACTGACTTAATGTTTCTCATTAACCCAGCAGGCTCTGGAACCTCTGCAGCAGTGACCACCCCTCCCTATTGTTTCCCAGCTGTCAACGTCACACATTTATATTATCTGCCTGCCCCCGGAAGGTGTCTGAATTTGGAAACTCTGATCTAGCTTAACAACCCATTTTGTAGATAGGGAGACTGGGGAGTTGTGGGGGGTGATCCTAGTGTTTCTGGATGAATGAGGTCGGGCTGCTTGCTCTTGTGGGCCAATAAGGAGATGCAGACAGATTGAGAAAGAAGGGAGTTTATTTCTGCAACCGGTTACAGGGAGAAGGTCAGAGTAAGTCACCAGACCAACTTGAAAGTACGTTTTTCTCCAGTGTTGTATACATTCTAAGCTGTATGCCTACGTGTGGGAGTACACCTTACCAGCGAGTAGGTCTGTTTCATTCCATCTTTATCTAATCTTTAGTGTCTAGGGTCTGGGAAGCTTTTTCTAGAGCCTTGGAAAGTCTCTTAATCTTTTTTTGAGACAGAGCCTCACTCTGTTGCCCAGGCTGGAGTACAGTGACATGATCTCAGCTGACTGCTACCTCTGTCCCTAGCTTCCACCAATTCTCATGTCTCAGCCTCCTGAGTAGCTGGGACTACAGGTGCACACCACCACATCTGGCTTAGTTTATTTTTTTAGTAGAGATGGGGTTTCGCCATGTTGCCCAGGCTGGTCTGGAACTCCTAGCTTCAAGTGATCCATGCACCTCAGCCTCCCAAAGTGCTGGGATTACAGGCATGAGCCACTGCACCCAGCAGAAAGTTTCTTAATCCTAAATGGGCCCTGGTATGAGGTGTATGTGTAAGAATACTTTCATTGTTTCATCAGACTTTTGGGTCTGAGAAAACCCAGGCGCAGTCTTAACGGGTTTGTTTTCACATTCCAGCCCTCATACTTGGACACCATTTTCTTCAGTTCTTTAATGTTTAACTTATACATTCATCAGAATGAGAGGAAAGAGCTCTCTCTCTGTGTGTGAGAGAGAGAGTGGCTGCTCTGGCTGCTAATGGAAACCCGGCTTGCCACACTAGGTTCATGGAATCTTAGTCTGTAGACACCTGTTTTCCTGGGCTCTGTATCCGTGGAACAAACTTAGAACTTGCCTTGGTGCCTTTAGGTGTAATGTACTTTGCAGATCAATAACGTTTGCAATAGGAAAGATTATTTCAAAAAAGGCCCTCAAAATCAATAGTAACCAAATAAATGTTTATGTCATTATCACTAAGGTCTCATTTCCAGATCTCTGCTCCAATATCATTTCTTCAGATTGGCCTTCTCTGATCACTTGACTTAAAACAGCACCCCATCCCCTCCTCTCTTCTATTTTATTTGTCTGAATCACTTCCTGATATCACAGTTTCTATCCCACCAGCTTTCTACCGGCCTGCCCTCCAGGATGCCCCATGAGGACAGGGGCTTGGTCTATTTTATTCACTGTGGTATCCCCAGGGCCAGACTAATGTCTGGCACATTTGGGGTGCTCAAAAAATAAAATTGTTGAAGAAGAGGGAAAATGAGGCCCTGGCCATTGTAGCCCCAGCACCAGACACCTTCCCTATAGCGGTTTCTTGGGTTGTTCCAGGGGCTTCCTGGGGTCATCTTAGAGTTCCCTAGTCATTGGGCAGCTGGCAGGCCTCTACCCTGCATGGGGCCCTGTTTCAGGCCAAGTGGGGCCGGCCTCCCAGCTTCATGTCCTCCTCCAGAGGAGAAGGGGGCAGTGATGTCACAGAGGTCTGCCACCCTCGCTCCTCCCCAGTCTGACCTGATCAAGGCTGAAATCCCAAGTTCAAAGCGACCACAGCATGGGTGTGCAGGTTGTGGCGTTTGTGGGCTGTAGGCAGGGCAGGGACCCAGGCGGGCCATGGTGTCTTAAAAGAATGTTCTTTGAGCTGGAAGAATGAAAAAGGGAGGGGGGGAAGGAATAGCAGAGGGTGGGGAGAGAAGCCAAAAGGAGGAAACGCATCTTATTTTTCCTTGAAGAGAGAATAATGAGGGTGACTTCATTTTTTTTTCCAACAGTAAAAATGTTGTTTGCTCATAAAAGTGATTCAAACAATACACAAAAGCATGGGGAAGAAATGACCTGATATTCTGCCTCCCAGGGATCTAGTCAACAATCAGCCCACCAGGGTCAGATGGCCTGGGCTCAAATCCCGATGGGACCAACTTCCAACCGTTGACTTGCGAGGGTCCTCAACTTCTCTGTGCCTCAGTTTCTTTTGCTGTAAAATAGAGATGTGCCAGTCCTCCTGTCCTCCTCCCTGCCTACCCTCTGCTCTTCCCTCCTTGCTCCCTTTCTCTTTCTTCTATCTCAAAGAACATTCTTTTTTTTTTTTTTTCTGAGACAGAGTCTTGCTCTGTTGCCCAGGCTGGAGTGCAATGGTGCAATCTTGGCTCACTGTAACCTCCACCTCCCAGGTTCAAGCAATTCTCCTGCCTCAGCCTCCCAAGTAGCTGGGATTACAGGTGCCCGCTACCACATCCGGCTAATTTTTGTATTCTTAGTAAAGACGGGGTTTCACCATGTTGGCCAGGCTGGTCTCAAACTCTTGACTCATGATCTACCCGCCTCGGCCTCCCAAAGTGCTGGGATTACAGGCATGAACCACTGCCCCCGGCCCAAAGAACATTCTTTTAAGACACCATGACCTACCTGGGGCCTTGCCCTGCCCACAACTGGCCAAGGGCACATCCTGCACATCCATGTGGTCTGTTTGAACTTGGGATTCCAGGCTTGATTGATACCTGCCACCCAGTATTATTGTGAGGATTAGGTAAATGAATACATAGAAAGGTCTTAAAACAGTGGCACATGGTGAGGGCCATAGATGTGTTTGCATCATCGTTATTGTTGTCATCATCACCATCATCATCATCTTTTTAGACAGCTCTTTATGCACCAGCCTGCCTTTCTTCCTCCCTCCCTTTTTCCTATCGTTCACCTATCCATCTGTCTGTCCATCCATCCACCCACACATCCATCCATCCATCCATCCATCCATCCATCCATCCATCCATCCATCCATCTGTTTAATCTTCTCTAATGGGAACACACCCATGTGTTCTGCAGGAACCTGCTTTTTCCACTCCGCATTCCATTCCATATGAAATGAACACGACTATGTCAATAAATGCTGTTAAACAAAATGACTGAGGTCCTGGTGAATTGGGGTTTGGGGTTTGGGTGATGGAAAACCATCCCTGAACACCTGTTTCCCTGAGTTCTGTATCCATGGGGTAAAATTAGACTTTGTCTTGGTGCCTTTAGGTGTAATGAATTTGCAGATCAATAATATTTGCAATAAGAAAGATTATTTCAAAAAGATCTTCAAAATCAAAAGTAACCAAAAAATGTTTATGCCATTTTAACATTTCCTGTCTCCCTAATCAGGCTGGGGTTCCTGCAGGCAGGGACTGTGTGTCCCCCACATCTTCCATCAGACGGATAACTCTTCAGGCAAGGCTGTTTCTCCTCTGTCTCTCTCTTTCTTGCTCTTCGCTGCCCTCCCACCCCAGCCCTGTGGACACCAGAGTTCTGGTTTGTGTGCCCCCTTTTCCACTCTGTATAACAGCCCCCTAGAAGGAGAGGACCACATTACTGAGGAGGGGTGTCCTGTGATTCCAGAGGGAACGGCTTTTCTCATCACCCCTGATGCCCGATATGAAGGGAACATGTCACCTGCAATTCACCACCGCTACCCCAGGCTCTAACAGACTCTCGTGTTGAATGAGTCCAACAGAGAATGGCCAAGCTCCCTGCCCAGCTTTCCTTCCTGCAGCCTTCCCCATCTCTCTGATGACAACTCCATCCTTCTAGTTGCTCAGGTCCCACATACTCCAGTGATCCTTGACCACTCTCTCTCTCACACACCCACATCCAACTCATCAGCAAACCTCATCGGCTCTACCTTCAAGATACATTCGGGATCCAACCACTTCCCACCACCTTCCCTGTTACCCTGGGACCAAGTCACGCCATCCCTCACTTGAATAATGGGAAGAACCTCAGTGTGCACCATCTAATGTCATACACACTTTACTCATTTGACTTCACCTACGGTCTGTCTCCCCCAGAATATAAATGTCATCAGAGCAGGAATCATGGTCTCTTTTGTTCGTAGTTGTATCCTCACCACCTAAATGAGTGCCTAACACATAAAAGACGACTAACAAACACTTGTCAAATTAACAAATGAAGTTCTGCAAAGAGCCTCAGAACAGGCTGGAGCTTGCTGTGCTGAGCTGAAAGAAGAGGGATTTTCAGAAATGAGTCCATGCTCCCAGGTCATTGCTCTGAGCTCTTTTTCAAGTTCCCTCCTCTCTGGCTCCCCAAACTTGCCTGGGGTGGCTTCTGCTGTCTGTGCAGTCTGGGCACAAGGGCCTTCCCTCACCTGGTGGGGGTGGTATTGTGTGGTGAGATGGGTGAACCTGCGTGGAAGTTCTAACTCTACCACTTACTAGCAGTGAGGCCTGTGGCCATGATTCTCTTACCTGCAAAATGAGGATACAAGTCATAGTTGTTAGCATTTTAGTGAACACCAAGAGCCAGGAGCTATGCTAATCTTCTTACGTATAACTCATGTCTTTCCCACATCAACACAGTGGGACAGGTACTACTGTTAGAGCTGCCAACTTACACATGAGGCAGCTGAGTCACCGAGAGGTTAAAAGATTTGATAAGGATCACAGGTGGTTAGAGGCAGAGCCCGCACATAGTCAGTCCTCAGAAACACTGACATCATTGCAATAGCAGTTCAGGCACAAGGAGTCTTTGGAGGGGAGGATGGGGGTGCTGGGGAGCTCTGGAGGGTCTCCTGTTGGCAGCTGAGCCCTGCTCCACCCGGGGTCGCCAGCTGAAGCTCCCCTTCCCCATCTCCCAGAGAGGCCATGGGCACCCTGACCTCCTGGATTGACAGCCCTGAATGAGGAGGGTGTGGAGCCAGGAGGTGGGGACTAGGCTCAGGCAAGCTAATCAGGTCACAGGGTGAAATTAAAAGGGAGGAGGAGGCACCAACCCGTCAGAACTCACACTTCTTCCTGGCAAAGAAGCGCCCAGGACAGGAGCTGGGGAGCCGGAGCTGTTTTAGGAGGCTGGGAGCCAGGTGACAGGATGGCCTCAAAGAGAGCTGCGCAACTGTCCCTGAAGATGCCTACCCACGCTGTGTGTGTGGTGGGAGTCGCGGCACACGTGGACGTTCGCAGGTAAGAGCTGGGAGGCACTAACCTGGCTGCAGAGAGCTGATTTAGAATGGAAGTCAATGCGGTGGGTGCCTGATAGACAAGTCAGGCACGTTGGAGAGGATGCTGGCAGGAGATAGCAGAGAAGGTGGAGTTGGCTATGGAGCCTGGAAGGAAGGAACTAGGGTCTGGTCAGGTCCTCCTTGGGGCCCCAGCTTCTGGGCACTGGGCTCAGGACATTGGCCTCAAGCCCCTGGATAAGAGTCCGGCCTTAGAATTCTAACTCTGAGCCCTGGGGTCAGGATTTGGGATCTGGGCCCTGAATTCTGACACCTAGGTAGAATTTGTGTGGAACATCAGATGGCTCAAGACGGGGAAGAGAACCGGTCCCCCCATCCCTCAACTTCTTGCCAAGCCCCCATCTCTCTGAGGCGAAGGGACATGTGTGGTAGCTTGATCCTTGGAGGTCAGCCAGGGGTAACTAGATAGTTAGGAGTGGTTAGGAAATATTCGGTGAATTAATATGAGGAGAGAACCTGGAGCAAGAAGGCTGGGGATCGTGTTTGCTGTGACGTGATGGTGATCACAGTGATTATGGTAATGAACAGTGGTGATGGCGATGATGGCAGTGATGGTGGCAATGATGACATCTGAGGAGGCAGCAGTAGCATTTGCTTCTCCTGTTGACCCAAATCTTTCCTGTGCTGGCTGTGCCCAGATGGGGGCTCAGAGACTAGTTTCCCTACCTGACCACTAAGGGAATTGGATTTGGTGATCTCTGGTGGCACTTCCAACTCTGACAGGCTGTCTATGGATTCCATCCCTGCTGGACCAGGTGGGGTTGAACCCCTTGCAGATAGGGGGCTCATGGTGGGAGTCTCCCTCAAAGAGGGGCTGGGGGCTGGGGTCTGTTACTGGGTGGGATCTGAGCTCCTATCTCCCTCTTGGGACTCAGCCCCTGTACCTGCTGGTCTGGCTAAGGTATGCAAGACCCAGCTGCCCACCTGGCCTCCAGTGATCCTCTGCCCGAGAAGCCCTTCCTGCTTCTCTGTTGGCCAGTGGTCTGTGACCCCAGTGGCAGGGCTAGGGAGGAGAACCAGGAGCCATGGAAACCAAACTTTGACTTTAAGTTGCTGCTGGGAGCCCTGGTGTGGGGGGCTGGGTCTCTCGGGTCTAGGTGGCCAGCAGAGACCCCATTGTCTCCTGCCCTGTTAACATAGGCTTGCCAGATTTAGCAAATAAAAATATAGGATGCCTAGTTGAGTCTGAATTTCAGATAAATAACAAAAAGCTTTTTTAGTATATTGCATGGGAGATATTTCTACTAAAAAAATCTGCTGTTTGGCTGAAGCTGAAATCTTTTTTTTTTTTTTGAGATGGAGTCTCACTCTGTCACCTAGGCTGGAGTGCAATGGCACAACCTCGGCTCACTGCAACCTCCGCCTCCTGGGTTCAAGCAATTCCCTGCCTCAGCCTCCCAAATAGCTGGGATTACAGGCCCCCACCATCACCCTGCTAATGTTTATATTTTTAGTAGAGATGGGATTTCACCATGTTGGCCAGGCTGGTCTCAAACTCCTGACCTCAAGTGATCAACCCACCTCGGCCTCCCAAAGTGCTGGGATTACCGGCATGAGCCACCGTGCCTGGCCGCTGGAGCTGAAATCTAACTAGGCATCCCACATTGTATCTGGGAATCTACTTTCACAGCAAGAGTAAAAAGGGTCCCTTGCAGGCCCCCTTCTTCTTATTTCAGGCTTCTGCTCTCATCTGAGGGCATGACTGTTTCTAGAAGGTGATTTCAGAACCTCTGGCTCTACACAGTGCTGCTAAGGCCAAAAGCATTTCATGGGGAGCCAGGAGACCTGGTCTTAGCTCTGCCACTGACTTCCTGCCTGATGCGGGCCAAGTTATTAGTCCTCTCTGGGTTTCATTTCCTCATCTGAGCCCCCGTGAGATAGCCAAGTCCGCTCTGCAATTCACTGTGGAGGTGAAGTACCCAGACCCCGGAGTCGAACACGCTCCATTCTCAGGCTGGCTCCAGGCGTGGCTGTGTGACCCTGGGCAAGCTGCTGTACTTCTGAGCCTCAGTTTCCACATCCGAAAATGAAGAAACAATAACGCCAGTTATAATGGGTTCAGGGGAAGATAAATGAGGCCGTGCATGTATAAGGCCCCTTGCACCGTGGGTGCCCTGGCAGCGCTCACAGCTCTGGTAGCTCTGTAAGTTCCCTTTGCTCCAGCATCTGTTCTTTCCCTCACACCTGAGAGGGTGGGAGGAGACAAGGACATCTCAGACTGCATGTGCTAGGAGCATAGGGTGTCTATAAAGCTCCTTAGCATCCTCAAATGCAGGCCCTGGCCCAGAGAAGGGGCAACAGGAAGTTGCCTGGGCTATTCATAGCTGTTGTGCTCTGGTTGACTCTGGGAGGCAGAGGTTGCTCTGGGATCCTGAGTGAGCACACGGGGCACCTTCACCCAAGAGCCCTTCAGGAACCTTCACCTGGGTGTTGGTGGTGACTATGGAGTTTCTAGTTGGTCTTACTGGTGGGAGGGGGGAAGCCCCCAGAAGAGGAGGTGTTGCCAGTCACCTGAGCCGCTGGGAGTCTGAGCCCTCCAGGAGATGGGTGTGTGGGGATGACATCATAGGAAGTGATTCATTCCCCCAGGGGCTGTGTGAACTGGTTATTTGGAGAAACATTTGTGTTTAGGGTAATTGTGTGCCCCAGGGTGTCCCAGCTTAGGAAACCCTTAGGAATCCTCCACTCAGCATGTGCTACAGGTCCAACCCCACACCCCAGTGGGCTAGCCCACCACCCTGTCCACCCCCGACCCCAGTGGGTTAGCTCACCATCCTGTCCACCCCCTACCCCAGAGGGCTAGCTCACCCTCCTGATGCCCCACACTCCAGTGGGCTAGCTCACCACCCTGACCCCCACACCCCAGTGGGCTAGCTCACCACTCTGACTCCCTGGATCTGGCCAGACTGCCCTGGCTGTCCTTGTCCTTGCCTAAGGAGTTCAGGTGGCTCATGCCAATAAAGACAGGGGTGGGTAGTGTGAGGAATCCATCTGCAGTCCTGCATGGCCCTCCTTGACTGCCCAGAGGCCAGAACCAGAGCCCCAAGCTGGAGGCCATAAAGAACTTTTATTCTTTGGGATGCCGAAGGCTGGCCTTGTAGGCGACAGGGACATTCTCCTGCACTTTCCCCCAAGCCTTCCCTACCCCTGCAAAAGCAGCAATGCAAAACTGACTGGGGATCAGACAGTGGTAGAATTGGAGGGGCACAGGGAGAAGGGACTCTGCAGGCCTCTCAGATGCATTTTCTGGAAATCTCTATATTTCAGAAAATGAAAATGCCAAAACAGAGTTTGAAAGCTTGTGGTACATGTAATGTGTACATCGAGTAAATTAATGCTTTTAACTTGTACAAAAGAACAATGAGGCATAATTGTACTCCTCAGGGGAAAATTATAGGATTGACTCTGACACTAATTTCCAGCGAGCGACAGGCTGCCGGCAGCTGGCTGGACACATTCTCTGCTCCATCCTGTCACTGTGTCACTATGGTAGGAAGGACACTCTTCACCAGAAGAAACATTAAAAGTTCAAGTTTCAGGGTCCTTGGAGAATATGAAGCTGGGGTCCTCCGCAAGTTCCAAGGGACCCTGATGGGTCCGGGGGTTGCAGAAACTGGACTCAGAATGGTGGAGGGTGGCATTCTTGAAACATAAAATATTGACATCAGGAAGGGCCTCAGAGGTCAGCCACCTCTTAATTCTGTGGAACTCCCTGCTCCCCTGTGTCCTAGCTGCCACTTGCCATTTTGGGACTGGCTGGGAATCTCTCCCCCTCCCTCTGGCCCCCAGGCCCTCTGCTTTCCGCCTCCTTACCCCTTCCTGGCATTTCCTGGATCCTAGTCTTGGAATATCTCCTCACTCCAAGCCTTCTCCTCTTCCCTTCTTAACTCCCATTCCTTTTACCCCCAGCTGGTCTTTGCAGGCTGTGTGATCTTGGGCCAGTCACTTAGCATCTCTGAGCCTGTTTTCTTCCACGTCACTCCCAATAGGAGTGACATCCCTTATTGTTTGTACCTGCGAAGCTGCCACCCTTATTTTTTCCATTTCATTTTATTTTTATTTTTCAGATGGAGTCTCGCTCTGTTGCCCAGGCTGGAGTGCAGTGACATCGGCTCACTGCAACTTCCGCCTCCCAGGTTCAAGTGATTCTCCTGCACTCCTCAGCTCCCCAAGTAGCTGGGACTACAGTTATGCACCACCCCATGTTTTTAATGGAGACAAGGTTTTGCCATGTTGTCCAGGCTAGTCTCGAACTCCTGACCTCAGGTGATCTGCCCTCCTCGGCCTCCCAAAGTGTTGGGATTACAGGTGTGAGCCGTCTCATCCGGCATCAGTTTTTATCTTTTTTTTTTTTTAGACATGGTCTCGCTCTGTCACCCAGGCTAGAGTGCAGTGGTGTGACCATGGCTCACTGCAACCTCAAACTCGTGGGCTCAAGTGATCCTCTGCCTTAGCCTCCCAAGTAGCTGGGATTACAGACTTGAGCCACTGCACCCCACCTATTTTTTCCATTTTGCATTGAGGAATTCCACAATCCAAAGAACACGGACATGCTTTGGGGAGAGGAGAGGTGACTCACTTCTTGGACTCTAAATTCAGGGCCCTATCTCTCAGGGACATTCTGGTCCCCAGCCCCTGTTTACCTCTTCTGGGAAGACTAGTGAGTGAAAGTTGTCCCTCTTCTCCAGCCTCCATTCCTGGCTGGGTAGAGCTCCACTTGGGAGAAGGCTGGTTCAGCCTGCGCCCTCAGCCTGGACTCTCTGGGCGTGCCCCTCCCCAAGCAAAGACAGAGCATAAGGCACCCACTAGTGTGATTTCTGTGAATGAGGGAGAGGACAGGGCACAGCCACATCATGTGTAATTCCTGACTCCTGAGAAAATGCCTGAGCATGTGGAAGGGTCTGGGATATCAGCCATTGCCCTCCCTCAACCTCCATCAGCCCCAGCCAGCCCCCGGGAGAGGACCCAGGGGAAAGCTAAAGCCAGGGTTGCAAGCCAGGGGACTAGGGGTTGGAGCTGCCCCTCCCACTGTCTGGCGCCCACACCTCACATCTGAAAGAACCTCCTGTGGTCTTTTCCCCAGGGCAGTCTGCTCCTGGGCACCTGCGCTGTGTTGGGCTCTGGCACTCGGTAATGATACGGCCCATGGCCACATGTGAGGAGCATCCATCTTAGTTGGGGAGTTAAACAAATTTCAGGATGTGGGTTTCAATGATTGCACACCTGACCCATTTTCTTGGTCAGGTAGGAGAGTGAAGGGAGGTGCCAGGGTCCTCTTGACCACAGGGCCCTGTGTCCTCTTTTGCCCAGGTCTGCCCACTCCTCCATGCCTTTCAGATGCCCTCTGTGGCAGTAATGATCATGAGGGCAGCCCTGGTTTTTGTTTGTTTGTTTGTTTTTGTTTTGAGATGGAGTCTTGCTCTGTCATCCAGGCTGGAGTGCAGTGGCACGATCTCAGCTCACTGCAACCTCCGCCTCCCGGATTGAAGCGATTCCTCTGCCTCCACCATGCCCAAATAATTTTTTGTATTTTTAGTAGAGACAGGGTTTCACCATGTTGGCCAGGCTGGTCTTGAACTCCTGACCTCATGATCTGCCCGCCTCAGCCTCCCAAAGTGCTGGGATTACAGGTGTAAGCCACCGCGCCCGGCCGGCAGCCCTGTTTTAAGTGCTCACTGCACTATCTCAATTAAACCTCACAACAAGCCTGTGAGATGGGGACTACTATAATCCCCATTTGCAGACACATGGAGACACAGAGAGGTTGAGAGACTTTTCTGAAGCCACACAGCCCACAAATGTCAGAGCTGGGATTTGGACCCAGGTCCACCTGGTTCTAAATTCTGTGAGCCCAACCCTGCGACTGCCCAGGCTCTGGGACTCTTCTATGTTGCTGGGTAAGTGAGGGGTGAAGTGAGGGCAGGGCAGCAGATGAGCTTTGTTGTCAGATCCAGGCAGGGGCCAAGCACAGCTGTGCCCCATCACCCTCTGTGTGACCTCTCTGCATTTCAGCTCATTTTCTGTAAAATGGGGAGAAGAATAATCACTCCCCTATTAGCAGGCGGGGGCCATGGGGATGGAATCAGAGAATGGAGTAAAAACCCTCCGTAGACTCTGATGGACCTGCCCCTTGTGGACCCCACAAGGGCAAAGCCGAGGATGATTTGTCTCTGCTTTCCTGGTGCCCAGCGTGGAACCTGATGTATAGTAGATACCCAGGAAGGTACGTTGAGGCAGAGTCACTGGCAGCACTAATGGGAGCCCTGTGTGCCCCAGGGGAGCTGCTGGCCTTTAGCGCTGGAGCTCACGGGGTGGCGGCCAGTACCCCGGGACTGTCAGTCTCCAGGCAGATCCCTGGCTCCAAGCAGAATCGCCCACGGAGCTGGTCACCCCAGGGGATTTGCTGGACCCTGCTGGCTGACCCTATGGCATTTCTTGTGGCTTCATTCCAGGACACCTAGCGGCTGGTACCTGTAGGGCTTCTGGCAGGCAGGATCCTGGCCAGGTATACAGGGGAGCCACAGGCTCAGCCAGCAGTGGCTGCTCTTCAGCCTTTTCATCCGATTCTGCCTGATTCTCCCTCTCCTGCCCCCACCACTCACCCAGCGCAGTGCCCCAGATGACCCCCAAGAGCACACTGGCCCCCACCCCCACCCACTTGGTTTCTGTCCCCAGGATCTGGCCATGTCCAAACTGCAGGGTAGGACAGTTGGCAGAGAAGCACTTCTCTGCGACTGCTGTATTTCTCTTCTCCCTAGAGACCAGGTGGTACATTTCTGAGCTGTTGACATAAAGTTTGGCCTGTGGAGCCCCAGTGGGCCGAGGCTTCTGGGAAGCAAGTTGCAGCCACGCAAAAGGAAAAGCTTTCTAATTACCTGAGCTGTCAAAGCAGAGAGGGGTGGAGATAGTGAGCTGTCTGTCTTGGGGAGCGGGCAGGGGCTGGCCAGGATGACCTCCGAGGCCCGCCTCTGACCTAAGGCCTACCCTATGCAAGATGCTCCTTGGTGTCTTCTGTCATTTTAGGGCAGACAAGGACAAGAAGATCACAGGCACCACCCACCTGCCCTTGCCCTTGTATGTAGATGCATGGTGGGGCCAGGGGGCTGTGGCTTTCCTGCTTTGGTGCCACCCTCCCTAGGCCTCCCTGGCCTGCTGCCAAAGAGCCATGCAGAGGAGCTCACATTGCACACTCTCAACACATTCCTGTTTCCTTCCGACATTCCCAATAGTCTCCTCCTTCCAGTCCCCAACAGGGGCATGCTCAGGGGACACATGCACTCATTTTAATACCAGCCAGGACAGCTCCTCACTTTGCCATCTGTGTGACCTGAGAAAGTTACTTAACCTCTCTGAGATTTCTTCATCTGTGAAGTGGGGACAGTAATGCGGAGTCTTCACTAGGGAAAAGGAGCCAGGCCGGTAGGAGCAGGGATGTCAGTGGAGGTGGTGAGAGGTGGTGGGTTAGTGGATTTCCTGTTGAGCTGGAGAGTTTGGAAGTGTCAGATCTGGAAGAGACTTGGGTGTGGGCTGGGGGTGTCCAAGGGTCTGCCATCTATGCTCTGGCGTCCCGAAGCCCAGCCCAGGTTGGTCTCCTGGCCAGTGGCACTGCCCTGTGCCTCCCTGGCCTGGCTGTTGAGGGGTGCCATTTGAACGGCCAGGAAGCCCCAGGCCCCCACCCCACTGTGGCCCTTTCTCTGAGCACTGGGTCTCTTCCCATCTCCCTTCTCTGCCAGTGATGTGCCCAAGGGTGCCAACAGCTTCAGGGTCTCTGGAAGCTCCGGGGTGGAGATCTTCATGGTCTACAACCGCACACACGTGACAAAGCCCATAGGCAAGGCCCGTTGGCCACTGGACACTGATGCAGACATGGTTGTATCTGTGGGCACAGCCAGTAAGGAATTAAGGGACTTCAAGGTAAGAGGCCACTTTCTCACAGAAAAGGGTTGGATCTCCCCACCCCCATCCAAGGTAAGAGCCCCACCATGGCAATTCCCATTCCAAACTCCCCACTTAACCAAACCTCACAAAGCTGATCACAGTACACACACAGAACGTATCCTGACACAACGCCACAGATGCCCCAAACATGCAAACCTCCACCACCACTCCAGTCTCACACATGAACACATGAGTACTCCCACAAAACACACGCTCTCCTAGTCACCCCCTCAGATTCATGGACAACTTCACATTAATCCCTGTATTCAGCCCACACACAGACCCAGCAAGAAGCCCCACACGACCATACAGCAACAACCCGTGCAGGTGCACACACACACGTCCACACCTTTGTGTGCACAGATCTCCCGCGCCTAAGCCAACCTTCTCTCTGATCACCTGCCCGAAGCTCAGACGATTCCCTCCTCACTCGCCCCAGCCCTGGGCACCCATGGCACACAGTGACCCACCAAATCCTAGACATAACCTTTTCTCCCCGAAAGGGCAGGGATGAAGGAGCTGTTGAGAGAGGGGTTCAGGAGCCCACCGTGGGCTCAGACCCCACCTCCTCTGCTTGCTAGCTGAGGGACTGCTGGGACTGCAGGCAGGACTGGGACAGTCTCCTGTTGATTGGGGCCATCCCAGGGGCTTACTGTGATGATGGAGTGGAGGTTCTCATTCCCATTTTATAGAGGAAGTACCTGAGGCTTAGAGGAGCTGAGAGACTTGTCTAGGTCGATGGAGTTGGCTGTTTCTTCCTCATCTGCCAGCTGCACCTGCTGGGCGCTGCCCTGCCTTTCCCATCCCTCCACCCTGCCCCCACCCTCCTTGCTCCTCGCACCTGCCCTGGGAGCCAGGGTGGGCTCCACAACTGCTTGCTGGAGAGGTAGCTCTGAATCCCAGCCGGGAGCCCTTGAGTCTTGGGATTTCAGAGACTGGGAGGGTCTCCATGCCTCCTGTGCCTCTAAGTAGGGCTGTCAGGGTGTGTCCCCCATCTCCTCTGCCCCTGCCATCTCTGAAGGTGGTGGCCGTGCAGGCTTAGGGCTGTGTTCCGCAGGTGAGGGTCTCCTACTATGGGGAGCAGGAAGACCAAGCCCTGGGCCACAGCATGCTGTACCTCACTGGCGTTGGTAAGTAGCAGCTCCCTGGCTGCCCATCTATCCCCTCTTCGCCACTCCAGGTTGCCTGTTTGAGGGACTTAGTGAATTCTTTGGAGTGGAAGACCTATGGCCAGCTTCCTCCATCACTGAGGGGCTTGGATTCCTCAGGGACCTTCTGTCCACTCTGGAACCACAGAGATTGAGACCCAGCAGTCCTTAGGACTACAAGGATCTAGAAACTTCACTGCCCAGTGAACAACAGCTAGACCCACAATAAGCCTCCTTCATCCAGAGTCCCATGTATACCCTCATTAGACCTCCAAGACCCAGCACGGAACGTGCCCCCTTCAGCCAGGGCCCAGGGCGATGGAATGGCAGAACCCAGCCCCTGCAACCTCAGGCCATGTCCCCAGTTGCCAGAGTTTTGGGGTCACCAGCATGTGATTTAGAACCCCAAAGCCAGCAAGAGCTAGCAGGTGGACATGCACAGGCAAGCAAGTCATTCAAGAACCAAAGGCTTGGGTCCCTCCAACTCCCAGAACCACAGGGCAAGCCACAAGGGCCTCCCAAGTGTGGGGTCTGACCCCCAGGCAGGGCATCCTGGTCCTCACGGGTTTGGGGCGGGGTCAGAGTTTGCCCAGCCTGGACTTTAGGGGTGTGAAGATGGGGCTGGATGAGCCCTGGCAGCCCCTCTCCATCTCTTTGCAGATATTTCCCTTGAGGTCGACACAGGCCGCACAGGCAAGGTGAAGAGAAGCCAGGGGGACAAGGTGAGACCCTCGTGGGCACTCCAAGACTGCAGGGTTGAAGGGCAAACTTGGGGTGGTCCCGGGTGGATTGTGCCCTCCCTATGGAAGAATGATGGATTCCCAGGGTCTGTAGTATCCAACCATGTAGGAAACCCATCTGGGACAGCCAAGTTGGCATGAATGGATATTAACCTACACCCTATAGCCAACAGGCTGTGACTGCTGGAAAATAGCTTACCCTCTCTGGGTCTCTCTTGTGCCACTTTGAAATTGGGATTGGTTCTTTTGCTTGCTGCCTTTTTTATTTTGAGGGTGATATTTGGACCCCTACACATGTGGGAGTGCTTCCTAAAAGGTTGTTGAGTGACCGAAGGCAAGGAGAAGACAAGCCTTCCGGTAGAGGAGGCTATAGTGGCCAGCCCCAGGTAAAGCCTGAAGAGTAAGGAGGAGGACAGAGTGGGCTCAGGGCCTCCCCCTACAGGAAGTATCTAGAAGCTTTCCTGGGAGGGCTAGAAGGTACAATTTGAAGAGAAAGACTCCAGAGAGGCAGCCTGGATCACAAGGCTTTGAGGACAAGGTGGGCAGGGCTGCCATGGATGGCAGCGCGGGTAGTTCACTGCACAAGAGTGCTTGGGCATGGTGGCAACTATAATACAAATCATGTCTGGGACCCTACTGCAGGGTGGCGTCTACCCAGAGGTGTGGGCAAGAGTGCCGTAAAGGCTAACAGTAGCTCTGGGCAATCCCAAGGACCTGGGTCTGAAGGCCAGCTATGCAGCTTGGGACTCACCTCCCAGAACCTCCCCGCCCCCTTCTGTGAAATGGGGAAAGTGAGCCCTGCCTTGTGGGTCTGGTGGGGAGGTGTGTTGGGGACAGCGGCAACCACAGAGGCAGGGAGCGCTCCAGCCATCTTTCCCGCCTTGGCTCAGACCTCAGTTTGCAGATCCTGCAGGACTGCAGGCAGATGCCAGAGATATCTATGGGACGGGTCCCAGGAGAGTGCTGGGATGAGGAGGGTCTCCCAAAGATTCTCTAGATCCCAACCCTCATCAAGGTCATCGTGGGCAGCCTCTGCCCCCCCAGGCAGAGCTAAAGCTTAGCCAGCTTTTGAGGGCCATTTCTGGGTATGGTAACACTTTTGCTTCTCCAGTGTGATGGCTGGGTGGAGCCATTGTGTATGGTTGTGCAGATTGTTCACTGCACAAGGATGAGGTGGGTCCAGAGCCTTATCTGTAACTCCATTCCCCAAATAATCCTTTTTAAAATCCTTAAGCAAACCAAGAATATGAAAGTATACAATCTAACAAAGCAGCCCGCCCTGGCCATGTCTAGAACCCCTTCCTGGAGCCTCCTGGGTCCCACTGATCCCAAGGCATCTTATTTTGCCACAGAAAACCTGGCGCTGGGGCCCTGAGGGCTATGGGGCTATCTTGCTGGTGAACTGTGACCGGGACAATCACAGGTCCACAGAGCCTGACCTCACCCACAGCTGGTTGATGTCGCTGGCTGGTGAGTGACACAAGGTGTTGTCTGGGGAGTGGGGTGCAGGGATGGGAGGGGATCCTGTTGGTGGGGGTGGAGAAAGGGTGATCTCAAGGGGGCCACTCTCTCCAGACTTGCAGGACATGTCCCCGATGGTGCTGAGCTGCAATGGCCCCGACGAGCTCTTCGACAGCCACAAGCTTGTCTTGAACATGCCCGTCTCTGATTCCAAAAGAATGAGGGTCTTCTGTGCTCGGGGTGAGTGGCCTGACGGGGCCTTGTCCTCCCAGCTCCATCCATGTCTATCCTCTCCTCCCCATTTCTCTCTCTTTTTTTTTTTCCATCACCTTTTTGTAACTCTCATTACAGCTTACAAACAACCACTCCATCAATACCAAATATAGTCCTCAAAGAGGAGGTTCAGCAACGCGTTCCATTTTATGGAGAGGAAAACTGAGGCTCAGATGCAGGAATTCACTGTGGCACAACCATCTGGGGTGGAGCAGGCATTCCAACCCAGGTGTCTTGGGTGCACCAAAGTTCCTCCTTTTACCATTGCCCCACTCCCGTTCCCTCCTCTGGTCAATCAGTGTGGACTGAACTGCATGCCAAGCACTGTCCAGGCAGGGAGGGCATGAGAACCAGCGAGGCTGAGGCCCAGGCCCTGCCCCAGGCCCCAGAACCCAACTTTTTCACCAGAGTTTTTATTAATCAGCCTGTGGCTTTAAAAAACATGGCCAAGGCTGGGCGCAATGCCTCACGTCTGTAATCCCAGTACTTTGGGAGGCGGATTACCTGAGGTCAGAAGTTCGAGAGCAGCCTGGCCAACACAGTGAAACCCTGTCTCTTTTTAAAATACAAAATTAATCCCAGCACTTTGGGAGGCGGAGGCAGGCGGATCACGAGGTCAGGAGATCGAGACCATCCTGGCTAACACGGTGAAACCCCGTCTCTACTAAAAAATACAAAAAACTAGCCGGGCGACGTGGCGGGCGCCTGTAGTCCCAGCTACTCTGGAGGCTGAGGCAGGAGAATGGCGTAAACCCCGGGAGGCGGAGCTTGCAGTGAGCTGAGATCCGGCCACTGCACTCCAGCCTGGGCGGCAGAGCGAGACTCCGTCTCAAAAAAAAAAAAAAATTAGGCCAGGTGTGGTGGCTCACACCTGTACTCCCAGCACTTTGGGAGGCCGAGGCGGATGGATCACAAGGTCAGGAGATCGAGACCATCCTGGATAACATGGTGAAAACCTGTTTCTACTAAAAAATACAAAAAAATTAGCCGGGCGTGTTGGCGGGTGTCTGTAGTCCCAGCTACTCGGGAGGCTAAGGCAGGAGAATGGCATGAACCCGGGAGGTGGAGGTTGCAGTGAGCTGAGATCGTGCCGCTGCACTCTAGCCTGGGCGACAATGCAAGACTGCATCTCAAAAAAAAAAAAAAAAAAAAAAAAATTAGCTGGGTGTGGTGACTCATGCCTGTAGTCCCAGCTACTCGGGAGGCTGAGGCAGGAGAATCACTCGAACCCAGGAGGCAGAGGTTTCAGTGAACCAAGATCATGCCACTGCACTGCAGCCTAGGTGACAGAGCGAGACTTCGTCTCAAAGAAAAAAAAAAAAAAATATTGGCTGGGTGCAGTGGCTCATGCCTGTAATTCCAGCACTTTGGGAGGCCAAGGTGGGAGGATCACTTGAGCCCAGGAGTTTGAGACCAGCCTGGGCAACATGGCAAAACCTCGTCTCTACAAAACATACAAAAAAATTAGCCTGTAGTCCCAGCTACTCTAGAGGCTGAAGTGGGAGATCACTTAAGCCCAGCAAGTCAAGGCTGCAGGGAGCCGTGTTCATGCCACTGTACTCCAGCCTGGGAGACAGAGTGAGACCCTGTCTCAAATAAATAAATTAATTAAATTAAATAAAAAATGTACCACTCCTTAACCCTGGAGTGCTCTTACTTGTTTTTACAAACAACAACAGGCTTCTAGCCCTTCCTGATTCCCCTTCACCCTCCTCTGTTCATACTGACTCAGAACTTATTGTTCCAGCTAAATGAGCCTGGCAGGGGCCAGAATGTTCCCTCCCATGCACCAGTGGTGGACGTTTAGGCAGAGGACTCAGCTTGAAAGCACTTAATGTGACACCAGGGCATAAGCAAAGTCTCGACAAGTGAATGGACAGCCTCTCCTGCGGTGTGCGGCCACTGATGTGCTTTCTGTATCTCTGGAATTCCCTATCTGGATATTTCATATCAATGGAACCATACAGTAGGCTTATTTCAGTTAGCATAATGTCTTCAAGTTTCATCCATGGTGTAGCCTGAATCAGTGCTTCATTACTTGTCTTATGTTTTAGAGACAGGGTCTCACTCTGTTGTCCAGCCTGGCGTGCAGTGATACTACCACGGCTCACTGTGACCTTGAACTCCCGGGCTCAAGTGATACTCCCACCTCAGCCTCCCGAGTAGCTGGGACTACAGACATGTGCCACCATGCCTGGCTATTTTAAAAAATTTTGGGGGCCTGGCGCGGTGGCTCACGCCTGTAATCCCAACACTTTGGGAGACTGAGACGGGTGGATCACGAGGTCAGAAGATCGAGACCATCCTGGCTAACACGGTCAAACCCCATCTCTACTAAAAATAAAAATAAAAATAAATTAGCCGGGTGTGGTGGTGGGCACCTGTAGTCCCAGCTACTCGGGAGGCTGAGGCAGGAGACTGGCATGAACCCGGGAGGTGGAGCTTGCAATGAGCCGAGATCACACCATTGCTCTCCAGCCTGGGCAACAGAGCGAGACTGTCTCACACAGAAAAAAAAAAAAAAAAAATTTTTTTTTTTGTAGAGATGTGGTCTCACTCTGTCGCCCAGGCTGGTCTCAAGCAATCTTCCCGCCTTTGCCTCCCAAAGTGCTGGGATTACAGACATGAGCCACCACACCTGTCTGGTCATTACTTTTTATGAATTAATAGCACTCCATCTTATGACTACATCATATTTTGCATATGTATTTATCCATGGGTAGTTTTCACCTTTTGTGCCAGGTGCTTCTATCTCTTTATTTAGCTTAAAGTTTATATTGGCCTCATGAGAAAATGTTAACCATTTTACAGATAAGAAACTGAGGCTCAGAGAGGTTAAGTCATTGAGCCAAGGCCACACAGCTTGCACGTGGCAGAGCCAGAGAGAAACCCAAGCAGCTCTAACCAAAAAGGGGGCTCTGTCCTGGATTCCTGGGCTTGCAGCCCCTCACCCCTGTCCCCATGCTAGTCCCTGACTCTTGTTCTTCCTAGGTGGGAATTCTCTCTCAGACTACAAGCAGGTGCTGGGGCCCCAGCGTCTGTCCTACGAAGTTGAGCGGCAGTCGGGGGAGCAGGAGATCAGGTTCTATGTGGAGGGGCTGACCTTCCCCGATGCCGATTTCCTGGGGCTGGTTTCCCTCAGTGTCAGCCTGGTGGACACGGGGGTGTGTACAGCACTGGGGGGTGGGCATGGAGGCTGAGGGGTTTGGGGACCTAGTTTGGAGGCTCCAGGGCTGGGCAGGCTGGGGGCTGGGGGGCTTGAGGCAGGCTAGGGGTCCCTGCAGGGCCCACCAAGTCCTTATTTTCCCCTCAGAGCCTGCCTGAGGTGACCCTCTTCACAGACACTGTGGGCTTCCGCATGGCCCCCTGGATCATGACGCCCAACACTCAGCCTCCTGAGGAGCTGTATGTGTGCAGGTGAGGCTCCTTCCCTCCAGCCCTCCCCCAGGTCTGGAGTGCAGAGGTAGAGACAGAAGCTGCCTTCGGGCTGCGCGCCTCACTCAGACTAACGGATTCATTGTGGGCACCAATTCAGCTGGTGGTAGGACAGCAGCAGGTGGGCTGGGGCCCCACCCTGCCCAACCCTGACCCACCCTGCCTTGTGCAGCTAAGGCCCCTCCCAGGTCACTGGCTCAAGCTCTGGTTTTCCTGCCCATCCTGTCCTGTGGCTGCAGCTCCAGAATATCTCAGATTTAGTCTGGGCAGTGGGACCAGGCTCTGCACAGGCTGCTGGTGACCATCGGAGACCTACCCTCACTGTGACATGGGTACAATCCCATGCCTGCTAAGGATGTGGGAACCCAGTCCTCTGGTCTCACTGCAAGCCCGATCTCACCCAGCTCGCTGGTCCTTCTGCCGCCTCTCAGAATCCTCACCATGCCCTTGAGGGAAGGACCAGCCTCGACTGGCAAAGCCCTGCCAGGCCTCCGTGCCAGAGGTCAGACCACTGGAAAAAGCCACAGTTGAGCTGGACATAAGTTAAAAGGCTGGGAAAGGTGTGGCCAAACAGGTTTGCTCTGCTTCCCTGGGTCTAGGTGTGTGTAGGTATTAAAAAGAGACTCTTCTCCTGCTTGCTAACCCCACCCTGACCCCTTTGCTTAGGCCAGTTGTGTGGAACAGGAGTAGACGGGGCCACCTGCCCCTCACTGCTATTTTAACCCAAGAGATTCAGCCCCAGGTCACCTCTGTGGCGACTTCCCTGACTCCCTGTGCTAGGTTAGGTGCCCTGCCTCTGGGCTCCACAGCCTGCGCTTATGCCTCACCTTGCTCCTGTCACCTGATATGATCTGGAGACTTTATCCATCTTCCCCATGGGCCTATGAGCCTCTCAAAGTCATGAACTGGAACCCCTGTATCCCAGAGGCTGCACAGGGCCCAGCACAAACTGAATCAAGGCCACTCACACCTCAGCCACAGTCAGAGGTCATTAGCATGCTCCCCTCTCCCTGCCTTTTACAGTGTGACGGACACTCACGGCTCCAATGAGAAATTCTTGGAGGACATGTCTTACCTGACGTTGAAAGCCAACTGCAAGCTGATCATCTGCCCTCGAGTTGAAAATCGAAATGACCGCTGGATCCAGGTGGGAGCCGAAGCCGGCTCCAGAAGAGAGCTGGGGGCAGCCTGGGAAGCCTGCAGCCTGGCTTGGGGAAAGGGAAGCCGCACAGGTGCCTGATGGACCTCCGTGTCGCTAGAGAAGCCACGGCAGCCTGGGCCAGGCTTCTGGGGCGAGGGCTTTTCCGCTGCCTGCATCAGCCGCAGCCTCCACTGCTGCCCTCCAAACGCTCTGGTCCCAGACGAGAGTCCTCTCCTGGCTGAGGTCCTGAGAGGTCTCACTTCTACCTCTGCCCCTCACCAGATCTTAGGGAAGATCTGCTGCCCTGCCCTGCCCCAGGCCCGGTGGGGACCATCCTGTTCTGTAACCCACCCTAAAAAGGTCACCATGGCTTTTTCATCTCTCCCCTCCCAGGACGAGATGGAGTTTGGCTACATCGAGGCCCCTCACAAATCCTTCCCCGTGGTCTTTGACTCCCCCCGGAACAGAGGCCTGAAGGATTTCCCCTATAAGAGGATCCTGGTATGTGGCGACAGGCAGAGTGCGGAAACCCTGGCTGGGTCCTCCTGGAGGGGCACTGGTGGAGTCTCTTCTGGGCTTGGTCCTATAAGGCTCGGAGAACAGGAAAAGGGGGCAGAAGTATACAGGAGGTGGGACAGCAGCAAACTGGGGAGCCAGTGGGGAGTTTGGGCAAGAGATGGAAATGATATGCAAATCACATGCAAATAGGCAGCAGCCTGATTATTCCTGTGTTGAGAGGGGCAGGTCAGCAGAGCTCTTCTGGAGAAGGGACTGACTGGTCACCAAGAGGGAATTGGCAACATGGTCAGCTTTGGGGAGACCAAGCTGCCTTTTGGAGGGAATGTACCCTTAGTGAGCCTGCATGGCTCTTGTTCTTCACAGCTAGGTCCTCTCTTTAGGTGTCAAATGTTTTCTGAACACCTACCATGTGCCAGGCACTGTGCTACCTCCTGTGCACAAGATGGCAACAGCAGCACCCACCATTACGTATTGAGTTCCAGGCACTGTCTCCTAGCTTTCCATGGCTTACCTCATGAATTCCATGGGGCACGCCTATACATAAGTGCTATCATTATTTCCTCTTTATGGATGAGGAAACCAAGGCTCAGGGAGGTTAAGTAACTTGCCCAAGGCCATGTAGCAAGTTAATAGTGGCACCAAGATGCAAAGCTAGAGGGGCTGTCCCCACAGCCCTGCACTCAGCCTCAAGTGCACTACCCCTCCAGGTGAGCCCATGGTCTCTGCCTGTTTCCCGGCTCCCACTCCCCCACTGCTGGGACAGTCCCAGTCCAGGTAGGAGCTGTGATGGGATGCAGTCTGTGGGCACACAGAGCAGGGACATTCATCCCAGCCTGAGGGATCGGGTGACAATGAAGCCAGCAGGTGAGTGCACCTGCCGGGGCCAGTGTGCTGGAGAGAGACCCACCTGACCTGCCCCGGGCTTGGCCTATAGGGGCCAGGGGATTTTTTCACTGATTTCTGCTCTCCTCTTTATCACTTTCATTTTCCACTTTCTTCGTGTTTAGTTTGCTGTTCTTTTTCTAGCTTCAAATGGAATCTAAGATGATTCAGCCTTTTCCTAAAAAACACACGTGTTTTATTATTTATTTATTTATTTTGAAACGGCGTCTCGCACTGTTGCCTGGGCTGGAGTGCAATGGCGCAATCTCAGCTCACCGCAACCTCTGCCTCCCGGGTTCGAGCGACTCTCCTGCCTCAGCTTCCCAAGTAGCTGGGATTACAGGCGCCCCCTTCCCCCACCACCATGCCAGGTTAATTTTTTGTATTTTTAGTAGAGATGGGGTTTCACCATGTTGTCCAGGCTGATCTCGAACTCCTGACCTCGTGATCCACCCACCTTGGTCTCCCAAAGTGCTAGGATTACCGGCATGAGCCACCTTGCCTGGCCTACTTTGTTTTATGAGACAGGGTCTTGCTCTGTCACCCAGGCTGGAGTGCAGTGGTGCAGTCCTAGCTCACTGCAGCCTCCACCTCCTAGGCTCAAGCCATCCTCCCACTTCAGCCTCCTGAGGAGCCAGGAACTCAGGCATGCCTCACCATGCTCGGTTTAAATATACATGTCTAGAGCTCTGGCAACTCCCTAGCAGTGCTGCCTCACCAACATCCCATGAGTTTTAATGTGCTATCAAAAGACAGCAGATTTTTATGAACTTTCACTTCAAAATCTTGTCTAATTCCCTCTTTGATTTCTTCTTTGATCTATGGATACCTTAGATGTGTATTGCTTAATTTCCAAACATTTGGGGGAATTTCTAGTTATCTTTTGGTTATTGATTTGACTTTAACTGCATGGTTCTCAGAGCCCGGGGGGATTTGTAAAAAGTGGACAGAGATCGTTTTTCAAGCACCAGGAGCCATGGAGTGGGAGGCGCCCAGCATCTTCCCTTTGCTCCAAGAAGTGCCTCGTCCTGTCCTCACTGACCTCTCCTTCTTGGGGCGGGGGTCTCGCTGGTCCTTCCATAGGGTCCTGACTTTGGATATGTGACCCGGGAGATCCCACTCTCTGGTCCCTCCAGCCTTGACTCCTTTGGCAACCTGGACGTCAGTCCGCCTGTCACGGTGGGCAGCATGGAGTACCCTCTTGGCCGGATCCTCATCGGGAGCAGCTTCCCCAAGTGAGGGGCTGGGGTGGGAGGTGGGGCGGCACAAGGGGTTGACCGCAGCATCCACCCTCCCTGTGCCCCCATCACAAACACAATTCCCCAGTCTGATAAGTGGTCTTAACTTCCTGTGTGGAATCCTGGAATCAAAGACTCGGCAGCCTAGGATCTCAAAAGATCACAGAATCTTAGGAGAAAACTCACATGCTTGTGGCCTGTGATCTTTTGATCTACCTCATTTTATGGGCTTAATGAGTCATCAACATTAAAGAGATATCAGGGGGCCTCCCATAAAAAGCCAGGTTTCTGGCTTCTCATGAAAAACTGGAGAAGCTGGGGAGGTGAGATATAGTCTGGCACAGAGACGGAGGAATAGACTCATTGACTTCTCCCATTAGGAAGTCAGACTAGCTTCTGTCCTAACCATGGCTTAAAAGGGCCCTGAGGTCATGAAGTTCCCAGAGCAGGTGGCTGCAGGTAAGCAAGTGACTGGCCAGGATACCCTGATGACAGAGGTGAGTCAGTGGATCTCACCCTGGACAGATGTGATGCAGCAGGAAACAAGGTAGTTAGGTTTTAACGCTCAAACAGGTGGCGATGTCTGTTAGGTCCTGCTGAATGGGTACACACCCTCCCTGCAGGTAATCAAACAATGGGGTGTGCAATGCAGGGTCCTGGTGGGTTCCTCTGTTTCCTCCCTGGAGATGACACCCACTGCAAGCCCTGGAGTTCACCTTCCTATTTGTGGGGTTTTTGCACGGCAGGGGTGCCCCCACTTGCCCCCCAAGCCCTGGCTGACCAGCTGGTCTCCATCCCAGAGGAGTCAGGCAGTGCTGAGAAGGTCACAGCCTTACCTGGTGAATCTGGCAGTCTCAGAGCTCTGGATCGGATGAGGTAAGGCTTCCTGGCACCCACCCAGGCACGTAACTGGGTGCCCAGGCAGGGTGCCTAGGGCTGAGACTGGCCAGGCGAGAGGCATGTGACTCATGCCCAGACACTACTGTGTGTGCTGTTCTGCCCACACCCTTGGGGGCAGACAGGCCTTGAGGCCTCAGGACGGTCTTTCTCTAACTCAGGGAGGAAGCTGTGAGGAAGGAGCACAGGCTTTGGAATCAGATGGACTTGGGTTTGAGTCCTGGCCCTGCCACTTGCCGGCCACATGATTTGGGATGTGTCCCCCAAACCAGTGTTTACCATAGTGCCTGGCACACAATAGGTACTCAATTAATTCATTTAAAAATATTTATTGTGTGCCAGGCACAGTTAAAGGTACTGGGGATACATCAGTGAACAAAAGAGATGCATTTTAAATGAGCAAATTATTTTATACTCCATGCCTCAGTTTCCTTATCTTTAAAATGGGCCTGATGAAAATCCCAGTCCCAGCTATAGAATCAGCATTACTGGGGATAAAGAATTCGTGTCATCCACCTCTTGAATGCTTAGGTATTTTTCAGTTGGCCCCAGTAGTGGAGCTGCTTCACAGCAGGTGGAACTAATTGGACAAAATGTATTGACCACCTACTACCCACTACGTGTCACACCCATAGTGCTTCTCCGAGGCTACCTCATTGAATTTCTTTTTTTTTTCTTTCTTTTTTTTTTTTTTTTGAGACGGAGTCTCGCTCTGTCGCCCAGGCTGAAGTGCAGTGGCGCGATCTCGGCTCACTGCAAGCTCCGCCTCCCGGGTTTACGCCATTCTCCTGCCTCAGCCTCCCGAGTAGCTGGGACTACAGGCGCCCGCCATCTCGCCCGGCTAGTTTTTTGTATTTTTTTAAATAGAGACGGGGTTTCACCGTGTAGGCCAGGATGGTCTCGATCTCCTGACCTCGTGATCCACCCGTCTCGGCCTCCCAAAGTGCTGGGATTACAGGCTTGAGCCACCGCGCCCGGCCTACCTCATTGAATTTCTACAACAACCCTGTGAGGCTGAGAGCATCATCATCCCCATTTTACAGATACGGAAGCTGAGGCTTGGAAAAGTTAAGTTACGTGCATTCTTTCATACGTTCATTTACCAATTCAGTAAATATTTATGGAGACTTCCTATAGGCCAAGCCCAAGGTTGAATGCCAGGGATACAGAAATGGCTGAGGAGCTTGCCCTTGAGATTTAGAGTCTAATGAGGGAGACAGTGAAACAATGGATCAGAGAGGGCATCACATATCATCCCACGTGCGGTGTCCCAGAAGGCTTCCTAGGGGCAGCCAACAATATTGACGCATAATCATAAAGGGTAAGCAGACTTCAGGCAGGTAAGGAAAGAAGCAAAGTAGGCTGGGCGCAGTGGCTCATGCACTTTGGGAGGCCGAGGTGGGTGGGTCACCTGAGGCCAAGAGTTCGAGACCAGCGTGGCCAACATGATGAAACCTCATCTCTACTAAAAATACTAAAATTAGCTGGGTGTGGTGGTGCACACCCATGGTCCCAGCTACTTGAGAGGCTGAAGCAGGAGAATTGCTTGAACCCAGGAGATGGAGGTTGCGTTGAGCCGAGATCATGCCACTGCACTCCAGCCTGGGCAACAGAGCAAGACTCCATCTCAGGAAGGGAAGGAAGGAAGGAAGGAAGGAAGGAAGGAAGGAAGGAAGGAAGGAAGGAAGGAAGGAAGGCAGGCAGGCAGGCAAGTAGCGTGGAGTGGACCAGTGTTGCAGGCAGAGGGAAGAGTACAGGCAGAAGCCTGGAAGCCAGAGAAGGTACAGCTCCAAGGAAAAGTGGAAAGAACTCGGTATGGGTGGCATGCAGATGAGCGGGGATGGACTGGTAGGACCTCAGGCAGGAGGGGGCTCTGCAGGTCCAGCTGGGGACAGAGTTCGGGGAGAAATCGTTCTGTTCAGATGCCTCACAGGGCGGTTCTCTCCTCCGGGATCCCTGGGACCTGGGCTCAGGGGCCGAGCTCAGAGGATGCAGGCTCAGGAAGGGGAGGGGCTCCTTGGTGTTCTCCAAGGACTTTGCTTGCTTCTCTGTCCCAGGCTCCTGCCCCAGTCTCTGTATCATGCTGCAACAAATGGGCATCCTTACCTGTCTGCTCCCACAAGCCTCACGAGCCAGCGAACCAAGCCAGGAGCCTTCTCTCAAGGGTGCAGGGGTCTGTTCTGGGAATTCCCAGGCACAGAGCAAGGACCCCACATGGAAAAGTGAGGGGTCTCCAGTGTGGACGTGTCCCCATTCCATTGGCTGTTGCATTGAAAACCAGGAATCAGGCCTTTGGTGGACAGATGGGACCTGAGGTTTGAAAAGGGTTGGCTACGTACTTAGGACCACACCGCAAGTTAGCAGTACGGTCAGAACCCAGGTCTCCTTCTACCTGGGCCCCAGACTCAAATTTAGCACCTCAGGCTGCTGTCCAGTGACCCTGCCTTGGTTTCTGACCTTAGCAGTGGACAAAACAGACAACCAAACATTCCGGCAGCGAGAAACAGACAATAAGTGAACAAAACAAATAAGTACCTCCGATCATATGTATGAATATAGTATGAATGCATGAAGAAATGCACATAACTTTAATTTTCTGGGCCTCAGCTTCCTCATCTGTAAAATGGGGACAGTAATGGTCCCCACCCCACAGGGCTGTCATAAGGATTAAATGAGGTAGCCTGGGTAAAGCATGTGTGTGGCACATGTCAGTAAATGTTTGTCTCAGGTTTGCTGAGAGTCTGATGTTTAAATAAAGCCTTGAAGGAAAAGAGGCAGTTAGGCCAGACACAGTGGCCCTCACTTGCAGTCCCAGTGCTGTGGGAGGCCGAGGTGGGGGGCTCGCTTGAATCCAGGGGTTTAAGACTAGCCTGGGTGGCATGGTGAAACTCCACCTCCACAAAAAATACAAAAATTAGCCCTGCGTGGTGGCACATACCTGTAGTCCAAGCTACTTGGGAGGCTGAGGTGGGAGGATCGCTTGAGCATAGGAAGTTGAGGCTGCAGTGAGCCATGATCACAACACTGCACTCCAGCATGGGTGACAGAGTGAGTGAGACCCTGTCTCAAAAAAAAAAAAAAAAAGGAGAGAGAGAAAGAAAGAAGAAAGAAGAGAAAAAAGAAAGAAAGAAAGAAAGAAAGAAAGAAAGAAAGAAAGAAAGAAAGAAAGAAAGAAAGAAAGAAAGAAAGAGAAAGAAAGAATGAAAGGAAGGAAGGAGGGAGAAGGCAAAGAAAAACGAAGAAAGAGAAAAGAAGGAAAGAAAGAAAGAAGAGGCAGTTAAAGATGTGGCTACTTAGGAGAATATTCCAGGGTGTAGAAACAGCCATCCAAAGGCCCTGAGGCAGGAGCAGGCTGGAGACAGCAGACCAGCAGGGAGGCCAGTGGACCTGGAGCCAAGTGACCAAAGAGGTGCGCAGTGGGGAGTGAGGCCAGACAGCTTGGCCGAACATGCTTCAGATGTAACTTTGAGTTGGTATTTGTATGTGTATCATAGGGTCATCAGGAGGATTAAACAAGACACTTAGTGAGAGTACCCTAAGGACAGCACACAGTAGGTGCTCACATGCCCACACAAATCCACAGTCCATTTTCTGTTGTCTTGGCCCCTCCACCCTCTACGCCCCACATTTAAAGCGTTCTTTGAGCAATCCCGCCCCCTGGTGGCAGATCTGATGATGACTCAGAGGCAAGACCTGATGCCTCCCAGGCACAAGGTGACTGACTGCCCGCCCTCTCCCTCCTGGCCAGGTCCGGCGGGCGGCAGATGGCCAGGGTGGTGCGGAACTTCCTGAAGGCCCAGCAGGTGCAGGCACCCGTGGAGCTCTACTCGGACTGGCTCTCTGTGGGCCATGTGGACGAGTTCCTGACCTTTGTGCCTACCTCTGACCAAAAGGTGCGTCCCCTCCCTCCCTGCTTGAGCCACCTCTGCCCCTGTCTGACCTGATGGGATAAGTTAGGGCAAAGCCATCTAGAACCAGCTCAACCCTGTGCCCCGAGTAAGCTCTGGACTGGGGCATTCTCTGGGTCAGGGCACCCCGACACGCTCATCCTCACACTTCCTGGGTATTTGTGCTTGAACTCAAATCCCTTAGCCAACGGTCAGGAATGATATTGATAATAATTGGTAATATTTACTGAGCACCTACTATGTGCCAAATACTCACATGTTTTAATTCATTTAATCCTCCAACAAGCCCATCAGGTGGGTGCAATTATTATTGCCCCATTTTACAAGTGAGGAAATTGAGGCTCAGAAGGGCCATTAACCCATCCCAGCTCACCCAGCCTGCAGGTGTCAGGATATGATTCAAATCCTGGTTCTGGGCCTCTACGGTAAGCCTTGCAGAGGTGGCTGGGGAAGGCATGGCCAGGGAGCCAGCAGCCTGGGAGAAGAGGCTTACCAGTGACCAGTGGTTACAGCTCTGCTAGGGACAGCTCTGACAGTGAGGGAGGAGACATTTGAATTGGGTATTTTGTTTTTGTTGTTTGTTTGTTTTTGAGACAGAGTCTTGCTCTGTCGCCCAGGCTGGAGAGAAATAGCGCGATCTCGGCTCACGACAACTCCACCTGCTGGGTTCAAGTGATTCTCTTGCCTCAGCCTCCCAAGTAGCTGGGATTACGCCACCATGTCCAGCTAAGTTTTTGTCTCTTTAGTAGAGATGGGGTTTCACCCTGTTGGCCAGGCTGGTCTCAAACTCCTGACTGCAGGTGATCCGCCCACCTTGGCCTCCCAAAGTGCTGGGATGACAGGCGTGAGCCACCACGCCCAGCCCTGAATTGGGCCTTGAAGGAAGAAGTCAGAATGCCGTGGTGGGCAAAATGCAAAGGGCTTCCAGGGAGGGAGAACGGCACAGACAAAGTTCTGGAGGTGGGAACCTGCTTGGTCCCCGGTCCTGCTTGGAGGACCGGGAGAGCTGCAGACAGTGCTTTGTGGCTGGGGTGCAGACTGAGCGGGAGAGGGGAGTCCCAAGCACTGTCAGGCCCCTCCTGAGTCTGGGGTCTCCTGTGTCTAGGGGGACCCTGTCCACTGAGTCATTCTCCCTCCCTCTGTGCCAGGGCTTCCGGCTGCTCCTGGCTAGCCCTAGCGCTTGCCTCAAACTCTTCCAAGAGAAGAAAGAAGAGGGCTATGGCGAGGCGGCCCAGTTTGATGGTGAGTGCCAATGACCCGGCCACCCCTGGGGAGCCCTGCCCTTTCCTCACCATCCTTGGTTACAGTCCCTGCACCTGCAGGGCTCTCAGCTGGGCTCAGAACCCAACACCCACTCTCCATGTCTTGGGCCTCCAGGTCCTCTGATGGGTGAGGAAGTTCCTGGGCCACACCCCAGCAGAGGAAAGGCACAGGAAACCATGAGTGCCCCTGGTGCCAGTCAATGCCAGGCACGTTCTTGTTCTCGCTCCCGTGTGATCTCTCCTCCCTCTTCCTTATCCCTGTTCACAGAAGTGGAAACTGAGGCTCAGAGAGGAGAAGTGGCTTGGCCAGGGCTGTGCAGCCAGGGAGCAGCAGGGCTGGGGGCTCGAGAGAGGAAGGAGGAGAAACCAGGCTTGGTCAGGGCCCCTCTGCAGAGCTTCCTGGAGGAGCTAACAGACCCTCCAAGGGCTTGCTTGGCCCACCTCCCCTCCTTGTCACAGCCTCAGTGTTCTCATCTGGCGAATAGAGCATTGGAATGGATGTGGTGCCGCTGTCCACAAAGATAGTCCTGGGTTTAAATCCTGGTCTTGGCATTTGCTGGCTCTGGTATCAAGGGTGTGTTCTGAACCTCTCAGTGCCTCAGTTTCCTCTTCTCTGAGTTGTAGGTGATAATTAATCCCTCTTATAGTTGCTTTAAATATTAATAATACATTAAGTGGGATGTCCAGAGCATGGCAGACATTCAATAATGGTACCTGTGCCATAATTATTAGGCTCCGAGTCCTGAGTCACTTTCTGAGAGGTTCCTCATCCATCACCAGGTTATCCTTGCAGCCAGGGCCTGGTCCCATCAGGGTTCTCAGTCTGGACTTTCTCTATCCTGGCTTCTGACCCTGGCACTGAGGTAGGAGAGAAATCCTGGCCTGGATTATGTAGCCCCAGGCCAAAGAGGGCCTCCAGGCAGTGCTCCCTGAGCTATGCATTGTCTTTCTCTTCTTGCAGGGTTAAAACACCAGGCAAAAATAAGCATTAATGAGATGCTGGCAGACAGACACCTCCAGAGAGACAATCTTCATGCACAGGTGAGAGGCAGGACCACCAGCTGCTCTAAGAGATCCTTTCCCTTCCAGGGAGAAGCAGCCCCAGGAACTGCTGGCAGGGACGGGCGGCGGGGGGGCGGGGGGGACGTTGTCAGGGATTCGGCGCTGGAGCTCTGACGGTCCTGGGGGCTGCTGGGGCCTGTGGGTAGGATAGAGCCTCTGCCTTCAGGAACCCACAGTCTGATGGAAGAGACAGAGCCATGCCCTCAGGGAGCTCCCAGCCTAATGAGGGAGACCTGGCCCCACTCTGGGGCAATGACCTATTTCCACAGAGGCAAACCTGAGCCTCTCATCCAAGAAGTCTGGTGAAATGCGAGACGAGAGACATGGCGGGGAAAGAGGACCTTGCGGGGCCCAGAGGTGGGGCGGGTAAGAGTCAGGGGGATTCTGTGAGAACAGGTAAAGCAAGGTGTCAGGAAGGGGCAGGGCTCAACCCAAGATAAAAAGTGCCTGCCCTGTGCAAGGTGAAGGGGCTAGTGCAGAGTCGGTGCTCAGTGAACGGGAGGAGGCCCCTTACCCCTCCCCGGTGGTGCCCAGCACTTTCTCCTAAGCCGCTGAGAAGAGACAGCAGCACCAGCCACGCTGTGGCTGGGGCTGAGACAGTGTGTTGTACTGACAAGAATATTTGCATCCAGAAACTGTGTGGGTTCAGAGCCCAGCTCTGGCACTTCCTAGCCGTGTGCACTTGAGCAGGTTGCTTGAGCCTCAGTTTCCCCCAGACAGCAATGGTTTCTATGGCACAAAGCTGTTGTGAGGCTTCAAGGAGCTAACGGGCCCAGAGGGCTCCACACGGGCCTGGCACACAGTAGGTGCTTGGCTAGTATGATGTTCTTCCTGGTCCCGGGCTACCCAGCTGCCTCCTTCCCCAGAAATGCATTGACTGGAACCGTAATGTACTGAAGCAGGAGCTGGGCCTGGCAGAGAGTGACATCGTGGACATTCCTCAGCTCTTCTTCCTGAAAAACTTCTATGCAGAAGCCTTCTTCCCAGACATGGTGAGAGCCCTTGGGCAGGGTCCTGCTGGGGGATCTGCAGGGCTACCAGAAGAAGCACTCCCTGGCCCAGGGCAGGCTGGTGCAGAGGCTGGAGGGCCCTGCGGACCTCTCCAGGGTCTGTTTTTGTGAATATAGAGAACATTCCCATCAGTGACTCTCAACCGGGGCAATTTTGCCCCCAGGGGATTTTTTGTTGCCACAGGGAGGTGCGTGCCCCTGGCATCTGGTGGGTAGAAGCCAGGGATTTCACTAAACATCCTACAGGGCATAGGATGCCCCGCCACAAAGCACTTTTTTTTTTCTCACCCAGACGGAAAAAGAAAACGTGGTTTGGTTCCAAGTGTTTCAGGCTTCTCTCTCTGGGTCTGAACTGCCTGCTGTGTTCCCACCACAGTCCCTCACTTGCTGCTCCCCAGTGGGGGTCCTGTGTCACGCAGGCAGGCAGGCGGGGGCGGGCGGTCGCCTCACTGACTCTCATTAACCGGGCAGCTGACAAGGAGATGGGCAGATGTGATCTCACCTGGGAGAGATGTGATCTCGCCTGAGCGATGCTATCGGGATGGACCTGGCCCGAGTGCCCATTAACCTCTTGGGAAAGGATGTTGGGGTGTTGGCAGCTGGGAGGGATGGTCCCCCAGGATGGGGATAGACCCTCTTTCTTTACACTGCGGTCTTTAGCTTGAATCCCTCTTTTGGGACAAGCCGGGGGTTGAAAGTGGATGTTGGAATCAGGATGCAGGTTGTGGGAGGTGGGGAGGACCCGTGTGCTTTCCTGACTCCCCCTGGGAAGATTCCAGCCTGTAGGTCCTGGCAGAGACCTCCAAGCAGGATTTCTCGACTCTGTAGCTCTATTGCTGTTTTAGGCTGGATAAGCCTTTGTTGTAGATGCTGTACTGTGCCTCGCAGGATGTTTAGTGGCCTCCCTGGTCTCTACCCACTAGATGCCAATAGCACTCTCCTAGTTGTGACAACCGAAAATGCCTTAGTGGACAAAATCATCCCTGATTGAGAACCACTGCTTGAAGTCAGGCAGTATTGTCTGTTAGAACATTCTGTGCTGATGACAATGTTCCATATCTGCACAATACAGTCCAGTAGCCACTCAGCTACCACCTGAAATGTGGCTAGTGTCGATGAAGAACAGAAATTGTAACTTTATGTAAGTTTAATTTTAATTTAAACAACTGCATGTGGCAGTGGCTACTGTGGTGGACAGCAGAGCTCTAAGGGACTACTAAGCTCTGGTTCTGGCTGAAGGTGCGGGGAGGGCCTAGGCTGGAGCGTGTGTGACTGTGGCCTGGCCTCTGTCTGCTGGAAGCCCCCTGCCTGTGGGCCATCCTGTGGGGATTCCCTAGCTTCATTCCAGGCTCTGCTGAAGGAGCCCAGCTTGTCTTCACTGGAGAGTCCCATAGGGAACACCCAGTTAAACCCTTGGTTTGTCAGATGGGGAAACTGAGGCTTAGAAGCAGCGTGGGTCATGTGTCTGAGGTCACACAGTGAGCGAGTGGCGGAGTTGGGACCAGCCCCCAATCCCATGACTCCTCATTTAGGAGGAAGCAGATGCCCGGCTGGCTCTGACCCTGGCCCTGGTCCTGGTCCTGGTCCTGGCTCTTTTCTCCTCTTTCTGCCTTTTGCCCCCTACATGCCCCACCCCCACTCCCACCCCAGCATGTTCTGGCCCATTAGTAGGCAAAGAGGTAGTTCAGGGTCAAGGCCAGGGGACTGACCTCATGGGACCTTCCAGCTTTATGTTGGTCCCTGACATGGATGAGGGTGGGGCGGACTTGAGGGTTGGGGGCAGAGCATGGAGAATTTGAGGGCAGAGTCCAGGACAGGCTCACCAAGAACCCAAGACAGCCCAGAGCTGCCCTCTAGAGAGAAGGTCCGGAGTCCCCTTTGAACACCAAGGGTTGCCCTTTTTGACCTCTTGCCATCAACCTGGGCAGATATTTCCTCTAAGAAACCCCCATACCACTGCATGGGGGAGAATTCCCATCCCTAGGATTAGGGCCCCAAGCCAGGTCCACAACCAAGGGAAGGAGGGGTGCCCCCAGAGTTAAACTCAAGTCTCCCCAAAGGCTTTCAGCCTCTTCCCCCAACTCCTCAGTCCCGCAGGTGGCCAGATACAAAGAGCATGGGTTTTGGCATCGGTCAGATCCAAGTCCAAATGTCAGTCTCATCATTCTCTGGCTGTATGATTATGTGACTTAACCTGTCTGAGCCACAGCTTCAGAGGCAGGCTGTGAGATTTAGTGATAATATACCTGGCACATAGAAAATGCTCAATAAATGCTAACAATGATCAGGGCTGCCAAGACAGACAGTTAAGCAAGCTGTATACTGCAAAAGCACACCACACTTTGGAAGACATTCACACCACAGACCTTCTAGATGTGTATATTTGTTGTACAAGTTTCTGGCAGATGACACGAAAATCTCTTGTTCTAACAAAGTTGCTATAATATGACAGTTTTCTCATAGATGGAAGAAAGTGTTGGAGAAGTGGTTCTTTTTTTTTTTTTTTTAATGTACAAAATTGCTGGTAGCCCTGGCTGTTGTTCAACCTTATTTCCAACCCTGAATCTGTTTCTCCTCTGCTTTCATAGACCCTAACTCTTGAGCAAACCCCAGTCCTAGAGCCCTTTGTGGGCTCTAGCGAAGGCCAACCCATTCCGCAGGGCCTGTCTTATTCTGGCAAGGAAGGGGTGCCAGAAGCACAGTGCTTGCAGCCAGACAGCCTCCCTCTTGCCTTTTCTCTCTTGCAGGTTAACATGGTGGTCTTAGACAAGTACCTGGGCATCCCCAAGCCCTACGGGCCCATCATCAATGGCCGCTGCTGCCTGGAGGAGAAGGTGCAGTCCCTGCTGGAGCCTCTGGGCCTGCACTGCATCTTCATTGATGACTACTCGTCCTACCACGAGCTGCAGGGCGAGATCCACTGTGGCACCAACGTGCGCAGGAAACCCTCTCCCTTCAAATGGTGGAACATGGTGCCCTGAGCCTGCCCCCACCCGCCATTCTCTCTGCCCTCTTGCTGGGGAACCCCGCCAGGGTGAGGGCAAGGAACAACCACCTGGCCTCCATTCTCTTGGGGGAGCCTTGGCACTTTGCAAACATCCTGGCCCCCGTGGGCACCATGACACAGGGATGGATACCACCCACCCTCGCCTCTGGACTGGCCTACCCAACCCGAGAAGAACGTACATCATTCTTCCCTCGCCTCTTCCCCACCCACAGCCCCCAGAGGCTCCGGACCAACAATGTTAGCATGTTCGAGAATGGCTGTGGGTGGCCTAGGGAGATGGGCCCCACTTTGAATTGCTCCCCCTTCATTCTGATGCCTCCCTGGGGAACAAGGACAATAACTTTGTGTCTGCACCAGGAATGGGGCCCAGAGGACCCGGGGTCTGGTGTGCCAGGCACCAGGCTGCCTCTGCTCTTGGAAAGCTAGGAAAGGAGATCAGAAACATCCTCTGCCCCATCCAGATTTCTTCTCCCAAAGGGGGTCCAAGGCTGTGACACTTACCTCCACCCCCATCCAGCACTCTTCAGCTGTGTGTGGACAAACAAGGACAGAAAAACCCAGTGTCCAAGGGCCGATTTCAATAGAAAAAAAAAAAAGACAACAAAATTTTAATAACTGCCTCCAACCTCAGAAGAGTGATTGTTACCTTTCTGGAAAGACTTTAATTACCAGAGCCGACTTCTCCCTCCTCAGAAATGCTGAGAGGCCAATGTGAGGCCTGAGGACACACGAAGGAAGATGGGGCAGGAGGGGACGAGGTCAGGATGGCAGAGTGTGTGATGATGGATTTGGGGGCCTAGAGGTGTCCATGGCTCCTGGGCTGGGATTTTGAACTCTGGATTTGAAGGGAGCTGGCGCTTCCAGATGTAGCAGGGGTGGGGGCCCAGATGTTAGAAGAGGGTGTGTGTGTTGGGAGGAAATTAGGTTCTCTCTGAAGGTGGAGTTTAATTTCCTTTAATAGTCTTTAATTATTCCCCTTCATTCTGCAGGCAGTGGGAGGGGAAGGCTTACCCGGTCTCTCTCGGCAACCCAGGGACCCTGCACATAGCATGGGTTTCACCCCTGAATAAACCGCTGTGGGAGGCCCGTGTTCCCTCCCACAGTAGGGAAGACAGCTGCCACGGGAGGTTCATAGGCCTGAGTGCGGTCACTGAGACAGGCACAGGCAGTCTGGTTCAGCTGGGCTGCAGGGCACGGGCAGGAGAAAGCCAGCCTACCCTCTTCCCCCACCCCCAGTGTGGTCATTGCAGGGCAGTCAGCCCTAGAGCCTCTGCCCATCTAGGTTTCTGGTGGCCCCTGGGGAGACCTCACACTGAGCCAACTACTGTCACTCTTTTAAGCAACAAAAGCTAGCCTGGAACTGCTATGGTTAAGCAGTGCTATGGTTAAGTGGATGAGCAGGAACCTGAAAATCCCCTTCTGGAAGGTTCTACAGAACCGCATTTGCAAGCTCCTGCTTTAACCTGAGCACCCTCTGCTCAGGATCATACCCCAGGCTGCACTGAGTCAAGAAGGAGAAGGAGGCTCTGAACGGGCCGGGGGTGTGAGCTGGGGTTGGGATTCCCCCAAGAAAGAGCTGTGGGTAGGAGGGGAGTGGGCATTGCAGAGATAGGGCTGGGGGTCAGGGCCACCCTGGGTATGAGAAGCTCTGGAGTTGCTGCTGGGCCATCGAGGGGCCCTGGTGTTGGCTCTGAGAATGTTCTGGGTAACCAGTCATCTCCTTTCTGATCAATAAAAATGTCGACATGCATTTCTTACAGGGCTGTCTCCCCAGCCTGTTTGTTGGGTTGGGGAGGAGGGGAGGAAAGCGGAGAAGCCTGCTTCCAGTTCCACCCACTATGCAGCTGCTTGGCTCAACTTCTGCTGCCACAGGCAGACCCTGCTCAGCTGGGAGAGCCTCACAGTGCCATGGCCAGTGCCAGGCAGGCTGATTCAGCAGGATGACTGGCACATGCCTCTTGCTCTGGGGCTGATGGCCCTGCTGAGATGGAGATCAGATCGGGGGAGGGATGGGTCCTGCCTCTTCCTCTCTCCTCTCTTCCTTCAGCATCTCCTCCATCTCTCAGGGAGGACAGGTCGGGGAGGCAGCCTGGGTCCTATTAATAGAGGTGAGAGTTCCCCAGCAGGGCTAGTTCCCAGGGCCACAGGCCACTACAGTTCCCTTTCTGGTTTTTGTTTAGTTTTGTTTTGTTTGAGGTTGAGTCTTGCTCTGTCACCCAGGCTGGAGTGCAGTGGTGCGATCACAGCTCATTACAGCCTTGAATTCTTGTGCTCAAGTGATCCTCCCACCTCAGCCTCCTGAGTAGCTGGGAATACAGGCACAGGCCACCATGCCCAGCAAAGTGCTAATTTATTTTTTACAGAGCTGGGGTTTTGCTGTGTTACCCAGGCTGGTCTCAAACTCCTGGGCTCAAGCTATCCTCCCATCTTGGCCTCCCAAAGTGCTGGGATTACAGGTGTGAGCTACTGTGCCTGGCCCAATTCCCTTCCATTTTTGCCTCCGAAGCTTCTAAGTTACCCGGCTTCAGTGGTCTGATTTTGGATGCCTAAAAATGTCACCCTCTCATCCTACACATGTACTGCTGCCTCAAATTATACCCTTTGATACTCACTTTATTTTAGCTTTTGTTGTGGATTAAGAGGGCAAAAAGTTGCTGCCTGTTAGTCATTGACACTTTAGTCTGAGTTAACCACAAACCTGTTTCTAAAAGTTGGTATTAACGGGGGAGAAGTGAAGGCATGAGTCTCCTTCCAAAGGCACATACAGTTCTCTGAGAAGGAGGCAGGTAGTGGGCCAGCACCCCAGGGAAAGCCCCTACTTTCTGCATCTATTCCCCATCTGTGCTCACAAGCAGGCTCGGGAGACTAAGGCTTCCTCCTGAGCGCTAACTCTCACCCAGGGCTGACACAGCCATCAAGCCGTTCCACAGCTGAAAACAGTGAAGCTGCCTCTTAGCAGCCCAGCAGCTCTCCTTGAAAAGAACATCCTTTCCAGAAACTGAGATATGGAAATGACAATCTTAGGGTCCTGCTGAGGTCCTCGAACTGGTGCAGATGTCCCAGCTGGAGGTGCTGGGGAGCGGGTCCTGGAGCCCATCCTGCCTCAGGCTGTCAGCACTGCCAGGGAGAAGGGAGGAAACCTGTATTCAGTACCTCCTGAACCTCCCCCAGGCAGGGTGCGTCTTCACTATTATCTCCGCCAGCGCCAGTGATTAGCTGCATTTTCTACAGATGAGGAAACCGAGTCTCCAAGAGGGGGGGACACTGGCACCCAAGGCCCTATTGTGGGTACACCGTGGAGTCTGCATCTGAACCCAAGACTTCTCTCCCCAGAGCCCTTGCTCCTGCTCTTCCAGGAGCCCAAATGCCCCCTCTGACTTCAGTTTTCCCGCCTGACGACTGAGCCTTCCTACTCTGACATGTCAAGCTCTCCCTGGCTGGAGAGAGTTCTCGCCCTCATCATTTACCCCTTTCAGAGGTTTTTGAGATCTAATGACAACAACAGTAATACAGTAACGCCAGGCTCCATTCCAGAGCTCTACCAACGCTGCCCATGAGGCCTCACAGCAACCATTTTTCAGATGAGAGAAGTGAGGCGCGAACAATTAAGAAACTTGCCCAAGGTCACCCATCCAGGAAGTGGCTGAGGCAGGGCTGAAACCCAGGCCTGGCTCTAAAATCCATGCCAAAAAAAAAAAAAAGCTGGTGTTTCTCAAAGGACATCAAAATGCGTTGGGGAGCTTATTAAAAACTCCAGAGGAGAGGGCCGGGTGCGGTGGCTCATGCCCTGTAATCCCAGCACTTTGGGAGGCCGAGGCAGGTGGACCACCTGAGGTCTGGAGTTCGAAACCAGCCTGACCAACATGGAAAAACCCCATCTCTACTAAAAATACAAAATTAGCTGAGAGTGGTGGCACACGTCTGTAATCCCAGCTACTCAGGAAGCTGAGGCAGGAGAATCACTTGAAGCCAGGAGGCGAAGGTTGCGGTGAGCTGAGATCGCACCATTGCACTCCAGCCTGGGCAACAAGAGTGAAACTCCGTCTCAAAAAAAAAAAAAAAAAAAAAAAAAAAAAATCCAGAGGCCAGGCTGCACCCCTAACCTGCTGGATCAGAGTGGACAACAGACCTGGGAATCCGCATTTTCACCAGCTCCCCAGCAGAGTAAGAAAGCTCCCCATTAAATTATCTTGTCTCTGAAAATGCAGAAAATGGAGGTGAGGGGGAAAGAAGCGTCCGAGACCGGTATCATATATCTCTGCACCCCTTCAACAGCACCTGCCCCCAACAGTTCCTGGTGCCTAGCCAGGTACCTGTGAGGACTTGCTTCCCAAGAAATTAACTTCCTGGGTGCCCGGGTCGGGACAACAGGTTCATATACAAATACTGGGTCCCTTCCAGCCTATCCTGAGCTCTCAGTTTTGGGAAGGGGCTGGGCTTTCATGACTGGAGCCAATGAATCGGCACCCTGGGCTGGAGGGGTGGGGCCAGGGGCTTTTAAACCTCATCCTAAGGGGCCTCGGGGGCAGTGTTGGGGTTGGCGGCCACAACTAAGTCCAAGACCAGCATGTCGCTGCAGAGAATCGTGCGTGTGTCCCTGGAGCATCCCACCAGCGCGGTGTGTGTGGCTGGCGTGGAGACCGTCGTGGACATTTATGGGTAAGAGTCAGAAGTCTAGTGGTTTGCAGGCCCTTGGTGCTTACGCCCTTGAACCTTCCTCCCTTGGACCTTCCTCCCTCCAGGCCAGGCAGGGCTTCTTCAGGGCCCACTCCCCAGCCTTGGCCTCGGAACAGCAGCCAATCAGGGAAGCCTGGGTCCTCCTCTTGGTCAGCTGAGTTTCCTGAAGACCTCAGTCAGGGAATTTGAAGTTTGGGAGGCTGAGCGGGGTAGAAGAGGCTTCAGTGGCTGAGCTCCAGACCAGGGGCTTGGAGGGGGCTGGTACTACGAAGAGATGGCACTTTTCTGTGTCCAAGGGATCCTGCAGGTTAGGGTGAGGATCTGTCTGGGGCACGCAAGAATAGGAACAGGCAGATATCCTCAGCCCCATCCTGAGCCTATGAGCCTAGAAACAGAGCGTGAATCATTTTTAAAAAATAGGGGTTAATACATAGCACTTACCATGTGTCGGGCACTGTTCTAAGAGCTTCACAAGCCTCTTGAGTTAACTTTCGAACTTTAATCTTGAATTTAACCCTTACAACAACCCTGTGAACTAAGTTTATTATTAGCATCATCTCATCAGACAAATGAGAAAACCGAGGCAGAGAGGGCAAGCCATTTGCTCAAGTCACGCAGTTACTAAGTGGCAAAGCCAAGGTTTAAACAAGCTTGTGGTCTTACTCAAGAGTCTTATGGTTTTAGCTGCTCTGATACTTGGAAAATAGAGATTTCCAACCTGATTTCCTCCAGACACTCAATGGCCATGCATTATGTCCCTACTGTGTGCCAGGTCACGCATTTAAGGTCCGTGGTGGAGGGAAGTAAGGCCCTGTCTTCTCTCTCTTAGGAAGAAAAGAGGGTTAAGGTAGGGTTTTAGGAGCTGGGCTCTGGGGACCACCAGGGAGCTGGCTTCTTAGGCTTTTGGGGAGTCTCCAGGTACCTGGCTTTGAGGTAATCGGGATATTGGGAGAGGAGGGTGCAGAACTGTGGGACAGCTCCCGCCTCCCAAGTCTCCCAGCCCTCTCCTCGGGCCAGGTTTCTCAACCTCAGCACTACTGTCATGGTACCTCTTTGTCATGGGGGCCACCCTGTGCACTGTAGGATGGAGAGCAGCATTCCGGGCCTCCTTGCTAGATACCAGCAGCACACTCCCGAGTTGTGACAACCAAAAATGTCCCCAGACATTGCCAAATGTGCCCTGGGGTGGGGAGCAAAATAGCCCACCCATTAAGAACGAGTCTCCGAGACTAAGACTCGAAAAATCGGGGTAAACTTGGGAGCAGCGATGGGGTTGTTCCAGGACATTGGATGAGAGGGGTGAGGAGCTGGTCATGGGAGGGAACCAAGTCTGGAGCAGAGCCAGACCAGGAAATAAATCCTGGTATTGGGTGGGTGGATGGGCAGTGAGGAGGAGGAAGGGAATTCAGTGGTTCTTGAAGGAAGGGGAAGCCACGGAGGCTATGCCACAGGGGTAATGAGGAAGGAGGGGTAGCTGCCACTTGGCACCACTGTCTGCCTGCCATGGGGTGACTGGGCTGCGTGCCATGGGGTGACGCACCTGCCCCTGCTACCTCGTGCCTGTTGGGCAGATGTGTCTCCGGTTTGACCTGCCCCAGGAAGCCTGGGGCTGGCTCCTCCTCAGCAGAGCTTCCTTAGAGGATAGAGGATGGATTGGGGTGATAAGAGACAAAGGCCATAGCTTCCTGGAGTCACCTGAGCCACACTGGAGGTTTGCAGAGAAGGCCGTGGGTGGGACAGTCACAGGGTGGGGGATGGAAGCTCTGATACCTTCAAATGAGGGATTATTGGGCCCTGATGGCCGAACCCCCCAGGGGTGGGAGTGGAGAGCTCCTAGTTCGTTCATTCACACATTCTTCAAGTATTTCTTTTGAGTCTAGTGTGTGTACCAGTCAAAGCCTTGAAGGATGAGCACAGGCTCTGGGGACACACACAAGGGTGCAGAAGCAGCCCCTCCCCTCTGAGAGGCCAGCAGAGGCCGGACAACCTTCTTACAGGGGTGCTGGAGAAAGGACTCCTTTCTGGGAAAGGGAGCTGGACTGAGTTAGCTCTGAGGTCCCTCCTGGCTTGGAGGTGCTATGATGTAACAATCCTGGGTGCTCAGCCTGCGGGCCAACAAGAGAAAGGGCAGTAGGTGTGGTGGCTCAGTCCTGGCTCTGCAACTTCCCAGCTCTCCGACTGTGGGAAACTCCTTTAACTTCTCTGAGTCTCTGTTTCCTCACCTGTCGCCTGGGGATGATAATAATACCAGCAATGACACTTAATGCCACTCCCCAGCAGTGCTGGTCCTAAGCACTTTCCATATGTTAACTAATTCTCACACAATTCTAAAGTGGGTACTGTCATCATCATCATCTTATAGATGAGAAAACAGAGGCACAGAGAGGTTAAACAACTTTCCCAAGGTCACACAGCCAGTGAGTGGCAGAGCCAGGATGTAACCCAGTTTGGCCTTATTTCAAAGGGCAGTTGGGGGGATTGAATGAGATTGTGTGTGCAAAGCATGTAACTAATACTGATTTGTGGTGAACATTCAGTTATGTTAGCTGTCACCATTATCATCATCATCGGTTTAAGGCTTTGTCCTGGGCCTGTGGACAGCCTCAAGCATCCCCAAACCTGCCATATGCAAGATGTCTGGGGAGCAGCCTCTGGACCATATTGGGAGAAGGAGTTGAAAAAAGATAAATTAGCATAGCTGAGTCAGGGCAGGCTTCCTGGAGGAGGGGCACCAATCAAAGCCTTGAAGGACGAGGACAAGCAAGTCTGTTGGGCCTCTCTATCTGTGGCAGTGGATTCAACTTTATCTTCTTGCCTTTCCATGAGTTGAAGATGACCCAGGCATGATATGGGGGCTTTTCTTTCCTGAGCAGTGAGTCTTAGAATGGGGAAAGGGAAGGAAGGGTACCCTGGTGCACTGAGCCATGCACTGGGCGTCTGGTGGCTCATTAACTCCTCCATGCAACTGGAGGCAGGCTCAGAGGGATGGTGGTCTGACAAGTGCTATCCCACTGGGCTGTAGGGCTTGAACCCAGATCCCATCAAGTTCCACAGCCCAGGTGGTTTGCTTGGTTCCACACAGCTCTTTCTCAAGGTTCAAGCATCAGCGCAAACCTTAGCACAAAGCCTTGGTGCAGGAAGAAAGCTGCTTTCTTTCTTTCTTTCTTTCTTTTTCTGGAGACAGGGGCTCATTCTGTTGCCCAGGTTAGAACATAGTGGTGCAATCTTGGCTCACTGCAGCCTGGACCTCCCCAGGCTCAAGCGATCCTCCCGCCTCAGCCTCCCAAGTAGCTGGGACTACAAGCGTGCACCACCATCCCTGACTAATTTTTGTATTTTTTGTAGAGATGGGGTTTTGCCATGTTGCCCAGGCTGGTCTTGAACCCCTGGGCTCAAGTGATCCGCCTGCCTGAGCCTCCCAAAGTGCTGGGATTACAGGTGAGAGCCACCATGTCTGGCCTGGTTTCCTTCTTAATGGGCAAAATCAAAATCCCAGGACAACCTCTGGTGGAGAGGGCCATCCTCAGGGCCTCTGTCATTGGTCTCCAGTAGTAAGGATGGACTGGACCCACTCCCACTGGGCTCTCCCGCAACATGTGGAGATGCTTCCTGGAGTCTGTTGGGTTGTGGCTGCGCCTGAGGCTGAGGGGCCCATGAAGCTGGTCACCTTTGGGATTCATCACAGGTGGCCTTGGAGAGCAGTCCCCAGGCTGGTTCAGTGAGACATCTCTGGAGTCTTACCCACCCCTTCATTTTTCACTTGGGGAAACTGAGGCCATAGCGAGTTACATAGCGAGTTAGGGACAGAGCTAAAACTAGAAACCAGATCTCCCAGTTCAAACGAAGGATCTCTGACTATTGGTGAAGAGGAAACTGAGTCACAGAGGTGCTGAGACTCACCTGGATTGGAGGTCCTGGTGGGGCTTGTGGCACTTCTGTGCTGGCACACTTGGCTCTAAGGACCCCAGAGCTCCAGGTATTCTCAGATGCACATCTGTGTAGGCCCCACAGTCAGAAGGTCCCAGAAGGGTCAGGTCCCATCTACATGGCTGCAGAGGGGCCCAGCACACATAGCAGCCTGGAGGGCAGCTGAGTCTGTTCTCATGGCAGCCCAGACACCCCTAAGAGGGGGCCACCTCGACCTAAGCAGGTGCACAGCTCCCGTGCCTGAGAATGACCTCAAGTAGCAGCACATGGAAAAGACAGAAGGCAGAGAGTCCACCACTAAGGTACCCCAGGCAGGTGTCTCCTAAGGGACCACACCTGGTGATGAGCCATCAAGCTCCTCTTTTCTCCAGCTCAGAGGTTCTCAACCCTGGCAGCATGTTTCAATCACCTGGGGACCCATAAAAAAATGGATGCCCAGGCCCCACCTTGCGAAACCTGATTCAACTCATCTCTGAAGGGTCCCAGCACCTTAGATTTTCCAGGATCCACTGGGGATGAATGTGCATCTGGGGCTAAGAACCGCTGCCCTCGTTGGGAGGACAAACAGCTCATGTCACCCTCTCTCTGCAGAGGCTGCCTAATGGAGCCAGGACCCTGGGTTCTGGTCCTAGTTCTGTCGCCACTCACTATGTCATCTTGAGCAACTTTCTACTCAACCCTGGGCCTCAGTTTCTCCATATGGACCCTGAAGGGGTTGGCATAGAACAGTGGGTTTCAAGTTCCACTCATGGAGGCCTCTGAATCCCCTCGCTGATTTGACAAAGCAGCTTCCATTCTGTCAACATCGGATTTTGTTTGATGTGAGAGCTCTGACCTGCCTGTGCAGAGAGCTGGGCCCTGGGGGAGCTGGTGCATTTCTACCCTTTTAAATATGGGGGATTTGGAAAAAGGGTGCATGTGGCTGCCACTTTCTGGGGGTGGGGTGGGGCAGGGCCATCCAGGATTACAGTGGGACTGTGATTTCCTGAACCTGGTTTTGTTGATGAGGCCGGCAGGGTCGGTGGATCTGGGATCCTTGCTGACTGGGGAGGGGCAGCTGGAACTGCCACCCAGAAACCCAGCTGCCTGGGTCTTGGTCTCCTCTGCTCCCACAGTCCAGCTCGGTGGAGACCTTGTTGGTCATCTTGTCAGCCTTTCTGTGTTCAGCCATGGGGACCTTTCCCATCGGTTTCTCAGCTCCCGAAATATCTGGTTTTGTTCTCCCAGAAGAGTCCAGGCCCTGAGTCCATGAAGGGAGAGGGTGGGTTTGGGTTTGCAGGGGAGTGGGGACAGAGCTGGCAGTGAGTCCTGGCTCTGTCATTTACTAGCTGTGTGACTTTGGGCAAATCACCTGCCGTCTCCAAGGCTCAGTATTCTCATCTGAAAAGTGGGGATAATAGCACACATGTCATATGGCTGTGGGGGATACCTTCATCACCAATGCCCCATCCTCCTCCTCACCATTGAAGAGGGTGATACACGAGGGGATGGGCTCACACTGAGTCAACTCTACACGCACTGGAGGGACCAGGCTCCAGCATTTCTAAGACAACCTACTCTAAGCCGTGATTCTCAGATGTCAGTGAACATCAGAATGGCTTAAAATGAGGTTCCAGGGCCCTGCCTGCAGCACTGTAAGAATCTACATTTTCAATAAGGTGGATCTGAGGTTGGCTACTTTTAGGGAGGCCAACTGTTCCTGTTTGTCTGGAACCTGGCAGGTTTTAGCACAGCAAATTCTGTATCCAGAGACAGCCTTAGTCCCAGCAAACCGATGCTGTCGGCCACCCTACCACGTTTTACCCTCCCACTCACCATCTTAGGCTGGCTGTGCCATGGGAGCAGTTGAGTTCTCGGGCTGGCTGGGAGGGTGTGGGGCTGGGAGAGCCCTGGACAGGCCTGTGTATGGAAGCCTCAGCAGGGGAGGGCCCAAGGCCCTGAGCCCAGGGCTAGACCAGAAGCACTGCCTAGAAAACCCAGAAGCCAGCATGTGGTGACTCAGCCATGCTGGCAGCTCAAGGTGGCCTGGAGAGGAAGAACTTTGTCCAGGTGAGGCTCCATGTACTTCCCCTGTTCTCTAGGAAATGGGAAGCTAGATCCTCCCGTACCTGATGCAGGATCTCCTCCCAGCAGCTGCCCCTTTCATTTTCTTAACACACAGCTTTCATGACAGGCATGAGCACTGGACTGGGAGTCAGCAGCCCTACCTTCTAGTTGCTCCTCTTTTGGGCCTCAGTTTCCCCAGCAGTGAAATGAAGGCATGACTTTTGCTCATCCTGAGTGCTTTACCCACACTGGTTCCTTTCATCTGCTCCTCATCCCCACCAGATAGATGTAGATGCTGTGGCTGAGGGAGGCAGTCACTCACTCAAAGTCACACACCTAATGAGAGGTGGGACTGGGATTTGAACCCAGTTGCCTGGCCCCAGGGACCACAGGCTCAAGTACCTCACCATGGTTCCATCATGTTGCCCCTCCTGATCAAGAGCCGTCGCTGGCTCCCCATTACATAGGGATGAAATGAAAACAAGCTCATTATAGCCTGAGTCTAAACTAGACCTCTTAAGGTTCCATGGTGAAAACACCTTCCCCTCACTTGTGTCTCCTCTTGGTGCCTTCCCTGGGGAACCTGCCCCAGCTGCCCAGCCCACTGTCTCATCCTACCTCCAGACCCGTTTCCTGCACCCTCATTTACTTTAATAACCTCTTCCCTGTCCTGGGCCAATGGTGTTCCAAGCCTTTCCCATCTATTATCACACTTGAGTTTCATGATTGCCCATGAGGTTGGCCAAGTGTCATTATCCCACTTTATAGGTGAGGTTAATGGGCCCAGAGAGACTAAGTGATTTAGTCAAGCTCAGCTGGCTGATGTGTGAACGAGCCTGGTCTTGAACCTAATTCTTGACTCTGGTCCCAGCATCACCTGAGCCCTCGACTTCTGTGGACCCTCCCTTCCCCAACCTCAGATGTAGCTTGTTCACCTTCTGTGCGAAGCCCTTGTTCAGACCGTGGCCCTGGGGACCCTCCTGGACAGGAGGGTCTTCACTAGGAATCCCCCAGCATCTCACACAGAGCCTGGCACATGGAGGGGCAAGGGTGCTGGGCTGAAGTACCCCACACCCAGGGGCTGGAGCCTGGGGACTGAGTGGGATTTTCATACCAGAAGGACCATCAAGGGTGCTCAGCCCTTGCCCATGGACGCTCGGGGCCCAGGGAACAGCTTTGGGGTTGAGGGAGTTCCATAAAAAGTTTATAGGCTTCAGCCAGGCGTGGTGGCTCATGCCTGTAATCCCAGCTGGGAGGCTGAGGCAGACGGATCACTTGAGGTCAGGAGTTCAAGACCAGTCTGGCAATATGGTGAAACCCTGTCTCTACTGAAAATACAAAAATTAGCCTGGCACGGAGGTGGGCTCTGTTGTCCCAGCTGCTTGGGAGCCTAAGGCATGAGAATTGCTTGAACCTGGGAGGTGGAGGTGGCAGTGAGCCGAGATTGCACCACTGCACTCCAGCCTGGCCACTGCACTCTAGCCTGGGCGACAGAGCGAGACTCTGTCTCAAAAAAAAAAAAAAAGGCTTACTTGGGAGGTGGAAGTCAGGTGCCTCAGGAGTGGGGCCGAGGGTGTTCCCGAGGGTATAAGAGGCTGCTCTTCCTACCTGGGTTTGTCTTCCTGTGTCTGTCTTTCTGACTCCCTGTCTCTGACTCTCCATCTCGCTGTGTCTCTCCAAGTCTCTCTGTCCCTATCTCTCTGTCTCTGTGTCTTCATGCCTCTCTACCTGGTTCTGCCATTTCCCCTGTGGGGCGCTGCCCAGGGCAGAACGGGCCAGAGGGCTCCACCAGCCCTGGAAATTACAGCCTTTGGGAGTAGGGTTGCCAGAAAAAATAAAAGATGTCTAGTTAAAATTGAATTTCAGATAAATAATTAGTAATTTTCTAGTATAAGTGTATCCCAAATATTTCATGGGAGTTCCAAACAATGATTGACTGTTTATTTGAAATCCAAGTCCAACTGAGCATTCTGTATTTTTATTTGCTAAGTCTGGTAGCCCCGCTTAGGAGGAGAAACAGGTGTGTCTGTCCCTCCCACCTGGTGAGGACACCTGACAGGGACCTGGACACCAAAGTGGGACCCGCCTGATGGAGAGAAGCTTGGGCTTGGTTTATTTCCCTTTTTATAAAAGAGCTGCTGTAAGATGTATCAGAATCATGCTGGTGGAAGAGTGAAGAGGGTGTTTTTGGGGAGGTCTGCCTTACTCTGAGGGAAAATGGGAAACGGGGGGAGTGGCCAGCTGTGAAAACTCGGGGAGTCCTGTACGTATCCCAAGCCTCGTTTCCCCATGTGTAAACAGGAGTGATTATCTCATGCTGGGACTGCAGTGAGGATCAGATGAGCTAATGTACAAAAAGGCTTGGCCAGGCCTGCTGTGGTAAGGGCGCAGAGGCTGGGGGCTTTTTGTCTTATTGTATTGTTGTTATTACTACTCCTGGGGAGGTGGTGGGCAAGACTGTGGACTGAGGAGCCACATGGCTGGGTTTGGATCCCAGCCCCACCACAGACCTTGGGCAAGTTACTTAACCTCGGCTTTCCCATCTGTATAATGAGAGACAGTAATAGATGGTGCCTCCCTTCTAGGGTTATTGAGAGGATTGCATAATGGGCTGGCACAGAGCATGAGCTCAACAAGTGTCAGTCACTGTTATCCCCCAGGGGGGTGTGTGCTGCTTCCTCCAGGAAGCCCTCCAACTCACAGTGGCCTCTCCCTACATGGGTTCCCACTAAGCTGTGATCCTGTGGCCCTGAGCCCTATCTGGCTCCCCTGGACAATGTTGGTCCTCAGCTCCCCAGCGGGATCAACAGCTCTGAGGCAGTGCGGAGAGCAGTGGGTGGATCGGTCCAGCCAGGCAGTACCTGAGTGCACAGTGGGCACTCCACAGTCAAAGGATGCACAGGCTGGTTTCCAACGAGGAACCCCAGACTAGCAGGAACGAGGGAAATGCAATCTCAGGGCCAGGTGACATCACAGATATTTTAAACCTACAATTAGTGCCTCGTTGTCTGACCAAATCTGGCCAAGTTTCCCGGGTGACACTGCAGAGCTGTGGAACAGCAGGGGCTCGGAGTCAGACCTGGTGCACACCTGGCTCTGCCATTTGATGCAACCTCAGGCTTGTCACTAGGCCTCCTTGAGCCTCAGTTGCTAATATGTCAAATGGGGATGATGTTGCTCACCTTACAGCTTGTAAGAGTGGAGGGAGCTGTGTGTGCCAGGTGCCTGCCATGCAGCGGGCACTCAACCAGATTGAATTCCCTTCCCAGGGAAGAATCCAAGGATATCTTCCCACCCACTAAGGAGACATGTGATGGGATCTGGGGTGAGAATTGCTCTTTTTAAAGCTCTCAGAACTGTAAGGGGCTCCACCCACCACTGGCTGGTGTTCACCGAGCTCTTCGTGCCCAGCCCTGCCCTGGGGATTTATCCAGCTCACGGCTGGGTTCTGACTTCTGAGGAGCTCACCATTCTGGTGGGTGGTAAAGAAACTCACAAGGGAAATGTTAATGACATTAACACAGGGGCTTAGAACGTCAGACTGTGTGTATGTTTTTTGTTTTGTTTTGAAACAGGGTCTTGCTCTGTTCCCCAGGCTGGAGTACAGTGGTGCAATCTTGGCTCACTGCAACCTCTGCTTCCTGGGTTCAAGCGATTCTCCTACCTCAGCCTCCCCAGTAGCTGGGATTACAGGCACATGCCACTACACCCGGATAATTTTTTGTATTTTTAGTAGAGACGGGGTTTTACCATGTTGGCCAGGCTGGTCTCGACCTCAAGTGATCTGCCTGCCTTGGCTTCCCAAAGTGCCTGACCTCAAGTGATCTATCCGCCTCAGCTTCCCAAAGTGCTAGGATTAAAGGAGTGAGTCACCACACCTGGCCGACTGTGTATATGTTTGTGTGGGGTCCAGGCTTGACTCCTGGGAACTTGCTGTGAGGATCTGAGGGCCCTGGGTGGCCAAGGAAGGCTTCCTAGAGGAAGCAGGGCTTGAGCCAGAGTTCAAACATCTGAGCAAAACACACCTCCTTCAGCACCGCCCATGGCTGTCTGTCCTGCCCAGGTCAGTGCCTGAGGGCACAGAGATGTTCGAGGTCTATGGGACGCCTGGAGTGGACATCTACATCTCTCCCAACATGGAGAGGGGCCGGGAGCGTGCAGACACCAGGCGATGGCGCTTTGATGCGACTTTGGAGATCATCGTGGTCATGAATTCCCCCAGCAATGACCTCAACGACAGCCATGTGAGCTGGTCCCTGGTGGGGAGGGGAGAGGTTGTGGGGGAGGCAGCTGTCTAGCTCTAGGAGGGCCCAACATTCTCTTTCTCTAGAGCGCAGGGCAGCACAGTGGGTAAGTGCCTGGCCTTGGAGCCATGCTGCTGGTTTTGAATCCCAGCTCTGCAAGTTACAGACACATACCATGTGTCCTTGGAAAGCCGTATCACCCCTCTGGGCCTCTGTCTGCCATCTGTAAAATGGAGTAATCAGAACCCCTGCGTCCTATCATTGCTGCGGAGTGCCACAGGAGCCAGTGTTGCTCCTTCTCGTGCTTCCCAAGACCCCGTGGAGAAGGAGTTGTCTCAGTTCTGTGGAGTTGGGTCTCAGTTTCCCCATATGTAGGCTGAGGGTTGATTAGGGGATCTCTGCCACTTTGAATGAAATGAAGAAGGCAGGGACAGGAGAGGGACACTGGCGCCTGGGGAGACCCCCTTCCTACGTGACATTTCCCCAAGGTGCCTTGCTGTCCTTAAGCCACTCTCTTCCTGACCCTTTTTGCAGAGTAGGGGACATTTAACACATGGGAGAAATGGGTGGCCTTTAAACTTGGCACAAGTGATGTTCACTTCAAGGGCTGATGGGGACCAGGACTTGGAGGGTGGGAGTAGTGGGATCTACTCCATGTCAGAAGCGATGTTTCAGAAACTGACCCTTTAAGGAGCACTGACCACGTGCCAGGCACTGGGTAGCCATGACTGCATCCGGCCCTCACAGCAGCCCAGAGAGGCAGGGAACTGATGCCCATTTCACAGATGGGACAACTGACAACTGAGGTTCAGAGTAACTGTCCCTGGACCACATACTAATGGTCAGGAGAGCTAGAATTCAGTGCAGACCTGCCTGACCCCTGGGGGCAGTCTCCCTCCACCACCCCCACCTCTGTTCCCAGCTATGCATCTGAATTGAGCCTCTCCACTGAGCTCCGTGAGGCACATGGTGCAGGACCCAATGAACCCATTTAACAGGCAAGAAAACTAAGATGGAGAAGGGGCGTGGCTTTCCTGAAGTCACATGATCTAGCGAGTGGCAGAGTTGGTGAGAGTCAGGACAGAGTCCCAGGGGCAGTGCAAGAGGACCGGCCAGCCTGTGAGGGGCCTCACCTTAGTGCCGGTTGAACTGGGGATGGTGTGGGTACCCACCGCCTTGAATTCCTTGGCCATGATGGCTGGTGGGATGGAGGAAGTTCAGAGTCTCTCCCACTCTTCCCCCTGCCCGCCACATGCCCCTGCTCCCAATCCAGCCTTTGGCCAGGATCCTAGTAACTGTATGTTTGAGGCAAGCATTACTGCTGGTGATTGACACGTGGGGGTCAGTAATTGCAGGATTTAGGGGCTCCCAGGACTAAGGAGGTGAGTGGCCCCTGCAAGATCCTCCCCTCTGGCTGAAATTCAAACATCAGAAGCAGAGAGTTGAGAGACCCACATCAGGAGGGAACACCCCAACAGGAGGGTTATGCTTTAAAGGGAACTTGGATGCCTTGGATTCGTCTGCCTCCAACCAAATATCATCCTCGCCATCTTCATCCTTACCCTGTAACAGTTCTTGGGTGCTCACTGTGGGCCGGGCATCAAGCTGCACATGCCCCATGCATGACTCCTTTCATCTTCACAGCCTCTAATTAGTCCTAAGGGGTAGGAACTATTATTATCCCCACTTTACAGTTGAGGAAATTGAGGCTCAGAGAAGATCAGTAACTTTTCCTGGGATATTCAAAAGTGGAGGATCCAGAATCTGGGCCCAGGCCATCTGACCCCAGAGCCCTGCATTTAACCACCCCCCACCCTACCAGATGCCATCTGCCCACTGATAACAGTAGCTGGTATTTCTTGGGCACTTCCTATGGACTCAGTCTTTTACATTTATCATTTCCAAGCTGCACTGCAAGCCTCTGAGGTAGAGACCTGTAGAGGTAGAGACCTTTTCCCATTTTGCAGATGAGAAAACTGAGGTGGCTCAGAGAGGTGAGAGGCCTTGGCCAAGGTCATAGAGTGCCCAGAGGTTCCAGGCTCAAGCCCAGGCCTGAGTCCCACAGACAAGAATGTTGGCTTGGAGAGTGTCCCTAAACCCTGCCCAGTCCAAACCCTTTATTTTACAAATGACAAAACTGAGACCCAAAGGGGAGCAAGAGCTTGTCAAAAATCACGGAGTAGGTTATTGGAGAGACTGGGACCCAGGTCTCTAGAGAAGCTCTTACAAGTAGCTCCCATTTTACAGATGTGCCAACCAAGACACAGAAAAATAAATGGCACAGAGGGGGTTAAAGAAAGAGCAGGGTTCCTGGGGCCCTTCCCCTCCTTACCGGATCCCCACCTTCCCCTCCTTACTGGATCCCCACCTTCCCCTCCTTACCGGATCCCCAAGAACTATCTTTTGGGGCAGGAGCTCTTGGCTTCTGCTGGTATCACTCTGTGCCCAACTCTCCACAGGTTCAGATTTCCTACCACTCCAGCCACAAGCCTCTGCCCCTGGCCTACGCAGTGCTCTACCTCACCTGTGTTGGTAAGTTGGGGGCCATGTTGATGGTGTGGCCAAGGGCACATTTTAAAAATTCAAGCAGTACAAAAGAGTATACATTGAAAATTAAACCTCCTTCCCTCCAACTCAAGACTTCTAGTTCCCCAAACCCAGCATTTTCCTAGAGATCTGCTGTGCTTATATATGAAGGCACATACATACCTGTATATCCCCACTATTTTGTAAGCAAATTGAAGCATACTATAGACATGAAACTGGACCTTGCTTTTGCCAGCTGAAAGTTTTTCTGCTAAGCCTCCACAAATGAATACATAAACTCCATGCAAGATGACTCAGATGTTAGAGTTATCAGACAGGGCATGCAAAGTAATTGTGATTAATATGTTAAGAGTTCTAGTAGTAAAGGTGGACAACATGCATGAACAGATGGGGAATTCCAACAGAGAAGAAAATTGTTAAGAAAGAGTCAAATAGAAATGCTAGAAATAAAACCATAATAATGGAGATTTAAAAAATGCTTTTGAAGGTTTCACCAGTAGACCTGACACAGCTAAGAATCAGTGAACTTGAAGATAAGTGAATAAAAGTTACCCAAACTGAAACCCAAAGAGAAAAAAGAATAAAACAAACAAATGAAAAAACATAAGAGATCTAAGAGCTCTGTGACAGTATCAAACAGTCTAAATTCAATGCAATTCCCATAGAAATTCCAACATGGCTTTTTTTTTTTTTTTTTTTTTTTTTTTTTTGATGGAGTTTCACTCTTGTTGCGCAGGCTGGAGTGCAATGGCACAATACCAGCTCACCGCAACCTCCGGCTCCCAGGTTCAAACAATTCTCCTACCTCAGCCTCCTGAGTAACTGTGATTACAGATGCATGCCTTCATGCCCAGCTACTTTTGTATTTTTAGTAGAGACAGGGTTTCACTGTGTTGGCCAGGCTGGTCTTGAACTCTTGACCTCAGGTGATCTGCCTGCCTAGGCCTCCCAAGTGCTGGGATTACAGGCGTGAGCCACTGTGCCCAGCCCCAACATGGCTTTTTACTTTAACTTTACAGAGCTGATCCTAAAACTTGTATGGAAGAGCAAAGGTCAAGAATAGATAATAATAAGATGATTTTGATGAAGAACAAGGTGGAGGGATTCACAATTCCAAATATCAAGACTTTTTTTTCAAGCTATAGTACTTGAGGCATTGTGAAATTGGTATAGAGCAATGGAACAAATAGAGAACCCAGAGACAGACCCATGCTTGTGTGGCAATAAATGAACTTGGAGCCCTACCTCACACCATGCTCAAAAATAAATTTCAAGTCAGTTAAAAATCTTAAGGTGAAAATCAAAATTGTAAAGCTTTTAGAAAAGAATATCTTTGTACCCTCAAGATAGTAAAGATTTTCTTTAACAAGGCAAAACAAAAGTGCAAAGACCATAAGGGGAAAGATTGCTAAATTAGACTGCATTAAAATTAAAAATTTATATGCAACAGACGACAAGTAAAAAGCCAAACTATGAACTAGGAGAAGAAATCTTCAATGCTGACTTAGTGCATATAGAATATGAAGAACTCCAATAAATAAGAAAAGGACGAAAATAATAGAAATGGGCAAAAACGTGAATAAGCAATTCACAGAAGAGAAAGCCCCAGTGATCAAAATCCAAATTAAAAGATGCCTAACTGAGCACTGCCAAGGTGGTGACGCTGGGAAACTCCTTACAAAGGAGTGGGTGGGAGTTTGCTTTGGCTCACACACTTGAGAAGCAATTAGCAAAGAAGTTGAAAATGCTTTATCTGTAGGAGGCATTTTTTAGAAGCCAAACTTCTAGGTTATAGAGAATCTATAATTTTTAACTTGATAGATATTGCCAAATTGCTCTCCAAAAACACTGTATACATGTCTGCCAACTGCATATATGCTTTGCCAATACTGCATTATCAACTTTTTCCCTTTTTGCCAATCAGTTGGCATCTCACTGTTGTTTTACTTTGCCTTTCTTTAGTTAGGAGTGAAGTTGGGCATTCCCCATCTGCAGCCCAAATACATACACACGTGATCATTGGAAAATAACATAGACAGAAAAGTACATAAAGCTTTATTTTACATACATATGTGTATAAAACATATGTACACACACACACGAATAATTGCAAAGCAAACTGAAGAATAGCCCAGGAAATAAACCCAAGAGTAGCCCAAGAAATAAAACACTACCAGCACCCCAAAGTCCCCCTCAATGTCCCTCTCTGATCATAACTCCCTCCTTCCCCTACAGGCAACTACTATCTTGTGATAAGTATTTTCTTGCTTTTCCTTATGGTTTTATCTCCTGAATATGCATACCCGAATAACATGGTCTCATTTTACCATCTGATTTTCTATGGATGCAGTCATATCATGTATATTCTTTTGTGTTGGGCATCTTTTGCCCCATGTTATGTTTGTGAGATTTATCCACTTGTTGCATGGTGGTTGAGTATCTTTTCACAAGTTTAAAAATCATTTCAGGCCACGCGTGGTGACTCATGCTTGTAATCCCAGCACTTTGGGAGGCTGGAGTGGGTGGATCACTTGAGCCCAGGAGTTCAAGACCAGCCTAGGCAACATGGTGAAATCCTGTCTGTATGAAAGATACAAAAATTAGTTGGGCATGGTAGCATGCGCCAGTAGTCCCAGCACTCAGGAGGCTGAAGTGGGAGGATTACTTGAACCCAGGAGGCAGAGGTTGCAGTGAGCCATGATCATGCCACTGCACTCCAGCCTGGGCAACAGAGACCCTGTCTTGTCTCAAAAAAAAAAAAAAAAAAAAAAAAATCCTATCCAATTTATTCTTTCTTCTCTCCCTCTGTGCTCCTGACTGCTTCTTCTTTAAGAACTAAGAAGACTACTTTTTTTTCAGAGCAGGAAGATTGATCTGACCTCTTGAATGCTCCATTTGCGTTGTGAAATCTCCCCCAGTGTCTAGGGATAAATGTTAAGGTGGGATGGGGGTGGGATTTGGGGACTAGTGAGTGGCTCAGAGAGGACACACAGTCAGTAGGTGGCAGAACCTGGGTTCGTGTTCACATCTGTTTGACACCGAAGTCCAGGTTGGAATGACACCCCATTCCAAGGAGATGAGGCGGCTTTATATAGACAAGAATGATCCTGGACACCTGGGCTCAGTTCAGGGCGTGCCTGGGACTGCAAGGGCTGCAAGGATGCAGATAGGAAGTGGTCAGGGAAGGCTTCCTAGAGGGGGCACCATTTGTCCTGGGCTTTTGCTGTGACCCTGCTTCTTGCCTCAGGCCCCTTTCCCCAGCCCAGAGGGTGCAGATGCCCTCACCTCTTGGATGGTGTCTCCTTGGAAATGACTTGCCTTTGCCCAGCCCCAGACAAGCCCTGAGATCAAGACCTGCCCTGGGCTCCTGGGAACCTTGTAGTGACTTGCCCTCTGCTTCCTCTTACAGACATCTCTCTGGATTGCGACCTGAACTGTGAGGGAAGGCAGGACAGGACCTTTGTAGACAAGGTAAGCATCTGTGCCTGGGCCCAGGAAGCAGGAGTGCATTTGGAGCTTGCTCTAGGTTGGGTTAAGAAGGGTGAGGCCATTACAGGTATCCCCCTGCCTCCCAGATGATGCTGAGGCCAAGGGAGCCAAAAACAGAAAGCAGGCATGGCTGGCTGGGGATCTTCTTTCACCAGAAGAAAAATCATCACCAGGAATTATCAGGCATGGAGGTACCCAGCCCTGAGCTAGGCCTTGGTTTGTGGGATCAAGACCTTCTGGACTCATAATCTAGGTCAGGAGTGGGCAAACTTTTTCCATGAAAAGTCACATAGCAAGTATTTTAGGCTTTGTGGGCCATATGGTCTCAATTCTGCCATGATAGTGCGAAAGCAGTCACAGTTAATACACAAACAGATGTGACTGTGTGCCAATAAAACTTTATTTATACAAACAGGCAGTGGGCCTGATTTGGCCCACAGTTCATAATGTGCTGATCCTGACCTAGGCGAGAAGAAAAACCAAATATGAAACTGTTGAAGAACTTGGGACTCAATTGTGTTGGAACTTGGTGCCCTGGGAGTTAAAGGAGAAAGTCGAGGTGGGCTGGGCAGGAGAGGGAGGCTTCCTGGAGGGACGTACCCTTGAGCTGGGCTCTGAAGGGATGCAGGAGGGATGGCATTCCAGGTGCAGGGAACGGCAGGAGCAAAACTAAGGAGGGTTTAATGGAGGAATGAGCACAGATAAGGCATGTGGTCCTATAATCAGGAGGTTGCCTATTGAGAAAGAGGGTGTTGGCTGAAGGCCCATCACAGACAGCCATGAAAGACAGCTCTGCGCTTTGGACTGGATAGTGTGGGCAACAGAGAGCCATTGCCATTGCCATGTCTTGAGAAGGTGTTTCGAGAACATGGACCTAGCCTCACAGGGTGGGGTGGTTATAGGCCAGGCTGGGGTTCCTGGGCAGGGAGGCACAGGTCTCATCTGAGCCCTCATCACTGGCTATGTTTTGCCATTGACAGCGGCAGTGGGTCTGGGGGCCCAGTGGGTATGGTGGCATCTTGCTGGTGAACTGTGACCGTGATGATCCAAGCTGTGGTGTCCAGGACAACTGTGACAAGCACGTGCACTGCCTGCAAGGTGAGGCCGGGGCAGCCTGAGTCCCTGGGTGTCCAGGGTCACTGCTCAGTTACCCCTTGGGAGTTCCAACCCACCTGTGGGACTCTGAGGCCAGAGTCCAGGGGAGAGCGCCAGCCTCCAGAAACTCCTCAGTGCTCCTCAAAACCCATCACAGGCTGGCAGCTGCCCCTCCCTAGTGTCTCTAGTGTCAGCAGGCACTCACATGCCAGGGCAGAAGCTCTGGAAATGAGCCACTTAGCTATTCTCTTCCTCCAGAGGAGCAGAGGATGCTAGCATTGTTTGAGCACCCACTGTGTGCCAGGCCCTTTCCCCAAATTCTCGTTGAATCATCCAAGTGGGACGGTATCATCACCCCAATTTAGAGATGAGGATGCTGAGACTCAGAGCCAGGAGACTCCCTGAAGACGGTGTCTGATCCAGGGCCTCCCCTCTCAAACCCAAATCTGGGCCTCCTCCTTCTGCACCTCTGGCCTGCATTTCTGTGACACCCCACCTCTTGCTAAGTCCATCTGTCCTAAATTCCAGCCCCATGGAGAATGAGCTGCAATATTCCAGGGTGTGCTAGGTGCTGTCCATGGAAGAAGCCCATGGCTGCCTTCTGAAGTGGGCACCGTTGGAGATGGGGATGCTCAGGCTCCAGAAGGGAGGGGCTTGTACGGTGTCACAGGGAGGGATGCTGGGACGGAAACCAGAACCCTCACCTGCGAAATGCCCCCACGGCCTTACCCTCCTCGCTTCTCTGGAGCCCCTGTTGTGTGTCAGACACCGGATAGCTATGCCACACTTCATGTTTCTCTGGGCAATTGAGGAAACATGAGTCTAGGAGAGCACAGATGTCTTTGTGGTTTGTTTTTGATAGCTTCCAGGGTTTTCACAAAGCTGGGGCTGGGAGACCCAGGTCTTGATACCCACTGACCAGGGGAGGGAGCCAGGCAGCAGAGGAAGGGGCCAGTGGCCAGGACTCCCCTGAGTCACTACCACTCTGTCTGGCTTCACAGACCTGGAAGACATGTCTGTCATGGTCCTGCGGACGCAGGGCCCTGCAGCCCTCTTTGACGACCACAAACTTGTCCTCCACACCTCCAGCTATGGTGCCGAACGGGCACAGGTCTTCCATGTCTGCGGTGAGTTTGTGCCACTCCCCCTTGCTGTCTGTGCCCTGTTGCCAGGTTGCCTGCCAGGGAACCTCGTCTTCCTGCCTTGGGCCATGGGCAGGTCCTGCTCACACTCTGGGAGATGCCTTGGTGGGTGGCGGGTCGCAGTAAGACTAGTCAGAAGTGGGGGCTTTGGAACTGACGAACTGGTGCCCCCAGCACAGCACCTGGCCTGATGTCATTTTATTGGATGAATGAACTTTTCAAATACATTTTAAGCATATGTAGAAATTCTTATCAAAAATGTCAAACATACACAAAAAGCAGGCTGATGAATTCCCACACGCCTGTCACTCAGATTAAACAATTATCACTGTTTTGTCTGTCTCGCTGAAGTATTGTAAAACCAACCCCAAACACCGTAAATTTCACCCCTAATTAATTCAGTTTGTATTCCCCCCAGATATAGATGGCTGCTGTTTTACATAGTCACAGTGCCAAATCACAAGAAATAAAGTAAGAATCTAAATGCCTTTGAGAAAGTAAAACTGTATACAAGTAATAAGATGGTTTTTTTTTGTTTTTTTTTTTGACAGAGTCTCGCTCTGTCGCTCTGGCTGGAGTGCAGTGGTGTGATCTTGGCTCACTGCAACCTCCACCTCCCAGGTTCAGGTGATTTTCCTGCCTCAGCCTCCCAAGTGGCTGTGACTACAGGCATGTGCCACCACCCCCAGCTAAATTTTTGTATTTTTAGTAGAGACGGGGTTTCATTGTCTTAGCCAGGATGGTCTCTATCTCCTGACCTCGTGATCCACCTGCCTTAGCCTCCCAAAGTGCTGGCATTACAGGCGTGAGCGACCACGCCCAGCCGCTTATTTTTTAAATAATGACAATGACATTTTTAAACTAATGACAATTTTTAAAATAAAGACAATATGGAAGTATAGAAAATGAAACCTGAGAGTTCTCTACCCCGTCTCTAAATCTGACTTTTTTATTTTATTTATTTATTTATTTATTTATTTATTTATTTATTTTTGAGTCAAGGTCTTGCTCTGTTGCCCAGGCTGGAGTGCAGTGATCTCAGCTCACTGCAGCCTTCACCTTTCAGGCTCAAGCAGTCCTTCCACCTTAGCCTCCCAACTAGCTGGGACTACAGGCATGTACCACCACACCCTGCTAATTTTTGTATTTTTTTTTTTTTTGTAAAGACAAGGTTTCACCTTGCTGCCTAGGCTGGTCCTGAACTCCTGGGCTCAAGTAGTCCACCCGCTTTGGCCTCCCAAAGTGCTAGGATTATAGGCGTGAGATGCCACACCTGGCCTAAATCTGACTCTCACTGTTAACGAGTTGGGTTGTGCACTTCCCCACTTTATCATACATGCTCTCCAGCATGTGTCCATATGCTGCTTTCCAACCGGCTTCTTTCACTGAGTAATAATCCCACATGTCTTTCCTGGTATTTATTGAGCTCCACTTCATTCTTTTCCACTGCTGTATAATATTCCTAAGCATAGAGGTGCTGTGACAGTTCTCTGAACATCATAGTGGTTTGCAGTGTTTTGATTTTATAACAGTGCAGGTTGCTTGAGGTCAGGGGCTTTGTTCAAGGCCAGAACCATGCCCCATGGGTGCACTGTAGTTGCACAGTAAATATTTGATGAATTAATGAATATCGAGCACTCTTGTACAGAAATATTATGTGAATTTGTACCTTTTATTGTTTGTTTGTTTTGTTTTTTGTTTTTTTTTTAGATGGAGTCTCGCTCCGTGCCCAGGCTGGAGTGCAGTGGTGTGATCTCGGCTCACTGCAACCTCCGCCCCCGGGTTCGAGTGATCCTCCTGCCTAAGCCTCCTGAGTAGCTGGGATTATAGGTGTGCACCACCACCGCCCGGCTAATTTTTGTATTTTTAGTAGAGACAAGGTTTCACCATGTTAGCCAGGCTGGTCTTGAACTCCTAACTTCAGGTGATCCACCACCCTCGGCCTCCCAAAGTGCTGTGATTATAGTCATCAGCCACCGTGCCCAGCCTGTAGATGTATTTTTGTAGGAAAGATACCTAGTAGTGAAATTGCTGGGCTAGGGTAAACATTACTTTGTTGGATGCTGCCAAATTGCACTGCAAAAAGACATGAGCGCCAGTCTTAGAAAGGAAGATCCTTTCCCCCAGCCGCGCCCCCACTGTCTATTACCTGTCCTCTCCTTTGCTAGAGGAGGTGAAAGGATGGAGTTCTTGGAAGGACTTGGAATTTTTGGTGAAACTGCAGACCTCTTCCTGTGTCCCTCATACTCATGTTCCCTGGGCCCACAGGGAGTCACAGCCACCCCTTCTCTCCCCTTCCAGGTCCTGAGGATGTGTGTGAGGCCTATAGGCATGTGCTGGGCCAAGACAAGGTGTCCTATGAGGTACCCCGCTTCCATGGGGACGAGGAGCGCTTCTTCGTGGAAGGCCTGTCCTTCCCTGATGCCGACTTCACAGGACTCATCTCCTTCCATGTCACTCTGCTGGACGACTCCAACGAGGTAGGGACAGAGGGGGTTCAAGAGGGGGTCCACTCAGGACCAGCGTGGGCAACATGGTGAAACCCCATCTTTACAAAAAAAAAAAAATTAGCAAGGCATGCTGGTGTGCACCTAGAGTACCAGCTACTTGGGAGGCTGAGGTAGGAGGATCACCTGAACCCAGGGGTGTTGAGGTTGCAGTGAGCCATGATTACCTCACTGCGCTCTATAGCCTGGGCAACAAAGTAAGACCCTGTCTCCAAAAAATAATAATAATAAAGGGTGGTGGGGAGGGCTGCATTCCTAGTAAGTCTACCAGGCACCACTGGTGTGAAAGACCCCAGACTTCTTGGTCCCCGCTCTGGTTCATTTCCGTCTTGCAGAGAAGCAAGGGGCTTTCTTACAGACCACAGTGGTGGACTCAGAGTCCCCCTAGGCCTCTGGACTCCAAGTCCAGTGCTCTTTCTCCCCTGGTCTGCCCCTGCAGGATTTCTCGGCATCCCCTATCTTCACTGACACTGTGGTGTTCCGAGTGGCACCCTGGATCATGACACCCAGCACCCTGCCGCCCCTAGAGGTGTACGTGTGCCGGTGAGTCTTGGGGCAGTGGGTAGCCCCTCTGGCCCCCAGGCCCCAGCTCCATCCTGAGCCCCTCCTCCCTGGGCTTCTCCGTAGTGTGAGGAACAACACGTGTTTTGTGGATGCGGTGGCAGAGCTGGCCAGGAAGGCCGGCTGCAAGCTGACCATCTGCCCACAGGCCGAGAACCGCAACGACCGCTGGATCCAGGTAACCACGCCCGCTGGGCAGGGCCCGGCCAGGACACCATCCTGGAGGGAGAGGCCTTCATCTGGAGGCCACTGAGAAACATCCAGGAGGACCTGGGTGCTCCCCAGGGAACTTGCTGCCCTTTCTAATGTGAGACCTAGAGGCCTCTCTCCAGAACTTTCTGGAGACCCAGACACACCCATTCACCCACCGGATCTGGGCTAGACACTGGGCTAGGCCCATAGGGGTGGCACAGGTGTGAGACACACACTCCCTGCCCTCAACAGCTGAGGCCAGTGGTTCTCATCAAGAGGCGATTTGTCCCCAGGAGACGTTTGGCAGTACCTGCAGACAGCGCGCAGGACAAGCCCCCACAATAACATCATCCAGTCCCACGCATCAGTAGCATCGAAGCTGAGAAACCCTGGTGTGCAGAATGATGGCTACAAAAATACCTACTCCTACCATCTAGGGTGTAGCTCGGGCAACATGGTGAAACCCTGTCTCTACAAGAAAGTTAAAAAATTAGCACGGCATGGTGGCGTGTGTCTGTAGTCCCAGCTACTCTGGAGGCTGAGGTCAGAGGAGCACCTGAGTTTAGGAAGGTCAAGGCTGCAGTGAGCTGTGGTTGTGCCACTGTACTCCAGTCTCGGCAATAGAATGAGACCTTGTCTCAAAAAAGAAAAGAAAAGAAAGGAGGCCGGGCGCGGTGGCTCAAGCCTGTAATCCCAGCACTTTGGGAGGCCGAGACGGGCGGATCACGAGGTCAGGAGATCAAGACCATCCTGGCTAACACGGTGAAACCCCGTCTCTACTAAAAAAATACAAAAAATTAGCCGGGCGCAGTGGTGGGCGCCTGTAGTCCCAGCTACTCGGGAGGCTGAGGCAGGAGAATGGCGGGAACCCGGGAGGCGGAGCTTGCAGTGAGCTGAGAACTGGCCACTGCGCTCCAGCCCGGGCAATAGAGCGAGACTCCGTCTCAAAAAAAAAAAAAAAAAAAAGAAAGAAAAGAAAGGAAAAGGAAAGGAACAGAATGGAAAGGAAAGGAAAGGAAGAGGGAGGGAAGGAAGGAAGGAAGGAAGGAAAAAAAAAAAAAAAGATCCAGGGTGCAGAGGCTGTACCAGCAAGGCACCAGCAGGGTTTGGGGGATGCAGCATCACCTCTGCCCAGGGAATCAGTGAAGACCTCTGGGAAGGAGAGCGTCTGAGCTGGACCAGACTTGGCAGATGGGTGCACATGACTTCTGCCATTTACACAGCATTTTCTGCAGGCCAGGCATAGCATCATTTCTTGATAACCTCCTATAAGTCCACCATAATTCAGGAGCTCTTAGGGGAGCATGACTGGGCCACAGAGCTGGTACAGGCAGTGCTGGGACTCAGGCTGCCAAGTACCAGGCTGTACAGGGTGGTGATCCTGGCAGAAACCAAGCATGTGCAAAGGCCCGGGGTGGGAAGAAGAAGAAGAAGACCAGGCATAGTGGCTCATGCCTGTAATACCAGCACTTTGGGAGGCCGAGGTGGGCGGATCACGAGGTCAGGAGATCGAGACCATCCTGGCAGGAGAGAGAACGCTGTGTGTTCTCCTCTGTCAGGGCACTGGTTCTGAGAAAGGCAAGGGTTGAGGTGGGAGACCTTGAACGCCAAGTTAAGGAGCTTTCCTCTTGGCTGGAGGTCAGTCCAGTGAGAGGGTTTGGGGCAGGACTCTGGGGCAAGATGGGCTGGGTTTAGAGCCTGGCTGTGCCACCAACTGACTAGCTGTGAGCTTTGGGACAAATATTTTTTAATTTTTATTTTTTTAATTAATATATTTTAAATTTATTTTTCTTTTTGGAGACAGTGTCTCTCTGTCACCCTGACTGGAGTGCCATGGCGTGATCACAGCTCACTGGCAGCCTCGAAGTCCCGGGTTCAAGTGATCCTCCTGCCTCAGTCTCCTGAGTAGCTGAGACTACAGGTGCAGCCATCAGGCTCAGCTAATTTTTTGTAGGGATGGGGTCTTGCCATGTTGCCCAGGGTTGTCTCAAACTCCGGGCCTCAAGCAATCCTCTACCTCATCCTCCCAAAGTGCTGGGATTATAGATGTGAGCCACCACACCCGGACTGGATAAATAATTAGACCTCTTAGTTCCTCATTTTCCTCATCTGTCACATGGGGTAATTATGGCACCCACATCAAGCGTGTCATGAGGATGAATGGAGTTAATGTTTATAAAGAGTTTAGGGCAGGACCTGGATGTGTAGTTCATTCACACTGGGCCATCTTTTCCTCCAGAATCTGAGGGATCAGGACTGACCTGGGCACATTTATGGGTCTGAGAAGGAGGCATATTTGTATCCCCACAGGGCCCCTCAGCCCTGTCCAACTCAGGCCACCATGGGAGCTTCTCTGTGTTCACCTGCCCTGGCCCAGCACTCATGGGGACACCCCCAAGGTCATGTCCATGTTCTTGTTCACCTCCGGCCTCTGTCTTGCTGTGTGACCTTAGACAAGTCCACCCCCTCTTTGAGCCTCCAGCCCCTCCTCCAGTCAGCAGGCACCCTGACTTCGGTCCTCTCCATGTCTAAGCGCAAAACATGCTTGGGACAGGGGTCTTGGTGAGCAGTCTGCACACAGGGCTCAGAGCCGAGCCAGCAGGGGCAGCTGTTGACTGTCACAGCTGTGCGTCTCTCGCCTCTCCTCACTTGCAGGATGAGATGGAGCTGGGCTACGTTCAGGCACCACACAAGACCTTCCCGGTGGTCTTTGACTCCCCGAGGAATGGGGAACTGCAGGATTTCCCTTACAAAAGAATCCTGGTGAGTGGTCCCCGGCTGCAGCCCACCCTGAGAGCTGAGAGGCCTTACCCCAAGGGCCACACTGGGGTGTGGGGTACAGAGGGCAGCAGTGGGAACTGTGCTCTTTAGGGATGAGGGTAGGGTTGCCAGATAAAATGCAGGAGATGCCCAGTCAAATGTGAATTTCAGACCAGCAACAGGTTAACTTTTTGGTGTAAGTATGTCCCAAATATTGCATGGGATATACTTACACTAAAAAAAGTTGTTGTTTATCTAAAATTCAAAGTTAATTGGACATCCTGTATTTTTATTTACTAAATCTGGTAGCACTAAATAGGGGAAGCAGGATGGTGCACATGTTCAGAACACAAACTTTAGAGTCAGAACAACCCTGCTCCATTACTTACATGCTGTGTGATGTTGCGTGAGTTACTACCACTCTCTGAGCCTTATTTTCCTCATCAGTAACAATGATATTTAGGCCCTGGCCTCACAGGTGTTTGTGAAGCGTCTCATCATCACAGTACCTGCATGGAGGGAGTGTGTGTGCGCACACACCACTGTTAGCTGGTATCATTATTGTAATTAAAAAGGATAACAGGGAAGGCGATGGTTGCTAACTAGGACCTCCTGAGAAAAGAGGAGTGACTTGCTTGGTGCCATAAAGAACAGAAGACCCCTCCAACCCCCTCACTGATTACACAGATGCTAGGAGCTCGCTCTCCTGACCCTTGATGTTGTCGAAGTTCCTTCTGAGAGATGACCCTGGGGAGGTCTCCCCTTCTGTAGAGTTCAAAGACAGAGGCCCAGAGGGCCATCAGCAGCCTCTTGGTTCCCACAACTGGCCACTTGGGCTGCCACTTGCCCTTGGTCTGAACTTGGCAGGAAGGCTGTGTAGGTAAGGGGGTGGGGTGGCCATAGCCTCAGGCTGCACGTCTGATGCGGAGTGGTGGAGCGACCAGAGGGCCCCCTGCTGTCTTGCCGTGATAAGGCAGCAAGGCCAGAGAGTCCGAGCACTTCCCAACTTTGCCTGCTATGCGTGCATGAAATTTTGGCTGGCTCAGATCCCCCACCCACCGCCAATTACTCTGTATTTCCATCTGAAGAATGGATGGCCTTTCCCACCCTGTCTTGAAGGAGCTCAGAGCCCAGCAAGTTGATTCAGGCTCTTCCTGGTACCCTCCACCCCCGCCTAACTTGGTTTCCCTCTCCAGGGTCCAGATTTTGGTTACGTGACTCGGGAACCACGCGACAGGTCTGTGAGTGGCCTGGACTCCTTCGGGAACCTGGAGGTCAGCCCCCCAGTGGTGGCCAATGGGAAAGAGTACCCCCTGGGGAGGATCCTCATTGGGGGCAACCTGCCTGGGTGAGAGAGTGACAGGGAGTAGAGTTCCTGGGGTGGAGGCTGAGGGTTGGGGGTGGTGATGATGTTGGAGCAGGGGCCATTCCACTCCTTGAAGAGAACCAGAAGCAAGGAGTGATGAAATTATACTCCTGGATGTGATGAGGGTGGTGGGTGTTCACCAGACACGGTCCACACTTACCTCAGGGACTTTGAAACCAGAGAGAGCAGAGACCTAAGAGATCATTCGGTCCAACACTTTTATTTTACAAGTGGGCCCAGAGAGGGTAAGTGAGTCACATAGAAAGCAAAGTTATAACTAGACTCAGGTTTTCTGATTCTGAAAATAAATAGATGATACTAGTAATAGTCAATTAATAGTAACAGAAGAAGACCAGGCATAGTGGCTCATGCCTGTAATACCAGCACTTTGGGAGGCCGAGGTGGGCGGATCACGAGGTCAGGAGATCGAGACCATCCTGGCTAACACAGTGAAACCTCATCTCTACTAAAAATACAAAAAAAAAAAAAAAAAAAAGTTGAGTGTCGTGGCGGGCACCTGTAGTCCCAGCTACTTGGGAGACTGAGGCAGGAGAATGGCGTGAACCTGGGAGGTGGAGCTTGCAGTGAGCCGAGATCATACCACTGCACTCCAGCATGGGCGAGAGAAGGAGACTCTGTCTCAAAAAGAAAAAAAGTAACAAAAGAAAAAGTTTCCATTCCCAACAGTCCTGGGAGAACATACCTTTAGGTCAAAGCTTGTTCATACTACCATGTAAATGGCAATATCATTTTTTACCAAAACAAATGATATGTTGTTCAGTAGTGACACAGGGGTGCTGATGGAAAAGGAATCCTATCATATTGGTTACTTGCTGTGCCCTAGACCAAGACATTGAGCTAACCAAACGCAACAAAGCTGTTAGAACAGACTTGGGATCAAATAACGAATGAATCCAGAGTCAAGCTTTGCAGGGGACTCACTGCCCTCAAATACATAATCCCATTAAAAGAGGAAGCTGGACCATGCCCTTAGATACATTTTCCTAAAGATTGAACATGGGGGTGAAATCTGTCTCTTGGAGAATGAGAACCTGGTGTGAGGGTGGTTCTGAAGATTTTCCTGGATGGTGGGACCTGGTGGGTCATTGCCCTGGTATGAGCGACCTGTCCTGAGTCTGCCTCATGCAGAACTCACCCTGAGTGGAATTTTAAAATATACATATCTGACTGGGCACAGTGGCTCATGCCTGTAATCCCAGCACTTTGGGAGGCCGAGGCGACCAGATCACTTGAGGTCAGGAGTTGAAGACCAGCCAGCTAACATGGTGAAACTCCATCTCTAGTAAAAATACAGAAAAATTAGCCTGGCCTAGTGGTGCACTCCTGTAATCCCAGTTGCGTGGGAGGCTGAGGCAGGAGAACCCCTTGAACCTGGGAGGCGGAAGTTGCAGTGAGGCAAGATGGTGCCACTGCACTCCAGCCTAGGTGACAGAGTGAGTTTCCATCTCAAAAATAAATAAATATATATATAAAATAAAATATACATATTTATTATCTTTCCTATTTATAAAAGTAATGCATATTTTTTGTTTTTAAAAAAATCAGATATTGCAGGAAGGCTAAATTCTTGTCATTTTATTTCTGCATGGAGTCTTTTTAGTTAAGCAACTTTTTTTTAACCTCGTGGGTCCCAGGTCAAGTGGCCGCAGGGTCACCCAGGTGGTGCGGGACTTCCTCCATGCCCAGAAGGTGCAGCCCCCCGTGGAGCTCTTTGTGGACTGGTTGGCAGTGGGCCACGTGGATGAGTTTCTGAGCTTCGTCCCTGCCCCCGATGGGAAGGTAAGAACGTGGTGCATGACGTGTCTCTCCCTGGCATCTGGGGCAAGAACTGAGCTCCAGGGCACCACACCAAGGCAGGAGGCTCAGCCGAATCTGTTCTCTGCACACAGGGCTTCCGGATGCTCCTGGCCAGCCCTGGGGCCTGCTTCAAGCTCTTCCAGGAAAAGCGGAAGTGTGGCCACGGGAGGGCCCTCCTGTTCCAGGGGGTTGTTGGTGGGTAACAGCGCCATGTCCCTCCTTGCAGCTTGCCTGCCCCTCACCCAAATTAAGACACATTATGGCTTGAGATGGGGAGGGCAAGTTTTAAAGCAGGGGTGTGTCCCCAAAATCAGGGCTTCTCACTCCTGCCCCAGCACACTTTGCTTCACCAGATACCACTGCCCACGGCTGGGGCCAAGCTGAGGCGGGGAGCGGGGTGATAGAAGGTGGGCATGGACTGAGCAGGGATATAGTGGCTTCCCAGGCAGGCGACCAATGCAGTCATGCTGTGGAGCTTTAATGTTCTGCAGTCACTGTCCTGAAATCCCCTTTTATTTCTTTTTGTTTTTTTCTTTTTGAGACGGATTTTCGCTCTTGTTGCCCAGGCTGGAATGCAATGGTGTGATCTCCACTCACCGTAACCCCTGCCTCCCGAGTTCAAGTGATTCTCCTCCCTCAGCCTCCTGAGTAGCTGGGATTACAGGCATGCGCCACCACGCCCGGCTAGTTTTGTGTTTTTAGTAGAGATGGGGTTTCTTCATGTTGGTCAGGCTGGTCTTGAACTCCTGACCTCAGGTGATCTGCCTGCCTCGGCCTCCCAAAGTGCTGGGATTACAGGCGTGAGCCACCGCACCTGGCTGTCCTGAAATCTTAATTCTGTTTTGTGAGGTCTGATGGATCAATGGAGCGTCTATGGGGCTTGCAGCCTCTGCTCAGGCACATTCCTGTCTCCTAGCCTCCCTGCCTCCCTGGCACAGATTATCTGCTGCCTACTCCTGTGCTCCCTGGAGCCCCAGTGCCAGGCCTCCCCATCTCTGTCACTGTCCTGAGATGCTGCAGCACTGTGCCCCCAGCAGGAGCCTGGGCATGGCACATGTGCCACTCAGCATCTTCATGGTATCAGTTGTCCCTGCCCTGTAAGGGCATTTGGTGGGCAACTTGGGAGGGGTAAGTGTCCCTCCCAGCCTTGCTCAGGTACCCAGCACATACCCAGAGGCCACAATACTCTGGAGGTCGCCCATTTGCCTTGGCTTGGGGTGGCGGGCCTGTGGGAAGGAGAGATGCCAGGCTGGACCTGCTGGCCCCATTCCAGGGCACAGTATGTGGGTCTCACAGCAGAGGCATGCCCAGGCACAGCCCACTGGGAGCTAGGCCTCCACTATGAGGCCCACAGGCCAGGCCCTGACACCAGCAAGGGTCTGCCCAGCCCCAGGCGTGTCCCCAGCAATGTGAAATAGCAAATAAAAACCACCTGAGAAGTCAGGAGAGAGATTCGGGGAGAAAGAAAGCGCTTTATACGATAGTACCTTTAATGGTACTCTTTTCTCTGCTCTTTAAGCAAGGAGCTGGCATTTTCTTTTTCTTTTTTGAGACAGGGTCTATCAGCCAGGCTGGAGTGCAGTGACATGATCTCAGCTCACTGCAGCCTCAACTTCCCAGACTTAAGCGATTCTCCCACCGCAGTCTCACGAGTAGCTGGGACCACAGGCATGCACCACCATGCCTGGCTAACTTTTTGTATTTTTTGTAGAGATGGAGTCTCACCATGTTGCCCAGGCTGGTCTTGAACTCCTGAGCTCAAGTGATCTGTCTGTCTTGGCCTCCCAAAGTGCAGGATTACAGGTGTGAACCATTGTGTCTGGTGAGGGCCCACTTTTTTTTTTTTTGTGCACTGGAGGAATTTTGAGAGAGAGAGATGGCTGGACTGGAGTCATCATCTGGCAAACTTGCTGGAACGGTTCTCAAATTCACTCCCTTTCCAGGCCCAATGAGACTGCAGGAATCCCAGAGGATCCTCCCTTTCTCAGTGACCCCAGAGGTCACAGGGCAAAGACCCTTTGGCAGGCAGAATCGTAGGTTTTCTTGGTCCCATGGCCTCAGGGGAGGTGTATAGCATCCTAGACCAAACACAGCTCAGAGAGAAAAAAAACTCCTTTAGAACTTAGATGCTCCCAGATATAATAACTTCCAAAGTCCCCTCGCTCTCTGTTTGCTAGCGTTAACTTCTTCCAACACAACCCTGGAGACCTAGCAATCAAATGGAAGAGAAATAGTCTTTCTTGATCCTGTTGCTGCCAAAGGGACCCTGACTAGGCTCTGGTGAACCTAGAGTAAGTCTTAGAAATCCTTAAATCCAAATTATGTACCAGGCAGGGAGAAATGCCACCTTCCATCTTTCCTGGGAGAACCATGTTTATGGTGAGCAAGACCCAGGAATGGGTTGAACAAAGTTATTCCAACCTGCCCAGCTGGGAGGGAGGGTGGGAGAAGTCACAGATGGCAGGCCACAAGCAGCCACCCCACCCTCGAGGGCCGACACTCAGGCAGTGACTGTGGTGACTAATTATACAGACACAGAGGCCAGAGCGCTTATTAGGCACCTCAGTGCGCCAGGCCTCACACTGCGTGCATCACACGTGTTATCTCATTTGATCTCACGAGAGCCTGTGGGATGATCATCACCCACCTTTATACCCAAGAATGTGAGGCTCAGAGAGGGGACGTCATTGGCTCAGAGGTCTCAGCAAGATTGCAGTGGAGCTGGGACTGGACCCCAGCTGCCTGCCTTAAACTGGGGTGAAGCGGGTGTTGGGCCTGCAGATGGGTCCGGGCAACCCTCTCCTTTCCCTTGGTCAAGGCTTGAGGCCCTGTGCGAACCTTGGGCTTGGGTTTGAATCACAAGGCCCCACATATCCTACCTGTGTGACCCTGGGCAAGTCTTCTGACCTCTCTGAGCCTCAGTTTTCTCATCTGTAAAGTGGACATCATAATGCATACCTTGTGGGGGTCACCATGAGGGTTAAATGAGATGCTGAACGTGGGCACTGCCCTCGGGGCCTGCTCATGGTAAGCGCTTACTGAGTGGCAGCCATGAGGATTGTGTGCCATTGACTCTAGCCTCCCCTTCCCTGTCCAGTCTCATCTGCATGGGCACCCCATCAGGCTGAGAAAATCTGGGCCCCTGGGAGGTCCCCATTTCATGCAGTCACTCCTGGAGGGCAGGGTTGGGGCCTGATGGTGTCCAAATCCCGGGACTGGCTGGTTCGCTGCTCAGTGAAACTATAAAACCTGACTTTCTGATGGTGGGTGGGTGGGCAGCCACTGACCCAGCTCCCAGCTAAGCCAAAGCAAGAGGAGTCCTCATGCAGTGCCCTCGGGCGGTGGTAAATTTCCAGTGAAAGGCGTTACCACTTCCGGTGAACTCAAATAAAGGTCTAAAGTTCATCCCGCTATGGGAACCAGACCCTCCCACTCCTTACACACCCAGATGTGCACAGTGGCCAAGACAAGCTCAGATAGGTGGTGCCCACCCAAGACCCGGGAAAGTCAGAGACTGCTGACTTGGTAAGACCAGTAGCTGTGAACTTGGCTCCTGCCTGTCCGCTTCCCTAAACAGGGGGTCCTCATGTTGGTGCTGTCCCTGTCCTTCCCTTTCATCTCTCTCCTTCACAGATGATGAGCGGGTCAAGACCATCTCCATCAACCAGGTGCTCTCCAATAAAGACCTCATCAACTACAATAAGTTTGTTCAGGTATAAGGGCTGTGGTGTACCTGTGGGCTGTGATTTGGGAGCAGGCCGGCCTGGAGGCAAGGATGGGATACGGGACACCTAAGGCTCACCGTTCAGTGAAAGCTCAGGTTAGAACAGGCCCAGATAGAGGGGTCCCCACACCCTCCTTTGACCCAGGAGAAATGAGGGGAGCGAGGCATGTATATGGGAAGAAGACAGGCGTTCCAGGCAGAGGGAACAGCACAGGCGATGGCCCTGAGGTGGAACGAACAGGCCTGGAGTATTTTAGGACAAGCCAGGAGGCTGATGTGGAGCCAGAAGAGGCCAGGTCACATCACGTGAGGCCTCGTAGGGCATCGCTGGAACTTTGGCTGTGACTCTGAGTGAGATTTGAGGCCATTAGGGGATATGAGCAGAGGACAGACCAGTCTGACTTATGCTTTAAAAGATCCCTTGGCCGGGCGTGGTGGCTCATGCCTGTAATGTCAGCACTTTGGGAGGCCGAGGCAGGCAGATCACAAGGTCAGGAGTTTGAGACCAGCCAGTTTGAGACCAGCCTGGTCAACATGGTGAAACCCCTTCTTTACTAAAACTGCGAAAATTAGCCAGGTGTGGTGGCATGCGCTTGTAATCCTAGCTACTCAGGAGGTTAAGGCAGGAGAATTACTTGAACCTGGGAGGCAGAGGCTGCAGTGAGCCAAGATTGCGCCACTGCACTCCAGCCTGGGCAACAGAGCAAGACTCCATCTCGGAAAAAAAAAAAATCTCTCTGTTGCTGTGTTGAAAACATATATTCTGTGGAGGTAAGGGGTGACAGTAGATTCCAACGGGAAATACATGGCACCTGGGGCTGTATAACTGCAGAAGAGGTTGATAAAGGACATATTTACAAAGGTACAGGCAGGCTCAAGGAAACTAGCAAAGGACTGTTCAGTATCCCAGGCTAGGATGAGCGGGAAGTGTTACCACCCCTACACCTGAAGGAATGAGGGAAGGGAACTGTTCCTGGAACCTGGAGAGGCCACCAGGATAAGAGGCTGCGAGACAGATGTGACAGCCAACCCACAGTGAACTGGAGGGAGGGAGCTGCAGGGACAAATACCTCAGCTGTATTCTCCTCCTTCTTTGCCCCCGTTGGCTCAGCCCAATCAGGAGCCAGAGGGCACTGGAGTCCTTGATTCCTAGGGATCAGCCTCCCCATGCACAGAGCAGAGATGGGCGTACAGTGTTCCTGAAGGGCAAACAGAATTTCTCACATAGGGATTGCATGAGTCGAAATCCTCCAGGAATGTCAAGATGGGGTTAAACATGTCAGGGTTTTATTAGTGAAAATGCCTGTGTGAGGAAATAGACTGGGAGCCAGAGAAGACTGGGAGACCCCGAGTGAAAGAGAGAAGGAAGGTGAGGTGCACGCACCCTATACTGCATACAGCCTGGGGAACCTTCAGCAAAGCCGTGGGGGATCCCACCAGCCACAGTCGCCCACCAGAGGAGTCCCTCATCTCTCAGAAATGGGTCTGTCTGAGTGCACTATCACTCTCAGCCATTAGTTAGGAGCAGTCAGTGAGGTGTGACCTTAAACCCAGGAAGGGCTTCAGAGCTGAGCAGCAAGCACCCTTGGTCAGTTACACTCCCAAGTTGGAGGTGTGCAAGAGGAGTTATCATGGCTGCCACGTGGGGCAAGGGCAGAGACCCCATAGGAAGCCATCGCGGTCCACCAGGCTGGAGTGGGTGGCCTTCAGACCAGGTGGGAAGGGGGCAGATTGGGAACAGATGGCAAAGGTAGCACCCACAGGACTTGCTGATGAATTGGATTTGGAGGAGGGGACAGGAGACATCAAGAATAACAGCAAGACTTGTGGCCCTAACAGCTGGGTGAACAGCGGTGACACGTACTAAGCTGAAGAACCCTGGGGGAAGAAGCAGGGTAGTGGGGTAGAAATTAAGCATTTCTCTTTGGACGCATCATACTTGATAAGCCTGTTAGACACCCACGTGAAGATGCTAAGTAGGCAGCTACACTCACATGTCTGAGCTTAGGAAAGAGATGGGCTTTCTAAAGAGGTTGGGATTAGCTGGGCATGGTGCTGGGTGCCTGTAATCCCAGCTACTCAGGAGGCTGAGGCAGGAGAATCACTTGAGCCCAGGAGGCAGAGGTTGCAGTGAGCCAAGATTGTGCCAGTGCACTCTGGCCTGGATGACAGAGCGAGACCCTGTCTCAAAAAACAAAGAGGTGGGGAGATGCACATTTGGGAGTTGTCACTGTATAGAGGTGTTTTAAACCATGAGACAGGCTGGGGGCTGTGGCACATGCCTCTAATCCTAGCACTTTAGGAGGCTGAGACAGGCAGATCACCTGAGGCCAGGAGTTTGAGACCAACCTGGCCAATGTGGTGAAAGCCTGTCTCTACTAAAAATACAAAAATTAGCTGGGTGTGTTATGGTGGGCACCTGTAATCCCAGCTACTTGGGAGTCTGAGGCAGGAGAATTGCTTGAACCCAAGAGGTGGAGGTTGCAGTGAGCCGAGATCACACCACTGCACTCCAGCCTGGGAGACAGAGCAAGACTCCATCTCAAAACAAACAAACAAACAACAACAACAACAACAAAACATGAGACAGAGTGAGATCCTCTAAGGCATGAGGGATTTGAAGAAGAGGGCCAAGGACGGAGCACTCTGAAACACTCATTTTTAACCTTATGGGGTAGGACTGTGAGGGGTGGACACGGGATAGGTATATTTTGACAAAGGGGCATGCAGATAAGGTCTGTGTGGACAATTGACCTATGGGCACTTGGGTATCCTGCCTCTCCTCAACTAGACATGATGCCTTGAGTGCCCCCAAAACACACTGGCAAGGTGTCCCCAACTCTAGCCCTCCCCTGCCCCCAGAGCTGCATCGACTGGAACCGTGAGGTGCTGAAGAGGGAGCTGGGCCTGGCAGAGTGTGACATCATCGACATCCCGCAGCTCTTCAAGACCGAGAGGAAAAAAGCAATGGCCTTCTTCCCTGACTTGGTGAGGCCACCACCCATGACTCCAGACTATGTCAAATCAGGCTGCAAGCCTCTAAGCCCTAGAGGGGAAAATTGTTTGGTCACAGTCATATTTAGGATTGTGGTGGCCAGTGGGGATGGCAGGGAGAATCAGGGGTCCTATGGTGCTCCTCAGAAGGGCTTCTAGCTGGCTGACCACCATGGTCCCTGTGGAATGCTTGCTGGCCAAGCCCTGGCCCAAGGGGCATCAGGGAAGGGGACCACTTGACATTTGTGGAGTGAATGAATGATTGCATGAGGTCGCGTGTGCAAAGCACATGGCATCAGCTGGGAACCCCGATGCTCATTCTGCTCTCTTCCTCCCAGCTTGCAGCTGTTCATCCATCCCACATGTATTTAGGGTTTCCTGTGGCAGATGCAGAGATGATTAAGAATGCCCCCTGCTCTCAAGGGACTTTCAGTCTAATCTGTTGAGAGGGAAATTCTCCCCCTCTCTGAGGACATGTCCCAGTGATCTGTTTTGTAGGATAAGGCGATGTGGCAGTTTGGAGGTTAGACAAAGCACTTCCAGCCTAAGAGGTAGAACTGGAGATCCAAGAGGCTTCATGGAAGAAGTGGCCTTTGACTGAGCCTGGAGGGTTTTGCCTCTGATGCTTTGCCTCTGATGCTTCTAAATCTTTTTTTTTTTTTTTTTTTTTTTTTTTTTGAGCTGGAGTCTTGCTCTGTCGCTCAGGCTGGAGTGCAATGGCGCGATCTTGCTCACTGCAACCTCCGCCTCCAGGGTTCAAGCAATTCTCCTACCTCAGCCTCCTGAGTAGCTGGGATTACAGGTGTGCACCACCACACCTGGCTAATTTCTGCATTTTTATTAGAGATGGGGTTTTGCCATGTTGGCCAGGCTGGTCTTGAACTCCTGACCTCCAATGACCCACCCGCCTCAGCCTCCCAACGTGCTGGGATTACAGGCAGGAGCCACCGTGCCCGGCCTGCTTCTAAATCTTGAGGTTGCATTTGAAACACCTGGACAGGTGGGGCCCCACCCCATGGTCCTGATTCAGCAGGTCTAAGGCAGGGAGCTGGGCCTGGCACTGCTGCCTCACTAACAAGCACCCAGATGGTGCTGATGCTGCGTTTTAGAGGAACACAGTTTGAGCAGCACTGCTATAGGCCACCCAGCTCCCCTCCGCACGCCTCCCCACCTCCATCCCCTAGAAGAACTCAATTTGCCCATTGTCAGAGCCTTGTGGGGAACCTGTCCACACCACTGTTGCTTCATGCCCCCCTTTTTCCTTCCTCTTTTCAGGCAACTTTTTGCCCTCCACTCGCAAAGCCTCTTGCCACTCCCCTTCCTTCCTGTTCGAGGTTATCTTGTAATTATATATGTGCCCCAAGAAGCTTGTGCAATGATTCAGGTTCTTGTGTTCACAAGAGAGAGTCCTACTCAAGCCAGCTTCAGCCAGAGGGAGTCTTAATATAAGGACACCAGAAACCTGAGGGCAGGATAGCTGCAGCAGAGCCTGGAATCCTCTCTGTTTCTGTGTCTACATCATTCATTCTCTCTTTTTCTCTCACCCTCTCCACCTCCTACTTCCCCTCCCTCTTCTTCCAGCTTGGCTTCCTTTGCTTCTCTGTTCCTGGGGACAAAGATGAGTATGGCCATGCACAGAAACACTGACACGGGCAGAGATGACTAAACTCTCCCATTGTCAGTTTCAAATTCCTGGGAGAGGGACTCTGATTGGTCCATCTTGGACCAGCTGTCTTCCCTGGCCCAATCAGCTATGGCCTAGAAGGTTGGGATTCTGTAGCACAAACATGGCAGCTGCCACAATCCACAATTCCAAATTCACATTAGGGCAGAGGACGTTGCCAGAGTGAGCTCTGTAGATGCTCCCAAAGGTACCTGGCTAAAGTGTTCTTCCCAGCCCCTTTAGCCAGTTACCCTCTCATTGCACAGGAAAGGGTGAGCAGCTATTGATAAGACTGGCTAAAACACAAATCCAGGTCCTGCAGATAGAGTAGAGGTGTGAGGTGGGAGCCCAGTGATGAAGTTCTGTCTCCCCTTCGGACTGCAGGTGAATATGCTGGTGCTGGGGAAGCACCTGGGCATCCCCAAGCCCTTCGGGCCCATCATTAACGGCCGCTGCTGCCTGGAGGAGCAGGTGCGATCCCTGCTGGAGCCGCTAGGCCTCCACTGCACCTTCATTGATGACTTCACTCCATACCACATGCTGCATGGGGAGGTGCACTGTGGCACCAATGTGCGCAGAAAGCCCTTCTCCTTCAAGTGGTGGAACATGGTGCCCTGAGACAGCTCCCACTCACCATCCTGTCCCCCTGGGGCGGGCACTGGCCCAGGTGGTGGAGACAGAGACAGGCCCCTGAACGATAAGCACCAAGAGACCCCAAGGCTCCAGATGGAACACTGAGGGTGACCGTCCCTCTCAGAAGCCTTTTCCCTGGAAGTGTCCATGCCTCACCTGTAACCCATGTGGTTCTCAGACTTGAATCTTCTTGGCCCCACAAAAAGAAGTACCTCATTTCTTACAGCCTCTCCTGTGATTCAACACAACCCATGGAGATGTCCCCTCCTCACTCTGAAATCATCCATTTGGGGACAAATCCACATTGGGGTCTAGAAACATCCATGTATCTCATCAGCCATCTTGTCCTGTTTATCCTAACAGAGGAAGGATCCATGATTCTGCTTTGGTCCAATTGCTTCCTCTCTGCAGAGGAACAACCCTAAAACCAGATCACTCCACACAGGACAGGCAGGAGAGATTCTTCCTAAAGCCTCCCCCATAAAAAGGGAGCTGTGGATCCACTTAGATCAGGGCGGGACCATCTTTCACCCTGCCAAGTTCCTGCCCAGATGTTGACCCTCACCCAGCATGAGCTGTCACATAGTATGAGCTTCTAGATGCGTGTGGAAGCAATGAGAATTGTCCCTTAGCCTTATAAACTCCCCGTCATCTGACATGCAGAAATCCAGCTTTGTCCAGAATCCTCCTGGAATTTCTTGGAGATGAAATTATCTGGGGGATTGTTGGGTACTGGGAAGACTGGGTACAAGGGTGAAAAATATCTCCCATAATACACATGGTTGACTATGGTGATCCACCTTGTGATGGTTAATATTAGGTGTCTGGAGAAGGATGTTTCATTGGCCCTGGGACCTCTCTCTGCAGGAGGAGAGACCCCTGCCTCTCCTCTGGAATGGTCCCAGGCTCTCTATTGGCCTTTGGTCAGCGTTTCCACATAGCTGCAGAAGAGGGGGCTAAAGGGGCTGGATCCACCAAGACAGCTCACAGCGGGAAAACTGGGAATGAACCACTGAATTCAGGGGATGGCGGTTGGGGGGGCGGTTCTCGAGATGTGTGCCAGCTACACGTGTATTCTGTATGGGTCCAGCTGCGTTTCCATCACTCGCTAATAAATCAACAGAAACACAAATGGCTTGGCTCTCATGTTGACCCTTCTTTGAGCTTAGAATGAGACAGCAAAGAAAGAGGACTTTCTTGCAGCTGGAGCATTTGCTTTCTTGACCCCCAAGAATTTGGGGCTGACATCCCAAATTTTGATAAGACTCAAGATTGCCTTGTCTTGGCCAGAAGATGGGTTAGGGCTGCCATGGACAGTTGTGATGATATGGACACATAAAAGCAAGCCTGGGGGTAAAATGCTAGGCTACCAGGACGAGTGAGCGTGGCCGGGCTGTGGCCGGAGGTTGCACTGTGGAAGGAGGGGCAGTGGGGAGCATGTGGAAGCCTTTTGCGTGTCCTTAGCAGCATCCTCCTTCCGCCTGCAAGAGGCTGCAGGAAGCCTTACTTCAGAGCACTCGGGCACTGTCCCTCTGCCCTCCACCCTCCCAACCCCCTTATTCTCCCTCAAGGTGCAAAACACAGAAACACACTCAAGCTCACCCCGGGCTGGGTGGCTAGAGCTGTGTACGTTTCTCCAGTGCTGCCTCCTTGCCATAGATTACTTAGGTTCTCTGAACAGATTCCCGGTGTCCCCTCACATGCCCGGATTTTGACAAAATAAGCTCCCTCCCCCATTTCCCCCAGCAGGGGAAGCTGAGACAGATGAAGAGGCTGAGAACATCTTATTTTCCAAAAGGGTTTGGGGAGGGAAATGTGACTCTCCAGAAGGCAAATGCCTAAAATTCGGAGAAGAGGGATGAGTTTCCAACAGGCTTTTCTTACCCCCAAGACTAGACACAGGACTCTGGATGAACCCAGCATAAAGCCCTGGAAACTTCTTGCCTCTCAAAGTTGCTGCCTGTGCTCTAGGTTGGTGTGGGTGGGGCAACTGAGCAGTGAAAAACCTAACCCAAAGGCGGACGAGAAGCAAAACAGTTGAACACAGCATCCACCTGTCCGCACAGCAAAGGACAGGGTCAGTGCATTACTTTTCGAAGGCTGCTATAACAAATTACCATAAACGAAGTGGCTTAAAACAACACGAATGTATCATCTTATGGTTCTGGAGGTCAGAAGTCTGACACGGTGTCATGCTGGACCTCTACTGACTTCAGTAGAAGCTGGGCATGGTGGTACATGCCTGTAGTCCTAGCTATTCGGGAGGTTGAGGAAGGAAAATTGCTTGCGACTAGGAGTTTGAGGTTACAGTGAGCGAAAATCACACCACTGCACTCCAACCTGAGTGACAGAGTGAGACTCTATCTCAAAAAAAAAAAAAAAGATAGGGATGGCACCATGTTTGAGAGACCAAAGAAGAGACCTGGAGCCAGTGACCAAGACAAAGTTTATTGAGGGGACTTATGTACAGGGCAATCCAGTGGTGGTGGGCTGGACAGGAGAACCACCTCTGCTTGTAAAAAGCATGCAGTTGGCCAGGCACAGTGACTCACGCCTATAATCCCAGCAGTTTGGGAGGCCAAGGCGGGTGGATCACGAGGTCAGGAGTTCGAGACCAGCCTGGCCAAGATGGTGAAACCCCGTCTCTACTAAAAATACAAAAATTAGCCAGGTGCAGTGGAGGGCACCTGTAATTCCAGCTACCCGGGAGGCTGAGGCAGGAGAATTGCTTGAACCCAGGAGGTGGATGTTGCAGTGAGCCGATATGGTGCCACTGCACTCTAGCCTGGGCGACAGAGCAAGACTCCATCTCAAAAAAAAAAAAATAGGAAAGAAAAGCATGCAGTTTGTATAGCATTTTCACTGAGCACTCTCACCCTAACAACCTCCTCCTGGCAATCTTCATTTCACCCGTAACAAAGGGCCTCAATTCCCGTACAGCCTGCATTCTATGAGATAAGCGGTGGGTACCAATGTTCCTCATACAAAAGAAATGAATCTCTGGTTTGGGCACTTTCCATAGCTGGGAATCCCAAATGCACATTCGTCATAGACTGTAAGGTCATTCTCAGGGTATGCTCCAGTTAAGCTATTGCTGGCAGTGTGTCTGCCATACACATGGCTCTCACTGAGCTAAAGTCAACATCTTGGAAGCGCTGGTTCCTTCTGGGCTCTAGGGAAGAATCCTTTTTCTTGCCTTTTCCAGCTCCTAGAGGCTGCCTATACCCCTCAGTTGCTGGGCTTTTCCTCCATCTTCAAAGCCAGCAGCGTAGTAACATTTTTGTATCTTCCTCTGACGGATTCTTCTGCTTCTTTCTTCTACTTGTAAGGACACTTGCGATGCCATTGGGCTCATCTGGATAAGCAAGGTTCACCCACCATCTCTAGGTCAGCTGATGAGTGAACTTCATTCCATCTGCAACCTTCATTCCCTTTTACTAAGAAGGTCATATACTCAGGAGTTCTGCAGATTCAAAAGTGGAAATCTTTGGAATTTTTCTGCTGATTCAAAAGTGGAATTTTTCTGCTGACAACAGGCAACCAGGCCCCGACTGCCCTTTCTGGCCTCCAAGAGTAAGACCATACCCGGTCCCCTCTGAAATCCACAGAGGCAGCAGCAGAAAGATGCAGTCAATGAGCCCTCACTCTGGGACTAGTGTTCAGTTCTGGACCCTCAGCTGGGCTGAGATCTGGGATCCCATGGATGCAGGCTGGGTGGCTCCAAAAAGTACTGGAAGCTGCCCCTACCAGGCCTGGGGTCAGGGGTCACCTCCACTGGCCACTGCCTTCCCAGACAGCTGCCCATGCCACACTTCCTGGTCCCTTCCGGGGCCTGGTTCTCAGGCCTGGAAATCCCAGGGAGACTGGGTTGAGGCTTGGGTTCTTGTGGGGAAACTTCCCCTTCACCCTATTGTGGTTCCTCTAACACCGTGGGCAACCTTGACCAGGCCTGAGGATAAGGGAAGACACCCAACTGGCTCACCTACTCCCAGCTGGCTGCCTGGAACCCCTCGGAGTTGGACCATTAGTTGCTGAACTTGTACTCTGTAGCTCAGCACTTAACCTGTGTGAGCCTCAGTCTCCCCTTCCATAAAATGAGCAAAATAACTGCCTGCCTCATAGAGCTTGCATGGGGATGAAGTAGGGTAACTCACAAGACACACTTAGTGTTAACAGCACAGTGCATGGTGCATAGTAAGTGCTCAGTAAATGCAGTAAATGATGACTGTTGTTACATAACATCCCCTAGCCCTTCCTCAAGCATCTGCTGTGTAGAACACTCCTAATCCCTGCACTTTAATAGATGTCAAAGACCCTCTGAGACCCAGAGGCGAGATGAGGGAGGTACAGAAGGGACAGTTGTCCTGGCTATTCTCAGATCATACGCTGCTTGTCTCAGCTGTGTGGGAATGGCCCAGGTGGAGGTTCCTGCCCAGACAAGAAGCCAACAAGAAAGCCTGTCTTTCTTATGGGGATTTGCAGCTCTGGGCGGCCCTGACTCATGCTTTATTCAAATTTGGAATAAGTAGCTGCAGGGCTTCGGCAGGCATTGCCCAACCCTGTGGCCTCCTGCGGCTTCCAGCAGCCCAGGAAAGAGGGCCCTGGGTGAGGATGGCTGGAAAGGAATTCTGGATGGCTGGACAGAATCTGTGGGACCTGTCACTTCCTACAAAGTCACTGTCATCCCAAGTCCCCTCCAGCATAATGACAGTGAGTGCAAGCATTGTGCCAGCAGCTACTGAATGCTCCCGGAGCACCATCTAATATATCCCTCACAGCATGCCAGCAGGCAGCTATTATTATTGCTCTCACTTTATAGACAGGGAAACTGAGGCTCAGCCACATAAAAGAGCTTGCTCTGGTCACAGAGTTATTAAGTGGGGGAGACAAATTTGAGCCTAGACACGTGACCTCTGTACCCTGGGTTCTTAACCAGTCACACCAGTGGTTCTCAACCCATCTACACATTAGAATCACTTGGAAGGCTATTAAAAGCTAGCAGGGCCAGGCCCCCACCATCAGAAATTCTGTCTGGACATTGGGATGCTACACAAAGTAACTCGGTGACTCAGGTGTGTAGCCAGGACACGGCAACACTTTGGGAGGCCAGGCGGGCGGATCACCAGAGGTCAGGAGTTTGAGACCAGCCTGGCCAACATGCCAAAACCCCGTCTTTACTAAAAATACAAAAATTAGCCAGGCATGGTGGAAACTGCCTGTAGTCCCAGCTATGCGGGAGGCTGAGGCAGGAGAATCACTTGAATCCGGGAGGCGGAGGTTGCAGTGAGCAGAGATGGTGCCATTGCACTCCAGCCTGGGTGACAAGAGTGAAACTGCCTCAAAAAAAAAAAAAAAAAAAAAAAAAAAAAGTAAAGAAAAAGGAAAAAAGAAGTGGCCAGGGAGGCCTTCAAGGGAGGTGGCATCTCAGGCTGGGTGTGAAGGATGGGAAGGAGCCAGGGAGGAGAGGGTAGCTCGTGCTATGCCCTGAATGGGGACTGGCTCCATGTGTTCCGGATGCTGGCCGAAGGCCTGTGGGTTGGGGTGTGTGGGCTCAAGGGGCATGACATCGGATAGCATGAATGGAGGGCAGGTCCCTGTCTCTGGGGTCTGGGAGGCCCCAGCGATGAGCATGGCTGCCATCTGATGCAGTGGAAGCCCTCTAAGCAGGGTGTGACATGAGGTGCTCTGCATTTTTTAAAGCAACAGTCCCCAGCGTTTTTGGCACCGGGGACCGATTTTATGGAAGACAATTTTCCACGGACATAGGGAAGGTGGGGATGGTTATGGTTTCGGGATGAAACTGTTCCACCTCAGATCATCAGGCATTAGATTCTCATAAGGAGCATGCAACCTAGATCCCTTGCATGCACAGTTCACAAGTGGCTCGGGGTCCTAGAGAATCTAATGGCGTCCCGATCTAACAGGAGGCGGTAACGCCCGCTTGCCTGCTGCTCACCTGCTGTGAGCAGTTCTTAACAGGCCTCAGACGGGTACCAGTCTGCAGCCCTGTTTTTTTGGTTTGTTGTTGTTGTTGTTGTTGTTTTGAGATGAGTTTTGCTCTTGTTGCCCAGGCTGGAGTGCAATGGCACGATCTCGGCTCACCGCAAACTCCACCTCCTGGTTTCAAGCAATTCTCCTGCCTCAGCCTCCCAAGTAGCTAGGATTACAGGCATGCACCACCACGCCTGGCTAATTTTGTATTTTTAGTAGTGATGGGGTTTCTCCATGTTGGTCAGGCTGGTCTCGAACTCCCGACCTCAAGTGATCCACCCGCCTCAGCCTCCCAAAGCACTGGGATTACAGGTGTGAGCTACTGCGCTCAGCCTACCCTGTTTCAAAGAATGCTCTGGGCTGGGTGAGGTGGCTCAGGCCTGTACTCCCAACACTTTGGGAGGTGGAGGAGGGCAGATCACCTGATGTCAGGAGTTGGAGACCAGCCTGGACGATATGGCCCATCTTTACTAAAAATACAAAAATTTGGCCGGGCGTGGTGGCTCACGCCTATAATCCCAGCACTTTGGGAGGCCGAGATGGGTGGATCACAAGGTCAGGAGATCGAGACCATCCTGGCTAATGTGGTGAAACCCCATCTCTACTAAAAATACAAAAAAGTAGCTGGGCATAGTGGCGGGCGCCTGTAGTCCCAGCTACTTGGGAGGCTGAGGCAAGAGAATGGCGTGAACCCGGGAGGCGGAGCTTGCAGTGAGCCGAGATCGCGCCACTGCACTCCAGCCTGGGCGACAGAGTAAGACTCTGTCTCAAAAAACAAAACAAAACAAAAAAACCAGAAAACCTGTGTACTCTCAGCATCTTCTCTTTTAAAAAGGGAACATTCCAAACCCCTCTGCAACCCTATGGGGGCGCTTCCTACTTCCTCCTATACCCGGGATTCTCACTCATCTGAAATTTACGTTTATCATTCCTTTGCTCCTCTTTATAATTTCCCCATGTGAGTATCCCTGAACTGCATACTGTTTAGTTTTGCCTGTTGTTAGAAATTTTTTCATAGGGCCATGTTAATGTTGGTGTTCTGTGATTCTCTTCTTTCATTCAGCACTGTATTGGTGAGTTTCATTCACGTTGTATGTCACCATAATTCATTCCTTCTTATTGCTACAAAGCATTCCATTTTATGAATTAAATGTATTATATTATTATTATTTTGAGACAAGGTCTGGCTCTGTCACCCAGGCTGGATTGCAGTGGCATGATCTCAGCTCACTGCAACCTCCAGCTCCTGGGCTTAAGTCATCCCCCTATCTCAGCTTCCTGAGTAACTGGGATTACAGGCGTGTGCCACCATACCTAATTTTTGTATTTTTTGTGGAGACGGGGTTTCACCATGTTACCCAAGCTGGTCTCAAACTCCTGAGCTCAAGCAATCCACCTGCCTTGGCCTCCCAAAGTGCTGGGATTACAGGCGTGAGCCACCGACCGGCCAGATGAATGGAATTTATTATATACAATTTATTCATACTTTTTTGTCAACAGACACATGGGTCGTTTCCATTTTTTTGTTATAATAGTCAATGCTGCTATCAACATTCTTAGGGATGTTCCTGGCGTGCACATTCACGAATCTTTCTAGAATATATATCTAGATGGTTTCTGGCTTTATGAACAAGGAGAATGGTAGAGCCATGGGGAAAGAAGGGAAAGGATCAGTCTGGAGGAAACACTCACTCAGGTAGGCTAGCTGCTCTAACAAATAGACTAAAACATGTATAACTGCTCAGTCGCAATATATGTTTATTTCTTGCTCGCGTTGACCCTTTAAGGCTGGTCAAGTCTGAATGGTAAGTATGCATGTGTATCAGGGTGGGGTGGGGGATCCCTGCTCCACACAGGCACTCAGGGACCCAGGCTAATAGAGGCCCTGCTGTTTTCCAAATGTGACTTCCAAGATCACCCTGGATGTTGACCTTGAGCCAGCAGAAAGGAGAAGAGAAAAGACGGAGAAGGCAAACGTGCTTCTTAATCACATCGGGCCAGAAGAGACACACATGACTTCCACTTACAGTCCATCAGCAAGAACAACTCAGTGGCCATATCTGGATGCAAGGGGCTCTGGGTAACGTGGTCCTCGCCTGGGCAGCTGCCTCCCAGAGTCAAATCCATGCTGTAGAAGAGGGAGAAGGAGTTATTTGCTGACTCAGAAGAGAAAAAGAATGGGCCAGGGAAAAAAATAAATCTCTCCCCAAGGGAGGCATCCCAGGTCTGAACCTTCAGTTTGTAGCTCCAGTTTTATTGCTGCTCACTTCGTGGTATCCTATCCTTAGGGATTGAGAGTCAGCCTTCCTCTCCTAGCTGTGGCCATACAGAGCTGGACTTAGCCCCTGTAGGTTCCTCTCTGCCTGCCCTCTCACCCCACTCCCAGCACATTCATCCTGCAGTCCTGTGCTTCAACCACTGATCAACAGCCACAGCAAGTAGTTTCCTGGAGAGAGACGAATGAGTCAGTATAAGCAGAAAAAAAGGGCCCATCAAGGGTGACTGATGAAGGTGTTTGGAGAAATGTCTCTTTCCATCTTTCCCGTTTCCCTGTCAGTGGGAATGAAGCAATGGAGATGCCAATGTGGAAGCAGGGTGAGGCTGATTGCCAGCCTGTACCTGCCCACTGCCCACAAATGAGAGCTTCGCAGATGGGAGGTGGAACCAGGAGCCGACTCTCAAGTACACTCCCATTAATTCATTAGATGTTTATTGAGCGTGGACTGTGTGCCCAGACAGTAAGTGGCAATGGCTGCAGCATAGTTGAAAGCATGGATTCTGAGGCCAGACTGCCAGGGTGTGCTTCTTGGCTTTGCCACTTGTCAGCTGTGTGACGTTGGGGAGGTTACTTAACCTCTCTGAACTTTGCTTTCCTTGTAAGATGGGGCTAGTAGTGGTACGTATCTTGGGGAGCCATTGTGAACAGTGTTAAGAGGTGGTCCAGGGAGGAGCTCGGCCTCGTGCTTGGCAGTCAACAAACAGCAGCTCTCTGTCAGGGAGGGATATAACTTGAAGCAGCTTGTCCAAGTAAACGAAAAAGACAGGTGTGCTTGGCTCTGAAGACTCGGTTCTTCTGCACTGCCACCCAAGGAGTCTCTTACCCACTTTTTCCTGGTGACAAATATGTTTTTAGAAAGTTACAACTGGACACTTAAAAAGTCTGGCTATAGGCCGGGTGTGGTGGCTTATGCCTGTAATCCCAGCACTTGGGAAGGCTGAGGCAGGCAGATCACAAGGTCAAGAGATCAACACCATCCTGGCCAACATGGTGAAACCCCAACTCTACTAAAAATATAAAAATTGGCTGGGCGTGGTGGCAGGAGCCTGTAGTCCCAGCTACTCGGAAGGCTGAGGCAGGAAAACTGCTTGAACCCGGGAGGCAGAGGTTGCAGTGAGCCGATATCACGCCACTGCACTCCAGCCTGGGCGACAGAGTGAGACTCCATCTAAAAAACCCCCAAAAAGCCTGACTACAGCAAAGCTTTGATAACAAAGCAGGTATGTGTATCCCCCATTTGCCCACCATGATGGGCCAGTGGCCACTCCCCCAGGACTCACAGATGAGTCAAGCAGTGGGCAAGTTTTTTTGAGGCTTGGGGCAAGAAAAGGGCTGGGATCCCTGTTCCCCCAAGTGCATCCCCCCAATTCTGGGCCCCAGGCCTGGGTCTCCTGGCTCACAGCATTTCATTGTTATGTTGGTGGTGAGGATTTGAGATGGTTCCTGATAGGATGTCAGGGGGCAAGGGTCACCGTCCGAGTTCCTGGAAAGGAATGCACACTCAGAAACCCAGGCTGAACATTGCTGGCGTGGGCGCTTGGTGGATGTGTGTGTCCTGAACCAGCAGATGGAAAGAAACCACCGCTCAGCTGGCTCTCTGAAGCAATGCTGTCTTTCAAGAACTGGAAGCCAGCACTAAAGCTAGCTCCGTAGTTTCTTTTCTGAACCCTTCTTGGGTCTTTAAATAAGTCTTGGCATTCTGAGAAACTGCATCTCAATGCCAATTATCTTAACCCAAAACATCTCAATCACAGAAATTATAGCTGCCTCTGGCAGTTTCCAGTCTCCAGCAAGCAGGGACCTGAGCAGGGCTGGGCAGGGCACCGTTCAGAAGTAAGTGTTTATGTGAGTAATGCTCCCCAAGAGGCTACTGGACAGCTCAATCAGCATATTTACTTACTGTTTTTTTTTTTTTTTTTAATTCCCTTGACACATTCCTCTAGGGATTTGAGGTGACTTATATTAAGAGTACGTTCAACAAGCTGATGATTAATTTTTTTTTTTTTTTAAATTAAGACACCAAGGCCAGGCGCGGTGGCTTACACCTGTAAGCCCAGCACTTTGGAAGGCTAAGGCAGGTGGATCAGTTAAGGTCAGGAGTTTGAGACCAGCCTGGTCAACATGGTGAAACCCCATTCTACTAAAAATACAAAAATTAGCCAGGCATGGTGATGGGTGCCTGTAATCCCAGCTACTCAGTAGGCTGAGGCAGGAGAATCACTTGAACCCAGGAAATGGAGATTGCAGTAAGCCAAGATTGTACCATTGCACTCCAGCCTGGGCACTGGAGTGAGACTCTTTCTCGAAATAATAACAACAACAATAATAATAATACACCAAAACAAAAAAAAAATCCAGAAAATGAAACCCACAGAAAAGGACAAATATATGACTATAAGAACCAAACTATAATTAGGATCGGAGCTTCCCAGCAGCCCATGCAAGAAGGGAACCAGAGTCAATCACCTAATTCTCATTATCAGAAGGAAGACAGCATGCCAAAATGATTCCCATCATACATGGACCTTTATAAAGGAACATGGAGTGGTCAGTGTGCTCAACCACCTTGCAAGAGCAAATTCTACATTTGCTCTTAGCCAAAAGGCCAAGAAGCAGTTGCAAGACCAAATTCAATGGGAGATTTCTTATGGCTGAGCCTCCATTTGCTTATCTGTAAAATGGGAATAATGCTTACCTTCATGGGTTGTTTGAGGACTACAGCAGTACCTGGCAGACAGTAAGAACCTAACAAATGTTTATTTCTTCATTTTCTATCCCCGGCAAGCTTAGTGCCTTCTTCATCCTCTCCAGGGTAGCTACTTAATCCTCACACCTATTTTACATGGGCACAATTTTCCCTACTATGTATCCAGCTCAGCAGCAGATTCTGGGGATACAGAAGTGGGTGAGCAGATATGGAGTCTGCCTTTAGGAAGCTCACAGGTTAGAGAAGCAGAGCAAATGGACAGTAGCAACATGGTATGATAAGTACAATTGTAAAACCATAATAATAACTGTAATAGCTTCTATTTTTTAGCATGTAACCTGAGTTTGTTACTGTGCTTGACAAGAACAGAAGAAAGAAAACCTATAGACATAACAATAAACCCATAAATGCAAAAATTCTAAACAAAACTATTAGCAAACTCAATTCAAAAATCATCAGATTATACAATATCAGATCAGAATAAATTGATCCCAGGAATGAAAGGTGCATCTTAGAAAATCAATTCAACAGGTTAATAGATCAAAGAAAAAATTTACATGATCATCTCAACAAATCAGAAAAAAGTTAATAAAATTATCATTTATGATTTTTAAACAAAACTTAAGCTAAGAGTGAAAAGAAACTTCTTTAACCCCATAAAGAATAGCTATAGGCCGGGCATGCTAGCTCACTCCTGTAATCCCAGCAATTTGGGAGGTTGAGGTGGGCGGATCATTTGAGGTCAGGAGTTTAAGACCAGCCCGGGCAACATGGTGAAACCCCATCTCTACTAAAAATACAAAAATCAGTGGGGCATGATGGCGCGTGCCTGTAATCCCAGCTACTCAGGAGGCTGAGACAGGAAGATTGCTTGAACTCAAGAGGCAGAAGTTGCAGTGAGCCGAGATCACGCCACCACACTGCAGCCTGGGTGACATAGCAAGATTCTATCTCAAAAAAAAAAAAGCTACAATAGTGATTCTCAAAGTGTGGTCCCCAGACCAGCATTAGCCTTATCAGCATTACCAGGGAGCCTGTCCAAAATGGAAGTCCTCAGGCCCACCCAGACCTTCTGAATCAGAAACTCTGGAGGCTGGGGGAGCAGCAGTCTGTGTTTCAATAAAGCCCTTCAGGTAATTCTAGTGCCACTGAAGTTTGAGAACTGCTGATCTATAAGAAACTCACATCAAAAATTATTCTTAATGATAAAGTATTGAAACCATTCCTTCTAGGATCAGAATAAGAATACCCATTATCATAACTGTTCATCAGCATTGAACAGAAGGTTCTTGCCATTGAGTTATAAGATTAGAAAGGAATTATCATATATGCAGAAAATCCAAAAGAATCTACAAAGTAGAAGAATTCATAAGAAGTTTAGCGAGGCTGTCACTATAAAACCAATATACAAAAATCAATTGTATTTTTTTTTCTTGTGGGACAGGGTCTTGTTTTGTCGCCTAGGCTGGAATGTAATGGCTCAGTCACAATATACTGCAGCCTCGACCTCCTGGGCTCAAGCAGTTCCCCCACCTAAGTCTCCCAAGTAGCTGGGACTACAGGTATGTGACCCCATGCCTGGCTAATGTTTGTTGTTGTTGTTTTTTTTTTTTTTTTTTTTTTTTTTTGTAGAGACAGGATCTCACATGTTGCCCCAGCTGATTGCAAACTCCTGGCCTCAAGCAATCCTCCCGCTTTGGCCTCCCACAGTACTGGGATTACAGGTATGAGTCACCACACCTGGCCCAACTACATTTCTATATACTAAAAAGAAATAGAAAATGGCATATTTGAAATATACCATTTATAATAGCATCAAAAAGTAAAAAACAGCATAGCTAACAAAAGATGTGCAAAAACCTTATGGAGCATACTATACAACTGTATTGAAAAACCATTAGCGGAGATCTAATTAAAGGAGAGATACGCCATGTTCATAGATTGAAAGGCTCAATATTAAAAAGATGTCAATTCCCTGCAAGACCTACAAATCAGTGTAAATCCAATCAGAATCTCTACAGGGTGTATGTATGTGTATGTGCACATGTGAGAGGGGAAGGGAGGGGAGGGGAGGGGGGCAGGGAGAGGCGAGGCGGGGCAAGGCGGGGCGAGGCACTGGACCGGAAGGGGAGGGACTGGACAGGAAGGGAAGGACATTTATAAGGTGATTCTAAAATTTATATAGAAGTGCAAAGAGCCAAGAATAACTAAGTCACCCTTGAAGATGAAAAGATAAGAGAACTTGCTCTACCAGACATCAAGACTTATTATAAAGCCACAGTAATTAAGACAATATGGAACTTATGCAGAGACAAATAGACCAATTACACAAAAGAGAGGGCAAGACATTTTATTATTGAATGATAGAAGTTGTTTATTAATCCTATATACTCATCAGTCATCGTTTGCATGTGTAACAAATACATTTTCTCCTAGTTTGTGGTTTATATTTCTACTCTGTTAACCAGAGTTATTTCTACTCTTTCAAAAACCAGAAGCTCTTACTTTTATTAATTATATTACATGCATTAATAATATATTAAAATAGTTAAATTTATCATTCTTTCCTTTTTATCATTTTGTTCTTTGTGAACCAGTATCTAAGATGTACAAACAATGCTCCTACCATTCAACAAACATGAGAAAAAGAAGATAAACAATCCAACAGAAAAGGTATTCAACCTTATTAGTTATCAGGGAAATTCAAATTAAAACCTCAGTGGCACACTATTACATGCTCACCACTTAGGAAAAAAATAAATATACAAAATAGAACTGGTGGCAAGGATGTGGAGGAGCTAGACCCCTCACAACTGCTGATGGGAATGAAATTGGTACCAGCCCTGAAAACCAGTTTGTGCTACTCATTGAAGTTGAAAATGCCTACACCCAATGCGAGAAATTCGACTCCTAGGTAATACTTAGAGAAACCCTTGTTCTGCCTCAGGAGACATGAATATCCACAGCAACATTGGTCATGTTATCCAAAAACTAGAAACAGTGCCCATCACCAGTAGAACAAATAACTAAATAGTGGTCTATTCATACAACGGAATATTAGAGAGTGGTAAAGATGAACAATTTATGACTCACACATCTGTGGCTGACAGCCACTGTTACTGCTTGAGACCATCACCAGACCGAATGAAGGGATGAACGTAAAAACGAAAACTTAAGGCCGGGCGCGGTGGCTCAAGCCTGTAATCCCAGCACTTTGGGAGGCCGAGACGGGCGGATCACGAGGTCAGGAGATCGAGACCATCCTGGCTAACCCGGTGAAACCCCGTCTCTACTAAAAAATACAAAAAACTAGCCGGGCGAGGTGGCGGCGCCTGTAGTCCCAGCTACTCGGGAGGCTGAGGCAGGAGAATGGCGTGAACCCGGGAGGCGGAGCTTGCAGTGAGCTGAGATCTGGCCACTGCACTCCAGCCTGGGCGACAGAGCGAGACTCCGTCTCAAAAAAAAAAAAAAAAAAAAAGAAAACTTAAGACAAAAGAAACTACTATAAAGGAAGGGGAACCAGGCAGGAAGAAGAGAGCTCCCTGCTTCTAGTGAGCAAGGCAGCCCCCGAGCTTCCACAGCCCTTCTCATTTGCTGGGTAGAAAGAGCAGGGAGGAGGAGGCAACGATTGGTCAGCTGCTTAATTGATCACAGGTTCACATTATTACTAACAGGCTTCAATTACACCTTATAACAAGAAACACTTGTGCCTGGGTCGTGACTGCCCTTGGCAGTCCTTCTGGGTGGCAGACGCAGTTTGTCAGTTTGCCAACATTCTGCTTTCATGAGCACAGCTTGCTGTTTACTCATATAGCCTCCAGTGGTATACTGAGTTGATCATGACCCTTACTCCTTCAGCCTCCAACATACATCAACATGGATGAATTTCACAAACACCATGTTGAGTGAAAGAAGCAAGTCACAAAGGAATAAAGTATGCTTTCATTCACATAAAGACAAAAACAGGCAAAACTAAACAGTAACCAATGCACTTGACCCACAATGTCAGCACTTTGGGAGGCCAACGCGGGAGGGTCACTTGAAATAGGAGTTTGAGGCCAGTGTGGGCAACATAGTGGGAACCTGTCTCTACAAAGAATAAAATAAAATAGGCCGAGCATGGTGGCTCAAGCCTGTAATCCCAGCACTCTGGGAGGCCAAGACGGGCAGATCACGAGGTCAGGAGATCGAGACCATCCTGGCTAACACAGTGAAACCCCGTCTCTACTAAAAAAAATACAAAAAACTAGCCGGGCGAGGTGGCGGGCGCCTGTAGTCCCAGCTACTTGGGAGGCTGAGGCAGGAGAATGGCGTAAACCCGGGAGGCGGAGCTTGCAGTGAGCTGAGATCCAGCCACTGCACTCCAGCCTGGGCAACAGAGCGAGACTCCGTCTCAACCAAAAAAAAAAAAAAAAAAAAGAATAAAATAAAATAAATTAGCAGTCATGATGATGTGTGCCTGTAGTCCCAGCTACTCAAGAGACTGAGTTGGGAGGATGAGTCCAGGAGTGCAAGGCTGCAGTGAGCCGTGATTGCGCTACTACTGCCCTCCAGCCTGGGCGACAGAGAAAGACCCTGTCTCTAAAACAACAAAAACAACAATAAAGTACAAACCATAAATGCAAGGGAATGATGACCACAAAAGTCAGCGTAACTGTTAGTTCTGGGGGTGGGAGGATGTAGTCAGGGAGATGTCCCCAAAGGTGGCTCACTCCTGTAATCCCAGCACTTTGGGAGGCAGAGGCGGGCAGATTATGAGGTCAGGAGATAGAGACCATCCTGGCTAACATGGTGAAACCCTGTCTCTACTAAAAAATGCAAAAAAAAAAAAAAAAAAAAAAAAAAAAACAGCCAGGTGTGGTGGCGGGTGCCTGTAGTCCCAGCTACTCGGGAGGCTGAGGCAGGAGAATGGTGTGAACCCAGGAGGCAGAGCTTGCAGTGAGCTGAGATCACACCACTGCACTCCAGCCTGGGTGACAGAGCAAGACTATGTCCCCCAAAAAAAAAAAAAAAGCGTACTGAAGACTCTCTATTTCTTAACCTTGGTGGTGGTTACTTGGTATTCAGTTTAGTATTATCCCATAAATGCACATATGTTTACACACTCCTCCAGATGTATATTTTGCAATTTTAGAAGCTGCACACAGATACAAAGGCAATCATGAATGCATATGTATGTGAAATTAATCCAGTTACTCCACACTGTTCACACTGACGGGACAAAGAGGAGGTCTGGCCTCCAGCAGGCAGATTGCAGAGGACTGAGTAACCCACGGTGGGGGCACTGGGGGTGGGCTGGCAGGGGGCCAGCTGCTGGAAGCTTAGGGAAGAGCAGGGTGTTGCACAGTGGCGGACCACACCAGGATGCCATCACTGAGCTGCCTCTCTGGAAAAGTCCCTGGGCACATGTGGGTGGGTGGCAGCTGTGTCAATGAAGTCTTGCCTATTTCCTGGGGAGCACAGGTACATGGGCATGGGGGAAAGAGGAAGGACCAGTCGCCAGAGGAAGATTCAAGTCAAGAATCTTAAACTTGGGTCCCCAGGTGGGGTCCATGGGTCCATAAATCCGTCCAACTGTACACCGAAAATTCCATCTGTCTTTCAGGAGAGTGTGTTCCCAGCTGTCTTCTGCTGCCGGAAGGAGTGTTAACCCTCCTCTAGCCTGTAGAAGATGCCATGTGTGCCCACCCACTCCTCCTACAACCCCTCCTTCAGCTCAAAGAGACCTGGACTCCAAGTGCCAGCACCTGCACTGTTTGCCTGAGGCCTTCTCTGACCACTGGAGCCTGTTGACCAAAGGGCCGGGGAACTAATACCACCTGGAGCAGCCCTCAGCCAATTGCAGAAGGGAGTGGGAGTATAAATGCCCCAGCTCCCTTGCTCCTTGGGCTAACTCTGAGGCATGGGCTTCACCCTACTTCTAGCACTCCTCAGGCGGGTGATCTTCAGTTACCCACAGGTGGTAATCAGCTCATTAACAGACCCTTTATTCGCTTCTTTCCTTCCCTGACTCATTTTCCCACTCTACCTGTGTATCCTGCACCTCCCAAATAAGCCACTTGCACACAAATCCTAGTCTCAGAATTGCCTTCTGGGGGAGCCCAAACTAAGAACCTCCCAGAAGATGAAGAACGCTAACTGAAGTCAGAAGAGGAAGCCCCTGCCTTCATTCTGCATCCACTTGCCTGTAGCTTAAGGCAAGTTACAGCTTCTACCTGAGCCTCATTTTCCCCACATGCAAAAAAAGGAAAGCAAAGGGCATCTTGTCTGCTTCCTTTAAATGTTCAAAAGGCTAAATCACCCCATAGGATTAGGAACCCTGCCTTAACCTATGTGTTTGGTGCTGGTTAATTTTTTTGTGTCAACTTGGCCAGACCACCAGCTCACAGATGTTTGGTCAAACACCAGTCTGGATGTCGCTGTGAAGGTGTGTTTTGGTTGAGATTCACATTTAAATCAATAGACTTCTAGTAAAGCAGATGACTTTCGTTTGTGGTGGGCCTCGTCCAATTGGCTGAAAGCCTCCAGAGAAAAAAGACTGACACCCCCGCAAGGAAGAGGGATTTGGAGTTCTATGCCTGTTGGCTTGAGCTGCAGTATCAGCTCTTCCCTGGTCTCCAGCCTGCTGGCCTACTTAACAGATTTTGGATTTGCCAGCCTCTACAATCATGTGAGCTGAGCCAATTCCTTGAATTCTCTCTCCCCCACTCCATATATACAAACATACAGATATAGATGTATCTACATCTATATCTGTACATCTATATGTTCCATTGGTTCTGTTTCTGTGTGTCCCCAGTGCCTAGGACAGAGGGGTGCTCAGCAGAGGGGTGCTTAGCAGGTGTCTATTGAATGAATCTAAACCAGAAGATCAGAGGGTCTGGGATCTTTTATCTCCCCCTGTATTTGGCCAGCAAAACCTGTGGTTAAGGCTTTGCAATCAGCTAGATCTGGATTCAAGTCCTGATTTCTTTTGCTAACAGTTGTACGATCTTGGTTGAGTCATTCCTCTTCTCTGAGCCTGTTTCCTTGCCTACAAAATGGGGTCAATAATGACTTCCTCATGGGGTTGAAATAAGAATTACGTGAGGCCGAGTGCGGTGGCTCACGCCTGTAATCCCAGCACTCTGGGAGGCCAAGGTGGGCGGATCACCTGAGGTCAGGAGTTCGAGACCAGCCTGGCCAACATGACAAAACCCTGTCTTTACTAAAAATCCAAAAGTTAGCCAGGCATGGTGGCATGTGCCTGTAATCCCAGCTACCAAGGAGGTTGAGGCAGGAGAATCGCTGGAACCCAGGAGGCGGAGGCTGCAGTGAGCCGAGATCACGCCACTGCACTCCAGCTTGGGCGACAAAGCGAGACTCCATCTCTTAAAAAAGAAAAAAGAATTACATGAGATGGTGCATGTCAGCAGCTCAGCCTGAAGCCTGCAGAGGGCTCAGCACACCATAGTCAATGTCACTGGCTGGGAACAAGAACATTAGGACCCTACCATTCTCTGCATAAAGGTACCTGAGGAAATATTATTTGGGGGCAGCATATCTGAAATCAGAACATTCCAGAAAAATTGAGGCCTGAATTTCTTGAGACCTGGAAAGAGGGCCTGGCACATGAGTGTCAAAGAAATTGAATGGAGGAGGGGTGCACAAATAGTATGTTACAGCCATTTGAGGGCCTGATTAGTGAAAAATAGGATGAGAGCACTAACATAAGAGGAGATATAGCAACCCCATGCCTAACTCTTCTCCATCATGGCTTCTGGGTCCCAGACTATAGGACCAAGAGGCATGTTCATTCTAAACCATTCTAAAGGCAGCTGAAGACGCCTGGGCAACTCTGCTTAGCAAGAAGGAAAGCTTGGTGAAGTCTGGGGCACCTGGGAAGAGAAGAACTAACCACCAACTAAACAGGCAGCTTTGCCAACACCCTTGGGACAGCATGATCCAGCCCTACCTCATGACTTCTGCTGGGTGTGAATCACAGAACAAATAAATTTTGGAAAAGAGAATCACTCAAGCCTGACAGAGGAGAATGTGAGGCATCAGAGTTATTTTAAACCAGCCCAAGGTACAAGTTTTATTGCAACGTTACGTGAACACAGCTCCAGGCTCAACCTTCAATTTGCCGTTGGATGGATACAATCACAGTCCTACTCAGAAAAAGTAAAGTGATGAATTTGTGAGGTTGCAAACTGCAGCGCTCCAGTTTCCCAGCTTTGGCACTAACCATCTCCCACTTCTAGCCCCTCACCACTGCTCCAGCCCTGCCAACATCTCTCCTGACCAATATTGCTCTAATATAACAAGAGTAACTACAACATCAACAACTTGATAACAAATACCAGGAACATTTGTTAATCTCATTAGGCAGTAAATGAACATAAAATACCACAATCAAAATAGCAGAAACAGAAACAAAAGAGAAAGTTTCTGGACAGGCCAGGGTGAAGTGAGCAGCCCTGAGTGTTAAATATAGAGGTGGGGTTTGATATCATCCTTTGGAAAAGAGTTTCAAATATCAGGAGTGCAATCTCTAGGAAAACAAACAAAGAAGTAACTCTAATCAGACACAAATATTTATTAGGGATTCCTTTTTTTTTTTTTTTTTTGAGACGGAGTCTTGCTCTGCCGCCCAGGCTGGAGTGCAGTGGCCGGATCTCAGCTCACTGCAAGCTCCGCCTCCTGGGTTCACGCCATTCTCCCGCCTCAGCCTCCCGAGTAGCTGGGACTACAGGCGCCCACCACCTCACCCGGCTAATTTTTTTGTATTTTTTAGTAGAGACAGGGTTTCACCATGTTAGCCAGGATGGTCTCGATCTCCTGACCTCGTGATCCGCCCGTCTCGGCCTCCCAAAGTGCTGGGATTACAGGCTTGAGCCATCGCGCCCGGCCTAGGGATTCTTAATAACGAAAAATCAGAATCAAGCTGGTCAAAATGTTAGAAACCTGTGGGAATGAGTAGGAAAATTGCGGTACCTCCATCTGATGCAATATATGAAACCTCTGAGGTCTTTATGGTAGTGTGACAAATACCTTTTATGTTAAGTGAAAAAATATGACTACAAAAGAAAATCATCCATGAAATGACAAAGAGCTAAACAAGAAAGTAGAAGTGGTCTAAGTGATGGTGGTTGTAGTAATCATTACTTATGGAAATTGATTAGATTAGGCATGATTTGCTTTGACTGCATCTTTTAAGTTTTTAAAGTATGGAAAAAGAGGGAAGGTCAAGTGTGGTGGCTCATGCCTGTAATCCCAGCACTTTGGGAGGTCTGGGCGGGCAGATCACTTGAGGTTAGGAGTTCGAGACCATCCTGGCCAACATAGTGAAACCCCATCTCTACTAAAAATACAAAAATTAGCCAGGTGTGGAAGCAGAGGTTGCAGTGAGTCGAAATCTCACCATTGCACTCCAGCCAGGGTGACAGTGCGAGACTCCATCTCAAAAAAAAAAAAAAAGTAGCCAAGACATGGAAATAACCTAAGTGTCTATCAACAGATGATTGGATAAAGAAAATGTGATACACACACACGACACACACACCCAGAGGAATATTATTCAGCCTTTGAAAAAAGAGGAAAACCTTGCCATTTGAGACAACATGGATGAAACTGGAAGGACATTATCCAGGTGAAATAAGCTAGGCACATAAAAACACATTTTGTGTGTGTGTGTGCACATTCTCACTTATAACTGGCATCTTTAAAAAGTTGAACTCAGCAACAGAGACGAGAATGGTGGTTACCGGGGATGGGGGTAGGAGAAGATGGGAGATGTTAGTCAAAAGGTAAAACTTTCCATTACAAGATGCAAAAATTCTGGAAAGCTAATATATAGCATGGTGACTATGGTTAATAATAATGTATCTTATACTTGAAATTTGTTAAGAGATTAGATCTCAGGTATTCACACACACACACACTAACACACGTAACTATGTGAGGTGATGGATATGTCATCTTGATTGTAATAATTATTTCACAATGCGTGTGTATAACAAAACATACACTTTTTTTATTTATTCATTTTTTCTGAGGTGGAGTCTTACTCTGTCTCCCAGGCTGGAGTGCAGTGGTGCGATCTCGGCTCACTGCAACCTCCACCTCCCAGGTTCAAGGGATTCTCCTTCCTCAGCCTCCTGAATAGCTGGGATTACAAGTGCATGCCACCACACCGGGCTAATTTTTGTATTTTTAGTAGAGATGGGGTTTCACCATGTTGGCCAGGTTGGTCTCAAACTCCTGACCTCAGTTGATCCACCCACCTCAGCTTCCCAAAGTGCTGGGATTACAGGTGTGAGCCACCTTGCACGGCCTCATACACTTTAAATGTATATAATTTTTATTTGCCAATCATACCTCAAGAAAGCTGGAAAAAATAAATCAGTATTGCTACTATTAATAATAGTTTTGAAACACTAATTGCTGGCTTGCACCTGTAATCCCAGCACTTTGGGAGGCCGAAGTGGGTGGATCACCTTAGATCAGGGGTTCGAGACCAGCCTGGCCAACATGGTAAAACCTCGTCTCTACTAAAAATACAACAATTAGCCAGGCATGGTGATGGGCATCTGTAATCCCAGCTATTTGGGAGGTTGAGGCAGTAGAATAGCTTGAACCCGGGAGGCAGAGGTTGCAGTGAGCCAAGATTGTGCCACTGCACTACAGCCTGGGCGACAGAGCAAGACTCTGTCTCCAAAAAAAATAAAAAATACATAATCTGTAAGATATGAAATCAAAAATTCTGTTAAAAATGGAAGAAATAAAATTATGTGCTGGAAATGATTATTTGATTGAAACCAGGTAATATTTTTATTTTGTATTCCCTTCAACTCATATCCCCCTCTACCACCATTTTTCTTATCATCCATTTATAGTAAGGAGGGGGAAATGGTTTCTAAACTTTTTAAAAGGAAACTATGGAACTCACTAATTCTACCCTGCAAAATATGAGGTCTCCTTTGTGAGGTTTCCATCAATAGGAAGCAAAGTTCCAAAGCTGGTGGCATTTTGAGTCTCCTCCAGTGGGTAGGGTAAGATCCTTGAACATTGTCAGGGAGAGATGTCTTCTTCAAACTCCCAAATAATGAGCTGGTTGTTTCCCCCCAAAATAGAAGAAATTTATCCTTTGACTTAGTCTCTGCCAAGCTGGGGAAGCCTCCTCTCACCAGGGAGGGAAGCAGATTCTGAGCCTATTCTCCACTGGCTGGACCAGATACCAGTTGTCACCAGCACCAAGAAAGCCTCTCTCACATGGTTGCTATGGGCTCTTCACATCCAACTGCCCAGTGGTGGAGGAAAAGTCTTGGACATTGAGCCAGCTTGGGTCTAAATTCCCATTAAAATCCCTGGCGGCCAACATGGTGAAACCCTGTCTCTACTAAAACTACAAAAATTAGCCATGTGTGGTGGCAGGTGCCTGTAATCCCAGCTACTTGGGAGGCTAAGGCAGGAGAATTGCTTGAACCTGGGAGGTGGACGCTGCAGTGAGCCAAGATCACGCCATTGCAATCCAACTCGGGCAACAAGAGTGAAACTCTGTCTCAAAAAAAAAAAAAAAAAAAAAAATTAGCTGGGTATGGTGGCGAGTGCCTGTAATCCCAGCTACTCAGGAGGCTGAGGCAGGAGAATCACTTGAACCCAGAAGGCAGAGGTTGCAGTGAGCCAAGATCACACTACTGCACTCCAGCCTGGGCAACAAGAGTCCTTCTCAAAAATAAAAAAAAAAAGAAAGAAAGAAATTAAAAATACAATACTGTTTATAATCACTCCAAAAAAATTGTTAGGTCTAAATCTAACAAAACATGTAAGAGATTTATATGCTGAAAGCTACAAAAGACTGATGAAAGAAATCTAAGAAGCATCTGAATAGAGACACATACCATGTTCATGAATTGAAAGACTCAACATAGGAAAGACGTCAATCTTCCTCAAATTGATATATAGATTTAATGCAATTGCTATCAAAATCTTAGCAAGATGTTTTTGAAGATACAGGCAGGTTTATTCTAGCATTATATGGAAAGCCAAAGGAACTATAATAGCTAAGACAATTTTGAAGAAGAATAAAGTAGAAGCAATTTGTCTATAGATATAGTTTGGATATTTGTCCCTGCCCAAATCTCCTGTTGAACTGTAATCCCCAATGCTGGATGTGGGGCCTGGTGAGAGGTGTTTGGATCATGGGAGCAGCTCCCTCATGGTGTTGGGAGAAAAGCTGTGTTGGGAGAGAAGCTGAGGCAGGGCTTGCATGTCTGCTAGACTTGCGGGCTCCTTGCTTCCAGCACTCCCATTATTTCAAGAAGTCATGTGTTTCTCATTCACCTGATACATTGTTTTCTTTCAACCCCCACATCCTCACCACCTGTTTGTTTGAGCACCAGTAAATAGCATGGGCTCCCAGAGCTGGGGGCCTTGCAGCTTCCACACTCGCGACGGCCCCCGGTCCCACTTTCTCTCTCAACTGTCTTTTTCTCATTACTCTGACTCTGGGGGACTTCATCGCCCCCACAACCTGGTATTGGGTCTGATCACCCCAAACGTTCCTGGCACCCAATATGGGACGACAAAGACCCCGGTGAAGGAACGCCAGAGTGTGCGAAAGCAGAGGATACATTGTCAAAGGACTCCAAGGACGTCTAAAAGAACCTCCCCGGGAAAGCTGAGCGCTTGGAAGAACCAGGGTAACAATGAGACAAAGTGAAAGCAGACATTCTGCTTATTTAAGTTTTTTAAAGCATTTGTTATGAAGTGGGGGAGTAAAAGTACTCAAGAGTTTGCTATCACTTTTTTAGTATGGTAAAGCAGTTTTAACCATGGTTCCTGAAACAGGGGACTATAGAGTTGGATGAATGGGTGAGAATTGGAAGAGATTTTAAAAGGGCATATAAAGATGGAGCAGTGACAGGTGCCGCGGGGGGGAGGGGGGTGCTGCTGGGGTGACGATGGTTGGGGGAGAGGGGGCCCAAGGCCACCCTCCCGGGCGCGGGGAGGGCAGAGGGGACCAGGAGCCCGTCCCTTCGCTGCAGGGCCTTCTGCCGCGGCCATCCCATGGCCCCACGGCAGCCCCCAGGCTGGCCCAAGGCCGCAGGCCTCTCCAGCCGCTGCTGCTGACACGTCGGAGCGGCCCCGCGAGCTCGGGAGGCGCAGGGAGGCAGCCTCCAGCTCCGGTGCCGGGCTGCAGGAGCAGGCGGGGCGGCGAAGGGCCCAAAGCCGCCGCGCCGTGGGAGAGACCGGCGCAGCTGAGCGCCAGCAAGTGCACAAGTGGCTGTGGCAGTCCTGCTGCGGCTAACTCACCTGGCGCAGCAGCCTGGCTGCCTTCCCCGCCTATTGCAGCCTCCAACGGCCCTCCCAGAGTTTCCCTTCGGGCGGCGCTGCAGTCCCTCGGGCCTCGGGGTCTGACCCGGGGACGGCTGCTGGCATCAGCACCCCTGCTCCAGTTGCCGACCTGAGACCCCAGGCTCCTCAGGTGCAGGCGTAGGTCCGAGCCATTCCAGTGACGAAGGTAGGATCTGCAGCCCCTTTGCGAAGCCCAAGTGAGACCGGGCAACAGGCAGGCAGAGAATATGTTATTCCATCCTTGACCCACAGATTTATGGCAGAGATGGTGGATTTCTTTATTCTCTTTTTGTAAAAGCAACCATTGTCTTAAGCATTATGTGCCTCAGTGGGATAAAGGATATCTCTTAAGTTTGCTATGCATTATATAATGGAAAAAACAGATGAAGACATCAATGGAAAACTTGCAGAAAATTATGGTTGTGTCTCTTATATACAGATTATTAGTTTGTTTTTATGAGATAATTTGCATTTGGGGAGCAGTTGGAGCTACCCCAGGGAAGTTCCTGGTGGGACTTCAAGTTTGACATGTGATAGATACATCAGTGCTTACTGCACTAAGTTGGGTTTCAGTGATTCCTTCCTCAAATGTCAGCATTACAACGTCCACTATACGAGCTATGATCAAAACTTTTTTGATTGCTTCTTTTTTCTCTGCTTTCATCACACTGCTGTTTTTTTCAACATAATTGAACAGCTACAATGACATTGTAGCAGGAACCATTGTGGTAAAAAGAAATGGGGTCAGATGCCCCCACAAAGGCCTGATTTCCACACGCTATAATGACAAGATTAAATTATGTATCAAGGCCATCAGTATCCCTGGGTTACACTAATTGATGATTTAGAAATTAAAGCAGTCACTCCAGTGTGACGCAAGTCACTACTCTGAAAGTATTGATTTTACTTGAATGCCAAAGAACTTTTCCAGAAGAAAAACCTATTAAATTCAAGTGTTCAAATTTTTAGATCAAAAAGGCAAGTGATTTTCTCAACAATGGACAATATATACTTAAGATCTACGGCACTTTCTTAAGGTCTAAGAATTTGCTGAAAGCATTTTCAGCTTTGAAATCTCCAAATGAAACTTTAAAATTTATTTTGGTTTATCCCAAAATAATGGAAAATGTCCAGTTGTATTTTGTAAGCATCTATGTAACTCATCTTTTAGTTCATACTTCCTGGGGAGCCACCAAAGAAGGTCTCCGTGGCAGTTAGGGGACCCTTACCCTCAGGAACAGTGGGTCTATTACTTGGAAGGTCTAGTCTAAATTTAAAAAATGTTACTGTACATACAGGAATAATTGACTCTGGTTATACTGGAAAGATTCAATTAGTTATTAATTCCTTGACTCCGTGTTCTGCCTCCCCAGGAGAAAGAATTGCTCAGTTGTTGCTGTTACCTTACATAAAACTAGGAAGCAGCACAGTGAAAAGAACAGGAGCCTTTGGTAATACTAATCCAGCAGGAAAAGCTGTGTATTGGGTTAATCAAGTGTCTGACAAAAGACCTATTTGCACAGTAACTATTCAGGGAAAAGATTTTGAAGGACTAGTAGATATTGGAGCTGATGTCTCTATTATTGCTATAAATCAATGGCCCTGGCACTGGCTTAAGCAAAAGGCATCCATTGGTATTGTTGGAGTAGGCGCTGCCTCAGAAGTTTTTGAGTTCCTTGATTTTACCACGTCAAGGACTGGATGGTCAGGAAGGGACATTTCAGCCTATCATTACATCTAATCCTGTCAATTTATGGGATAGAGACTTAATTGCAACAATGGGATGCTGAAATATCTATTCCTATGGATCAATATAGTAATAATAGTAGACAAATGATGAGAAATATGGGACATTGCCCGGGAAAAGGACTAGGAAAAGATAAAAATGGCCAATCAGAACCTTTAGAATTACAAGGGCAAACAGATCGGACTGGATTGGGGTGTCATTTTTAGGAATGGCCATTGTTGAGCATCCGGCTCCTGTTCCTCTTGTTTGGCTAACTGCCAAACTGGTTTGGGTGGAGCAATGGCCGCTGAAAAAGGAAAATAAAAAGGCTGGACAAGATATACAGTGGAGGGATGCACATACAAAAAGCTGGGAAACAGGAAAGAATATGGGGAAGAGAATTTGCTTGTGTCTCTCCAGGTGACAATCAGGTGACTGAGTGTCCACCAAACATCTGAAGATCTATCATGAGCCACAGTATCTAGTGGACCCACCTGTACAGTGCAAATTGAAGGTTTACGGATTGCTTTTAAGCCTCAATTTGCTTTCTCTGTGCCTTCTGTTAGAAGGGGCCTGCTTCTCGTTATCAATGGTAAGTTTAACCCCGAGGTAATTAACCAAAGAGGCTGAAGCTGAGTTACAAATGCTTCAGCAATGGCATGTCTCCTGGCTACAGCCACAAAAGTTTTTGGTTCATTTCAGTAGATTTACTAACGTGGGGGTGAGGGTATGCTTGTGTTTTTGCAGGAGATAAACCATGCAGGTGCCCTCAAGATGTGTACGACCATGGAACAGGAGACTGGAAGGGGCCATGGATCCCAACCATAGATCGGGTTCCCTCAGTACGAGCCATGTTGAGAAACTGCTGGAGTGTCAAGGTTTTACCTATAGATGCTTAATGGACTAGTGCTTTCTGACTGAACTCTCTACCCTGAATACAAGAGACACTAATAGGTAGGCAGGAGTATCATCACCCCTATTCAGCATGAAGAAGTTACAGAAGATGGACCTTCAACCTTCTGCAAGACCTAGAATTAAGGGTCCTCTTGTAAAAGGGAAAGGGGAGATAAGTGGGAAGCATTCAAACCAGAGTGACTCCATTTTGAATAAGGGCTAAGAAAAATGAAGCTGGATCACCAACAAGCAATTAAGGGCTGTACAGCCTGCAATTGCCTTAATTTAAAAAAGAGAAACCAACTTATGCTAATAATGATAGCTGTGGTGGTTTTTACAAAACAGAAGGAGGGCATGTTGGGAGAAAAGCTGAGTGTTGGGAGAGAAGCTGAGGCAGGTCTTGTTTGTCTGCTAGACTTGCTGGCTCCTTGCTTCTAGCACTCCCATTATCTCAAGCAGCCATATGTTTCCCATTGACTTGATACGCTGTTTCCTTTCAACCCCCACATCCTCACCACCTGTTTGAGCACCAGTAAATAGCGTGAGTTCCCAGAGCTCGGGGGCCTACACAGCCTTCACACTGGTAACAGCCACCCTGGTCTCACTTTCTCTCTCAAAACTGTCTTTTTCGGCCGGGCGCAGTAGCTCACGCCTGTAATCCCAGCACTTTGGGAGGCCGAGACAGGTGGATCACGAGGTCAGGAGATAAAGACTACCCTGGCTAACATGGTGAAACCTCATCTCTACCAAAAATACAAAAAAAATTAGCTGGGCGCAGTGGCGGGCACCTGTAGTCCCAGCAACACTGGAGGCTGAGGCGGGAGAATGGCGTGAACCCGGGAGGCAGAGCTTGCAGTGAGTGGAGATCGCGCCACTGCACTCCAGCCTGAGCGACAGAGCAAGACACGCTCTCAAAAACAAAAAAACCTGTCTTTTTCTCATTCCTTTGACTCTACCAGACTTCGTCGCCCCCACGACCTGGTGTTGGGTCTGATCACTCCAACACATGGCTTGGTGCTGTCTTTGTAATAGTGAGTTCTCATGAGATCTGGTCATTTAAAAGTGTGTGGCACCTCCCCAGGCTCACTCTCTTGCTCCTGCTTTCGTCATGTGAAGTGTGTCTGCTCTTAGATTGACCTTCCACCATGACTGAAAGCTCCCTGAGGCTTCACTAGAAGCCAAGCGGATGCCAGCACCGTGTTTCCTGTAAAGCCTGCAGGACCATGAGCCAATGAAACTTCTTTCCTTTATAAATTACCCAGTCTCAGGTATTTCTTTGCAGCAAGGCAGGAAGAGCCTAATATACTACCCAATTTTAAGATTTATCATACAGCTACAGTAATCAAGATAGTGTCATTGTTGGAGGAACAGGCACAGATCTATGGAACTGAATATAGAACCTGGAAATAGCCCCACACATGTATGCCCAACAGGTACAATTTTTGACGAAGATGCAAAAGCAATTCAATTACAATGTGTTGAAAAAGTCTTTTCGGCCGGGCGCGGTGGCTCAAGCCTGTAATCCCAGCACTTTGGGAGGCCGAGACCATCCTGGCTAACACGGTGAAACCCCGTCTCTACTAAAAAATACAAAAAAAAAAAAAAAAAAACTAGCCGGGCGTGGTGGCAGGCGCCTGTAGTCCCAGCTAGTCGGGAGGCTGAGGCAGGAGAATGGCGTAAACCCGGGAGGCAGAGCTTGCAGTGAGCTGAGATCTGGCCACTGCACTCCAGCCTGGGTGACAGAGCGAGACTCCGTTTCAAAAAAGTCTTTTCAACAGATGATGCTGGAGCAAGGAATGTATCTTAAAATAGTGTCATAAATTCAGTAAAATACAGTATTTCTTGTTTACCTACTCTGTGCCAGGCCCTGTCCTAAGCACTAGGGAGATAGCAAAGCAAAGGCCATGGTCTCATGTCACTCACATTCTCATGGTCATGGTCCTCAGGAGAAATCCTGGGTGCCAGAGAAGACACGTTAGCACCTGGTGTCAAGGGTTGGGTAGGAGCCAGTTGCAGAAAGGGAATGCAGAGACATTTGCCTTCATCTGACTGGTCCCCTTCCTTTTCTCAAAGGTGGCAGCGTGGAAGGTTGCAGGCTTTCGATGCAGATAGATTTGGGCTCCATCTCCTGTCTGTGCCCCTAATGTGCTGCTCATCTGTCAATGACAGTGTATTGTTCACATGAATGGGCTCCAGTGCAGGGCCTGGCACATGCTAAGAGTCATGATTTTGCCCTTGTGTGCCCATGAATCCTTCCAGAACCTAGGAGGATTCTGCAAGGGAGAGAGAGGAGAGATGCTGGGGGCAGGGAAGAGCTGTGTGAACAGAGAGGAGAAAAGACTGTCCCTGCAATATACACAGCAGGCAGGGGGTTCTGGGATGAACACTTCGCAGGAGGAGGGATTTTTTATTTTGAGATGGAGTCTTGCTCTGTTGGCCAGGCTGGAGTGCAATGGAACGATCTCAGCTCACTGCAACCTCTGCCTCCTGGGTTCAAGTGATTCTCCTGCCTCAGCCTCCCAAGTAGCTGGGATTGCAGGTGCCCGCCACCATGCCCAGCTAATTTTTGTATTTTTAATAGAGATGGGGTTTCACTATGTTGGTCAGGCTGGTCTCGAGCTCCTGACTTCAGGTGATCCACAGGAGGAGGGATTTTCTGGTTTCAGTCAGTCTGGATGATCTAGATTTGCTCCAGTGTTCAGCTGAAAGTCATGAATTCAGAGAAGCCGAGAGACCAGGGTTCTTTGTGTTGGAAGGGACTTCAGAACTCATCAGCCAAATGACCTGGCCTGGGGACAGCTGTGCAGCCCTCAGAGTGGTCAAGGATGCAGGGGCTCGGGAGTCAGGCTGTGCAAAATTAAATGCAAGTATCACCACTTCTGTGTAACTCTTGAGTGGTTACCTAACTCCTCTGAGACTCAGTTTCCTCATCGGGACAATGGGGAGAGATGTTAAGGTTGCTGTGAGGATTAATGATGATGCATGTCAGGGCCTGGCATGGGTCAGGGATACACCAGGGCATAGCATGTTGGATAAAGCCAAATTTGAAACCCTCCTAGAGGCCGTGTGACCTTGAACCTGGTACTTCACTCTTTTGTAGAGATGAGATTGTACCTGTTGCCCCACTTAATGGTGAGAATTAGAAATAATAGAGCCCAAGAACCTGGTGACAGGTAAACACATAGCAGGCGTTAATAGATGGTGGTCTGTTATCACCCTGTGTGCTTCTACATTTATGTTAAAGCCTAAGTTAGCTTCTAAGCAAGGGCTGGACACTTAGGAGGCATTTGATAAATATTTGTTGAATGAACAGCTGAGTGCTGGGAATGAACTGTACTTATGAATGAATAATGCAAAAGAGCTAGGCCATCTGCTGCAAGAAATACACTGCACTATACCCAGACTCAGAGCCACTGGGAGAGTCCCCTGACCCTAATTCTTTTCCCCAAAATGATGTCATTGCAATCACCTGGAGCAGGCTAGCCAGCCAGTCTCTGGGACAGGAGCTCAGGTGGCCACAGCCATCTGGGCCCCAAATGCCTAGAGGGTATTGGGCAACTCCCAGAACACCTTTGCTTCCTCTATGTGAGTTGGGCTGGTGATTCTGCCTTTCAACAGGAAGAGAGGCCTCTTTCTCCCAGGTTTCTGGCCTGGGTTCTGAGCCAGTCACCATGTGCAAGAGAGTTCACTCCCCAACCCCAAAGGTCCCCTTTGGGCTCTGAAAGGGTTAATGCCATCGGCAAAAGAAACAGCCAGGCCAGGTTCTCAGGGATCTTCACAGGATCCTGTCTAAGTACTGGGCTGCATGCTGGGAACACAAACAGCCATGGTGTTAAGCCACCAGTGTTGAGTGACAAGTCTAGGCACTGGCCTTACTCTCAGGCTAGTTGGGAGACGGGCATTTAAACACAAGATGTGGCAAATCTTGGAAAAAGAATGAAGCGTCCTGCTAAAAAACTAAAGAGGGGCAAAGATGAATCTACAACATCCGTGCAAATAACCACAGACACGGGGACAAGGGATGCATGGCTACGTGGTTTATGACACTGAAAACTTGCAAACAGCCCCCATGTCCATCAGTAGGGGAGCAGCCATGTCAGGATGCAGCCGGAGCTGCAGGCACAGGTGGGGCATGCACCAGCCCCATGTCTGTTGGCCTCTTATTCCACTGCCCTCAGCTCCTGCCCTCAGCCCTGCCTATCACAGAGTCCACGGCCCCTGTTCTGCTGTGAGTGACCCAGTGTGTTTCTACAGAGGCTTTGCTTCCAAAGTGCAGCCGTTTTCCCTGAGTGTGTGTGTGTGTGCATGTGTGTGTGTGTTATAAACCTAGTTTTGTGTTGCTCCCTGTGTAATTGCAAATAACGTGTAATCTCTTTTGCTTCTCCTCTGTCTCATCACTCCCCTGGGTCTCTGGTGGAGGACCCCAGGGCTCATCCCTCGGCCTTCTGTCTTCCCCATCCACACCTATTCCCTAGGGGAGCTGGAGATGTTGACATCTCACAGTTGTATGCTTTCCAGCCTGGTCCTGTCTCTTAAGCTCCAGAATCATGTGTTCAAGCGTCCTACAGGGCATCATCACACCAAATCACACTTGGCAAAGCCAGGACCAAACTCCTGATCTCCACTGTGCCCACCCCCACCCCTCCCTCAGCCTTCCCTGCCCAGCTGCGAGCAACTCCATCCCTCCAGGGCCTCAGGCTCCAAACTGCGGTGGCGGCCTCCATCCCTCTCTCTTTCTTAACACCCCTCATCCAGTCTATCGGCAACTCCTGTTGGCTGTATTGCATCACAAAATGTCCAGAACCTGACCCATCCTCCCCTCCTCCACTGCAACCACCCTGGCCTGAGGCCCACCGTCTGCCACCGGCCTGTCTGCAGTGGCCACTTCACAGGTCTCCTGGCCTCTTCGCGGATCCCCTATAGTCTGTTCTCACATCACAGCCCGAGTGATCACGTTCAAGCAAGTCGGTTCGCGGTCCTCCTCCTCTGCTCAAAATGACTCCAGGCTCCCCACATTACTTGGAGCAGAGGCCAAAGTTCTTAGGATGCCTGAAAGGCCCTTATGATCACGCCCCTGCCACGGGCTGCTCTCCCACTCCCTCACTGCATTTCAGCTACACTGGCCTCTTTACTCTTTCTTGAACCCGCCAGGCATGTCCCTGCCTCAGGGCCTTTGCACCGACTGCACTGGCTGTTCTCTTGACCTGGAACATTCTCCCTCCAGTTTTCCACATTGGCACTCAAGTCTTGGCTCAAATGTCGCCTTCTCTGGCCACCCTACTTGAAATTGCAATTAGCCCCTTGCCCTGTTTTCCTAGTGGCCCTTATCCTGTCATTGTTCCTTTTTTTACCCCACTAACATACGATAGAATTCACTTACTGCATTCATTGCTTACTGGCTGTCTCCCAACAAAAACAAACAAAAAGGCTCTATGAAGGCAGGATTTTTGTCCGTTTTGTTCACAGCGTATCCACAGTGCCTGGAACAGTGTCCTGGCCATCAGCAGGCACTCAATAAGTATTTGTTGAATTAACAAAACTGCTTTGGGGCTTGTCCTCTGCGGCTCATTCACAGCAAATTTAAACCCCAAACTGCTGAAGAAAATAAGAAAGCAAAGAAGAAACAGAAGAAAACAACCTCAGGAGACCTAAGACTTGGGGTAGAAGCCAGTCCTCTCACTGATATGCTGCGTGACCGTGGGCAGGTCCCACCCCTTTCTGTGCCTCGGTCTCCCCTTCTGCAGAACAAGGACTGGACTGGGTGTTCTCTAAGGGCCCTCCCAACTCTAACAATGGACAGCTCCCTCCTGCCACTTTCCAGTAGAAACTCAAACTAGAAACTCAAACTAGTTCTAATCACGCGGTCAGCCAGAGAAATCGGGTTTATTAAGACTTACTGTGTGCAGGCAGTCACGTAGATGCGTCAGAACGTCAGACCTGGCCACGTCATCATCTGCTGGTACAGAAGATAAGCTTCGAGCCTAGAGAAGGTGGTCTGAACTCAGATCCCCACTGTGGGGCTTGTGAGACCTTGGGGGTCTCACTCAATCTCTCTAAGTCTTTGTGGCCCATCTACACATGGGCATCCTGATAGGACCCACTCCACGGGGATGTTGACATGAGGCAGGATTTGAACTAAAGCCTGCTTGATTCCACAGCCTGGCTCTGAATTAATGAGGCAAATTCTTTGCTTCAAAGCCAAAGCAAGCAAACAGAAATGAACACAAAATATCCAACCTGCCGAAAGCTCTTATGTTCACGCCAGACCCCCATGCATGCACCCTCTGAGTGCTCCTTGTTGGGACCCATCTGCCACCCGCCAATTGCCTTATTAAAGGTAGTGCCTGGTACCAACGGCCCAGGTGCAACCACAGCTCTGTGGCCGCATGGGCGTCCCCCTGGCAGGCGTGGCCCACACCTGCACTGTCTGGTCTGACAGCCAGAGGCCCTGGCAAGAGGCAGGTATCCTGGAGCATGCAGAGAACGTCAACTTCCACCCCAGGAAGCTCATCTCCTCCCAGCTCTACTGCATGCTAGCTCTGGCACTTTGGGCAAGAGCTAGTCACTTTTACTCTCTGAGCCTCAATTTTCCTTCTGTAAAATGGATTGTAATAATAAGCCCATCTATATCTTGTCTTGTAGCGAGATGTAGCTGTGATACAGTCTGGAAAGCACGTGTCATACAGACAGGCAGCTAATGAATGTCACACTCTGGAACTGGACACCTTTGTTTCCAATTCTGGCCCTACCACTCTTGAGCCGTGGAACCTCCATTTTCTCCTCTGTAAAATGGGTACAATAATGGCACCAACCTCAGGGGGCTACTATGAGGGTGAAATAAGGGGATAATGGTACTACCTAGTTCACAAGTTTGTCTTAATGAGCTATTCCATGTGGTGCAGGAAAACATGCCTGGCGTAGAGGAAATACCAAGAATGTGAGCTGTCATGTGGGTGGCCCAGGTGGAGAGACTTGTCCCAAGCCTGGTTGGTCTTTGAACGTTTAGCCTGGCCTGTGATCGCTTACCTAAAATCTCCTTGCTTTTCCCACCTTCTCCTTTCTGATACCCCTGTTTGACATAGGTGAGATTGGATAGATCAAAGTGTTCAGGGCCTCCAGGCAGGGATGGGGCTATGGGCACGTAGGACTGGGATCCAACCCCTCAGCCCCACTCTCCACCCCACGCTTTCTGAGCCATCCATCCTTCTCAGGAAACTGACAGAGCCACCCTGCCACTGGTACCAGCATGGACACCCACCTAGAGGTCCAAGGGGCAGCCCCAGCGCAGAGGAGATTTTGAGAGCCCACACCCCTGACCTGAGTGGGGAGGGGTTGAGCCTCTGGGCCACAGACCGCAGGTGCTGACTCATGGCCTCCGCTGGGCGGTATAAAGGAACCAGCCCAGGGGCTTCCTACAGCCAGAGGGACGAGCTAACCAGACAATGGCCCAGGGGACATTGATCCGTGTGACCCCAGAGCAGCCCACTCATGCCGTGTGTGTGCTGGGCACCTTGACTCAGCTTGACGTCTGCAGGTGAGAGGGGCACCTTCTGGGGTTTGGGGGGCAGGTCAGGAGATGCTGGATGAGCCAGTTCTACTGACACAGAGCATGTGTTTGGGCCAGGCTCCAGGCTCCAGCCTCTGCAGCCACTGCCAGGGGAGCAGCTGGAGAGAGAAGATCCCAGCAGCCGTGGGCAGTGCCAGTCTCATGGCTGTGGGTTTTTTGCCATGTACAAGTGCAAATTCCCCAGGACCACACCACAGATAAATTATTGTGGGGCAAACTAGGCCAGCCATCTTCCTGTCTTCATCGAGGCAACAGAAACTTACAGAGGGTCTGTGATTTGCTCAAGGTCACACAGCAAGTGTGCCCTGGAAGTAAGTTTAGCCCCTGGGCCTCCTGGTTCACAGCACAGTTTGTTACCCCACATCTCTTAGCTAAGCCTCTCCGTGGGTGTGTAATAGTGTGGGTGGGGATGGTGAAACGGAGCTCTCTGGCGTGGCAGAGACTGAGGTAGGAAGCCTGGACCTGCTGCTGGCTAGCTGAGAGGCCTTGGGCAACTGAGCCTCAGTGTCCTCATCTGTGAAATGGGGATAATACTCACATCATGGGCTGGTTATAGGAATTCAATGTGAAAAAATGTGCAAATGTTGGTTGAGTGCTTAGCACAGTGGTGGGCCCATCCCTGGTAGTTTTTATTCACTCATTTAACAAACGCTGTTTGCCATATGCCCTGTGGCTGGGTCTGGGTTAAACGAGAGAGTGGAGGAACGCTCTCAGGGAGTGTGCAGGGTCGTTGTTGTTATTGTAGAACAGGAATTAAAAGAAATTTTAAAATGTGTAAGCAGAAACTCAGCTCTGTGTTAAAACAAACAAACAAACAAAAAACAATTTTCCCTGAAAAAAAAAAAAAAAAAAGAGCTGGAGTCCCTTGAAAATTAACTGCCTGGTTTTTTTTTTTTTTTTTTTTTTGTGGCTAGTGAGCGTTGTTGCTCCTCCTTTCCCAGGCATCGTGAAGACCCGTTTCTCTAGCTGTGCAGCTGCAAGGCCACTAGACAGATACACTCAAGCCATAAAACATGTTTTTCCTTAAAAAGTAAAAACTAATATAATGCATGTCTCAATTAAATAACTGTCTTTATTTCTTTCCCCCTGCACAGATCTCCCCCCACCCTGTGAAATGCTTAAAATATAACTTAACTCTTTGTTCAGGGCTCGGTCTTTTTAAATGTGAATCCGACTTAGCTAGTGCACCTAAATAATAAATCCTCCTCAACCCCTCGGTCTCTCTGATTCCTGAATTATCCTGCAACAATTGCTGTTGTCAGGAATAGAAGTGGTTGCCCCTGGCTTCCCCATCCCAGGCTGGGCATCGGTGGCCCTAGAATGGTGCCCAGAGGAGTGTCAGGGACATTTCTCTGAAAGCGTCACTTGCTGCCTGAGCCCCAGCTGCCAGATAACAGCAGTAAATGTCGGATGGTCTCCCAGGGCCACATGGGGGAGGCAGGAGACCAAGAAGTTGGGGAGAAAAGGAAAAAGAAAATCACCTGACATCGTTTGAGGCAACCGCAACTCCTCTGAGGATGAGTGTGGAGGAAATGACAGGGCCTTTCCCAGCATGCGCAGGCTAACCCTCTACCCAGCGTCCAGGAGTAGTGATCAAGATCACAGGTGCTTCCTCTGGCCCTGGAGAGGTGCGTGGACAGCGGGTCAGGGTTGGGCAGAGAGGAAGGCACTGCTCATTTCTCCCAGAAATGATGGGGACTCTGGAGTTCACAGGTACCTCAAAATCCTTCTTTTCTCCTCCTTCAGCCACACATTGAGCCCTGTTACTCTATCCCCCTGAACATCTCACATAACAATGGCTAATATTTACATCACATTTCCTACATTCAACTCGTTCAACGGCCTTGGGAGGCAGTTAATATTGTTATTCCCATTTTATAGAAGAGGAAACGGAGGCTCCAAGAAGTTAAGTAACCCACCTCAAGCCACACAGCTAGTAAGTAGGGGAGACAGGACTCAACCCAGGCAGCATGACTCTAGGACCCTCCTCTCTCCCCGTGGGTCCCCAGTCCAGCCCTTCCTGTCGCTTCTTATCTGTTCCTAACATAGCCCCAGACAGTGCCTCCCTCCCATCTCCTGAGCAGCCATCAGCCTCTTCCTGAACCACATAGGTGGGACGGCCACTCCCCCCTCACCTCCACCCACATATGCATACCTCCATACCTTTGCTCAAGCCCTTCTTTCTGTCCCCAAAGTCAGGAACCCGGGAGGCAGAGGTTGCAGTGAGCCAAGATTGGGCTACTGCACTCCAGCCTGGGCGACAGAGTGAGACTCTGTCTCAAAAGCAAGAGGCACAAACACCTACCTGCGGGTCACATAAATTAAAGGTGGCAAGCCGGGTGCGGTGGCACGTGCCTGTAATCACAGCACTTTGAGAGGCCAAGATGGGCAGATCACTTGAGGCCAGAATTTCGAGACCAGCCTGGCCAACATGGGGAAACCCCGTCTCTACTAAAAACACAAAAAAATTAGGAACCATGCCATGATGCACAGGACAGAATAAATAAAGCATTATGATGGCCAGGCACAGTGGCTCACGCCTGTAATCCCAGCACTTTCAGAGGCAGAGGCAGGCGGATCACAAGGTCAGGAGATCAAGACTATCCTGGCCAACATGGTGAAACCCTGTCTCCACTAAAAATACAGAAATTAGCCGGGGCATGGTGGTGCTCAGCTGTAGTCCCAGCTACTTGGGAGGCTGAGACAGGAGAATCGCTTGAACCCAGGAGGCAGAGGCTGCAGTGAGCTGAGAGCATGCCACTGCACTCCAGCCTGGGCGACAGAGACTCTGTCTCAAAAAAAAAAAAAAAAAAAATTAGATGGGAGTAGTGGCACATGCCTGTAATTCCAGCTACTTAGGAGACTGAGGCACAAGAGTCGCTTGAACCTGGGAGGTGGAGGTTGCAGTGAGGGAAGATTGCACCACTGCACTCCAGCAAGGGCAACAGAGTGAGACTCTGTCTCAGAAAAAAAAAAAAAAAAAAGTTAAAGGTGGCAAAGCCAGGACTGTCTGACCCTAAACCCACCCTGCTTCCCAGCACACCCTGCCTCCAAATGCTGTGGAGTGGACCCCCCTGGGCACTGCTCCCTGTGGGCAGAGCTTATTCAGCTTCCAACGGATTTGGTAAAGGCCTAGAAGGAGTGGGGGTCCAGGAGGTGCCAACTGCAAAGGGCAGTGGGCATTCAGAAGCTGCCATCTTCTCTCTCTTCTTCCTCCCAGGGTCTCCTTCTGAATAGGAGACCACTTGATATGACAGTGGGGAGCCTGGGCAAGTCTGTTTGTAGCTCTGAGCCTCGGTTTACCCATCTGTAAAATGGGAAAATGAATACCCCTTGCTGGGTTATGGCAGATTAAATTATATAATGTAACCAAGTGTCTGGCAGAGGGTCCCCTTTCCAATGCAAATCAAAGAAAATGACTAAGGTAAATGTCAATCCTTTTCAGAGGTTTATTTCCAAGGTTGGAAAAGAATACAGAAACAGAAAAAATCTGTGGTCTGTGCTTTTTCCTAAATGGGTCTGAGGACTTCAATATTTAAAGGGAAAAGAGTGGGTATTGGGCCGGGTGTGGTGGCTCATGCCTGTAATCCCAGTACTTTGGGAGGCCGAGGAGGGCGGATCACCTGAGGTCAAGAGTTTGAGACCAACCTGGACAACATGGTGAAACCGCATCTCTACTAAAAATACAAAAAATAGCTGGGCGTGGTGGCGGGCCCCTGTAATCCCAGCCACTTGGGAGGCTGAGGCAAGAGAATCACTTGAACCCGGGAGGCAGAGGTTACAGTGAGCTGAGATCGCGCCATTGTACTCCAGCCTGGGCAACAAGAGCGAAACTCTGTCTCAAAAAAAAAAACAAAAAACAAAAACAAAAAACAAAGAGTGGGTATTGGGGGAAAAAGGAAGAAAGAGAAAAAAGATGGGTAGATAAGAGGCAAGTGCTTGCGTTCTTTTGAGTCTTTCATCGGCTTTCACTGAATACGTTCTCCGTGTGAGGCGGGGAGAGGACTAGTCACTTATGCCTTGGGCTCAGTGAATCTATATTGTCACATAAGATAAACACAGCAAAGGAAGAAATCAAATATGCATTTGTTGCAGGTGAGCAGAGGTATGACTTTGATTTCTGTCCTTTGTTCCATGCCTGTGAAGATAAGCTATTCACCGACATTGTCAGGGTAAATTCAACAGAACTGGTTCAGGGGAAAGATCTCAGGGCTCACAAGGAATTTCTTTGTGGGCAAATTGTGAGGGAGGTATGTAGCCTTTTTTTTTTTTTTTTTTTTTTTTTTTTTAATCTTTGTAGCTATCTCATTTAGCAACAAAATGGGACCGGGCGCAGTGGCTCACACCTGTAATCCCAACACTTTGGGAGGCTGAGGTCAGCGGATCACAAGGTCAGCAGATTGAGACCATCCTGGCCAACATGGTGAAACCCTGTTTCTACTAAAAATACAAAAATTAGCTGGGTGTAGTGGCATGTGCCTGTAGTCCCAGCTACTCGGGAGGGTGAGGCAGGAGAATCGCTTCAACCAGGGAGGTGGAGGTTGCAGTGAACAGAAATCTCGCCACTGCACTCCAGCCTGGGCGACAGAGCGAGACTCTGTCTCAAAATAAATAAATAAATAAATAAACAAACAAACATAAAAAGTAAGAAAGAAAATGGGGCCGAGTGTGTTGGCTCATGCCTGTAATCCCAGCACTCTGGAAAGCCCAAGTGGGCGGATCACTTGAGGTCAGGAGTTCGAGACCAGCCTGGGCAACATGGTGAAACCCCATCTCTACTAAAAATATAGCCAGGCGTGGTGGTGTGTGCCTGTAATCCCAGCTACTCTGGAGGCTGAGGCACAGGAATTGCTTGAACCCTGGAGGCGGAGCCTGCAGTGAGCTGAGACCATGCCACTGCACTCCAGCCTGGTGACAGCGCGAGACCCTGTCTCAAAAAAAAAAAAGGAAAAGAAAAAGAAAGAAAGAAAGAAAAATAAAATGGGAGGCAGGTTTGCATGACCCAGTTCCCAGCTTGACTTTTCCCTTTGGCTTAGTGAGTTTGGGGTCCTGAGATTTATTTTCCTTTGACAGCAGTGAGGACTGCATGAGTCTCTGTGTGTGAGGGTGGCAGACACTGAGTGCCACCCTCATGGGGGTGGTTGGTCAGGAGATGGCAGATGCTGGAGTTGGAGGAATGATGTCGCTGTCTGGGGCTCAAGCTCCCAGTGCTGGCTGTACGGAGGGTATTGGAAGTTACAAGAAGATTCAGCTCTGGATGGTCTTATGATAACACACATGGGTCACATGCATGAGGGCATGCACACACCTGGCGTGAACCCCCAGATGTTTATGAAAGTTCCTTGTTTAGGAGCTGAGAACATCTGGAACACAGCCAGAGGAAGCACACACATCTTAGAGTCAAATCCCAGTGGCTCAGTTCCCAGCTGGCCCTTACCTCTCTGAGCCTCAGTTTCCCCATCTAGCAGACAGAGTGGTTATAAAGGTGCCAGACCCACCCATTTGTGCCAGACCCACCTGTTTGTTCCCCTCTTGAGGAAGTCACATGGGACAGAGGGGGCTGAGGCGGACCTAGACCCTCAGTCCACCTGCTGTGCGCCCCTCGGTCTCCATTGTCTTTTGAGCCCCTTATTCATTTTCTTGGTGGGCCAGACACACGGCATGTCCCTCTCCTGTCCCCATCCTCTGACCACAGTGCCCAGGCAGTTGGAAGTCCTGGCTTATCACTGAGGCTTTCAGAGAATGAAGAAAAACAACAGTACACAGAACCAAGAGAATGAACCTCTGGGCTTTGGCAGAGAAACAAGAGCCTTGGTTAAGTTTTGGTTTGGCCAGGTAGGTGTATCATAAATGGAGGCACCTGAGCAGAAAGGCACCAGTGCCACTGGGGCATCTCCTGCCTGGGAACTGCCCACTGCACTCCAGCCTGGGTGACAGAGCAAGACTCTGTCTCAAAAATAAATAAATAAATAAATAAATAAATAAATAAATAAATAAATAAATAAAATAACACCCCTACCCAGTAACACCCACTCCCTGTCTCCCCGGCCCTGCCCCCAGCTTCTGCCTGTGGCTGCATTTCAGCCGGGCATTCAGCAGAAGCTGTGGGACTGCGTGACTGGGGCAGAGCCTCAGTGTGCTCATCTGTAAAATGGGAAGAGGGATGCCTGCCTCACAGTAGCAGGACCTCATAGTGCTGCTGTGAATGTTCAGCTGATGAGACAATGGGTGTAGAATGCCAGGCTCACAGTAGCTCTCAACAAATACCAGCATATGCATTCTCTCCAGCCTCAGTTTCTTCTTCATTTGTAGAAGGCGAACTCCAATAGTACCTGTGTGACAGAGTTGTCATGGAGATGCCTGTAGAGACGGGGTTTAGCCATGTTGCCCAGGCTGGTCTCAAACTTCTGGACTCAAGCAATCCACCTGCCTCAGCTTCCCAAAGTGCTAGGGTTACAGGCATAAGCCACCATGCCTGGCTGTGTGTATGGCTTTTCTGCATAAGAAAGTAGCAATAACAATGCATGCCACAGACATAATGCTTTTTTTTTGAGACAGAGTCTCACTCTTGTCACCTAGGCTGGAGTTCTATGTTGAGACCTTGGCTCACTGCAATCTCCACCTCCCAGGTTCAAGCGATTCTCCTGCCTCAGCCTCCTGAGTAGCTGGGATTACAGACACCCGCGACCACACCTGGCTAATTTTTTTGTAATTTTAGTAGAGACAGGGTTTCACCATGTTGGCCAGGTTGGTCTCTAACTCCTGACCTCAGGTAATCCACCCTCCTCGGCCTCCCAAAGTGCTGGGATTATAGGCATGAGCCACCGTGCCTGGCCATCATAATGCTTTATTTATTCTATCCTGTGCATCATGGCATGGTTCCCTCAGATTCCACTCAGAAATCAGGGTAATTCAACAAACTTGTATTAGCATCTTCTTTGGCAGTGGTTCTCACACTTGAGTGTGTATCAAAAGCATCTGGAGAGTGTGTTAAAACAGATTGCCGCTGGGCACTGTGACTTACGCCTGTAATGTCAGCACTTTGGGAGGCTAAGGCAGGAGGATCACTTGAGGCCAGGAGTTTGAGACCAGCCTGGGCAACATACTGAGACTCTCATCTCTATAAAAAATTTTTTAAATTAGCCAGATGTGGTAGTGTGTGCCTGTAGTCCCAGCTACTAAGGAGGCTGAGGCAGGAGGATTACTTGAGCCCAGGAGTTCAAGTCTGCCGTGAGCTATGATTGTGCCTCTGTACTCCAGCAAGAACCCCTCTCTGAAAAACCAAAACAAACAAAAAACACGGCCGGGCGCAGTGGCTCGAGCCTGTAATCCCAGCACTTTGGGAGGCCGAGACGGGCGGATCACAAGGTCAGGAGATCGAGACCATCCTGGCTAACACGGTGAAACCCCGTCTCTACTAAAAAATACAAAAAACTAGCCGGGCGAGGTGGCGGGTGCCTGTAGTCCCAGCTACTCGGGAGGCTGAGGCAGGAGAATGACGTGAACCCGGGAGGCGGAACTTGCAGTGAGCTGAGATCTGGCCACTGCACTCCAGCCTGGGTGACAGAGCGAGACTCCGTCTCAAAAAAAAAAAAAACAAACAAAAAAAAACCACACATTTCTGGGCCCCACTGCTAGAGTTTCCAACTCAGTAGGTCTGAGCAGAGCCCAAGAATCTGCATTTTTAATATTCCCCAGTGAGGCAGATGCTGCTGTTTCGAAGATCACACTTTGGGAAGCATTGGTCTTTAGGAAGTGCTGGATGCTGGGCACAGCAGGGTGGCACCAACGCAGAGAAAGAGGCAGTCATGATGTGGTAGGAATGGCACCAGGCTGGGCTGCAAGAGGACCCAGACCTGCCATTATCAGCTGGCACCCAGACACGTCACTTTGCCTCTCTGAACCTGTTTTCTCATCTGTAAAAGAATAACAATGGCTCACTCATAGGATGATTGTGAAAACAAAGGTTAATGGCTACACAGAGAAAGGTGACTAGCTTGTCATCTGCTGCAGGTATGTGAACGCCAACTCAGGCAACAGTGTCAGGATGGGAGAAGGTGCCAAGGCCGAAATGTCACTGAGGATGACAGAAATTCTAAATGTCAAACTCCCAGACGGAGGTGGGGAGAATAACCTGACTGCTGAATGTGACTGAATGTCTTGATCAGACTTTCCCGTGACTTTGAGCTGTAAATAAACATTTTTATATTTTCACCTTTTGCCGTTCATATGCACACAAGGCGAAAATTGGTATGCTTATTTTTTTTCTTTTTCTTTTTTCTTTTTTTTTTTTTTTTTTTGAGACATAGTCTCGCTCTATCACCCAGGCTGGAGTGCAGTGGCACGATCTCGGCTCACTGCAAGCTCCGCCTCCCGGGTTCATGCCGTTCTCCTGCCTCAGCCTCCTGAGTGGCTGGGACTGCAGGTGCCCACCACAATGTCTGGCTAATTTTTTTGTATTTTTAGTAGAGATGGGGTTTCATGGTGTTAGCCAGGACGGTCTCGATCTCCTGACCTCATGATCCGCCCGCCTCAGCCTCCCAAAGTGCTGGGATTATAGGCGTGAGCCACCGCGCCCAGACTTTTTTTTTCTTTTCTGTGGAGACAGGGTCTCGCTATTTTGCCCAGGCTGGTCAAAAGCAGTCCTCCCACCTCAGCCTCCCAAAATGCTGGGATTACAGGTGTGAGCCATCGTGCCTGGCCAGCACACTAACTTTTTAAAAAATCGACTACCACATGCCCCTTGCTTTTTCTTTTTTCTTATGAAGATGCTGATTTTGGTTCAAGTGTTTTTTTGATGGCCTGCCACTTTTCCAGACCTCAGCCATCATATCACACTCAAGAGTACAGGGTTTTACCTAGGATCAAGAGAGAGACAAACAGAGGCGTGGCGTGGTGGCTCATGTCTGCAATGCCAGCACTTTGGGAGGCCAAGATGGGAGGATCCCTTGAGCCCAGGAGTTGGAGACCAGCCTGGAGATAAGGAGACTCCATCTCCTACAAGCAATAATTTTTTAAAAATTAGCCAGGGGTGATAGCATGTACCTGTGGTCCCAGCTACTCAGCTACTCAGGAGGCTGAGGTGGAAGGGTCACTTCAGCCTGGGAGGCTGAATTGCAGTGAGCTGTGATTGCGCCACTGCACTCTAGCCTGGATGAGAGAATGAGATCCCATCTCTTAAGAAAAGAGAGAGAGAGACATTCAAAGACAGAGGGTGTATTAGTTTCCTGTTTGTTACAAGAAACACAAGACAAATTAAATTTAACAGTTTAGTGGAGCAAATAACAATTTGTGAATCAGGCAGCCCCCTCTACCCAAACCAGAATAGGTTCAGAAAGACTCAGGAGCTGCCACATGGTTGAACAATATTTATGAACAGAAAAAGGAAACTGACTCACAGAACACAGAAGCGAGGCTCAGAAACAGCTGGATTGACGACAGCTTGGCATCTGCCTCATTTGAACATGGTTTGAACAGTTGGCTGCCTGAGATCGGCCAAAACAGTAGTTGGTATAAAAGTAGGTCACGGGTTGTTTACACCTCCAGTTAGGTTATAGCTTACTATGTACAAAGAAACCTTTCAGCCGAACTTAAAATATGCAAAGAGGCAGCTGTGGGGTAAACTTAATATAACACATTGCTGCTGTAACAAATCACCACAAACTTAGTGACTTCAAACAGCACAAATTTATTACCTTCCAGTTTGCAAGATCAGATGTCCAAAAAATGAATCTCACTTGGCTAAAATCAAGGTGTCGGCAGGGCTGCATTCCTTCTGGAGGCTCCAGAGGAGAACTCATTCCTTGCATCTTCTAGAGGGGTTCACATTCCTTGGCTTGTGGCCCCTTCCAGCAACAGCATCACTCTGATCTCTGCTGCCATCACCACAGTTTCCCTGACTCAGACCCTCCTGCCTCCTTCTCATAAAGAACTTTGTATTACCAGAAAGTGGTCCCAATCCAGACCCCAAGACAGGGTTCTTGGATTTTGCCCAAGAAAGAATTCAAGGTGATCCATAAAGTGAAAGCAAGTTTATTAAGAAAGCAAAGGAATAAAAGAATGGCTACTCCATAGGCAGAGCAGTCCCAAAGGCTGCTGGTTGCCCATTTTTATGGTTATTTCTTGATTATATGTTAAACAAGGGGTGGATTATTCATGAGTTTTTGGGGTAAAGGGTGGGCAATTCCCTGAACTGAGGGTTCCTCCCCCTTTTAGACCATATAGGGTAACTTCCAGGCATGCTAATGTATTACAATTAGTGTATAATGAGCAGTGAGGACAACCAGAGGTCACTCTTGTCATCATCTTGGTTTTGATGCGGTTTCACCGGCTTCTTTACTGCCAACTGTTTTATCAGCAAGGTCTTTATGACCTGTATCTTGTACTGACCTCCTATCATACTGTAACTTAGAATGCCTAACTTACTGGGAATACAGCCCAGCAGATCTCAGCCTTATTTTACGCAGCCCCTATTCAAGATGGATTTGCTCTGGTTCAAATGCCTCTGACACTTGTGGTTACATTGGGCCCATCTGGCTAATCTAGCATAATCTCCCCACCTCAAGATCATTAACTTAATCACATTTGCAAGTCTCCTTTTCTGTGTAAGGCAACATATTCACAGGTTTGGGGGACTAGTCATCTTTGTGGTCATCTTTGGGAGACCATTGTTCTGCCTACCACAGAGGGTTGATCTCATTTTAAGGAAGAAATCCCTTTTGGTTGGAGTGATAAAGGGAGGATTCATTGGCAGAGGACCCACTGAGATGGGCCTTCTGGGCTGGATTGGATTCTGCAAGAAGGATGTGGGAGGAGAGAGCCCTCCAGATGAGGGACAGGTGATACGCAAAGCCTGGGAGATGGGAAAGTAGGGGGCAGGTGCAAGGAACTGTGGGCCATTCAGTCTGACCATAGCACAGGGAGAGCAGCCCGGGGGACCACTAGGGGCCAGGCCAGGGCCTACCCCCACTCTCTTTACAAAGCAGAGATCCAATATGCCTAACCCTGAGTTTGGGAAAATTACTTCACCTCTCCGTGCCTCAGCTTCCTCATCTGTAAAATGAACAGTACCCGCCTTACAGGCTGGTGGTGAGAACCGAATTAGTTAATGTGTGGAAAGAATGTGAACAGTGCCTGGAGCAGAGTAAATTGCCTGTAAGTAACTGCTTTCATTTAAGAATATGAAATTGATCCCAGCACTTTGGGAGGCCGAGGCGGGAGGATCACGAGGTCAGGAGATCAAGACCATCCTGGCTAACGTGGTGAAACCCCATCTCTACTAAAAATACAAAAATTAGCCAGGTGTGGTTGCGGGCACTTGTAGTCCCAGCTACTCGGGAGGCTGAGGCAGGAGAATGGCATGAACCCAGGAGGCGGAGCTTGCAGTGAGCCGCGATCGAGCCACTGTACTCCAGCCTGGGCGACAGAGCAAGACTCCGTCTCAAAAAAAAAAAAAAAAAAAAAAAAGAATGTGAAATTGACTTCATGAGGGTAGAATGAGAGCCCAAGCCAGGGTGGGCAGGAGATGGAATGAAATCTCCTCTTCTGTCTACTTCAGACCTCTTAGGTTCTTCAAAGGTTATGTCAAATTCTATCTCCTAAAGGATCAACATCAGAATGTTAGTGATTGCCTTGTAAATCAATGAAAATGACCAAGACAAGTCTCAATCATTTTAGGAGGTTTATTTGCCAAAGTTAAGGACACGTGTATGGGAGGCAGGTCTTTGCCCTTCTCTAAAGATGATTTTGAGGCCTTGGATATTTAAAGGAGAAAAGGTGGATATTGGAAGAAGAGGAAGAAATGTTTTTAATGTGTGGGTGGATAAGAGACAAACAGTTGCATCCTTTTGAGTCTTTGATCAGCCTTTCACTGAAAACACAATTTTCTTGTGAGGCAACATAGAGGAATAGTCACTTATGTGTTCATCTAGCTCAGTGAATCTGCATTTTTACATAAGATAACATAAACATAGTGGAGAGGGAGCACTTAGATATGCATTTGTCTCAGGTGAGCAGAGGGATGACTTTGAGTTCTGTCCTTTGTCCTGTACCTGTAAAGATAAGCTATCAGCCAGGGGTGGTGGCTCACACCTGTAATCCCAACACTTTGGGAGGCCAAGGTGGGTGGATCACCTGAGGTCAGGAGTTTGAGACCAGCCTGACCAATATGGAACCCTATCTCTACTAAAAATACAAAAAATTAACGGGGCGTGGTGGCATGCGCCTGTGATCCCAGCTACCTAGGAAGCTAAGACAGGAGAATTGCTTGAACCTGGGAGGTGGACGTTGCAGTGAGCTGAGATCGTGCCACTGCACTCCAGCCTGGGCGACAGAGTGAGACTCCATCTCAAAAAAAAAAAAAAAGAGAAGAAAAACAAAGATGAGCTATAAATTTACATTGTTGCTAGGGAGAAATTCAACAGAACTATTTTAGGGTAAAGATCTTTGGCGCCCACAAGGAATTTCCCTATGGGCCAATTGTGAGGGAAGTATGTAGATTTTTATCTTTATAGTTATTTTATTTATGAACCATGAGAGGCAGGTTTGAGGGACCCAGTTCCCAGGACTCTTCCCTTTGGTTTAGTGAGTTTGTGGTCCCAAGATGTATTTTCCTTTCACAGTCTCTAAGTGGTAAGATTCATTTTCTTCTAGGCAATTTATGTCTTCTTCCTCCCTCCCTCCCTTCCTTCTTTCTTTCCTTCTTCTTTCTCTTTTTCTCTCCTTCTCCCCTTCTTCCCCTCCCACTCCTTCTTTCTTCTGGTATACTGTATTAGCTATCTATGCTGTGTAACAAATTGTCCCAAAACTTAGTGGCTCAAAATGATAACATTTATTATATCATAATTTCTGCACGTCAGCAATCCAGTATGGCTTAGCTGGCTTCTCTGCTCCAAGGTTTCTCATAATCAAGGTATTGGTAGAGCCATAGTCATGCTAAGGCTCGACCAGGGAAGGTGCCACTTCCAAGCCCACTCATAGGGCTGTTGGTAGGATTCAGGGCCTTGTAGGATGTTGGAACCTCAGTTCCTCCATGGCTGTTGGCTGGAAGCCTCCCTCAGTTTCCTGACATGTTGGCCTCTCCATGCCACAAAATGGCAGCTTGCTTCATCAAGGTGAGCAAGCTAAGAAGGCAAGAGACAGGCAGAGAGAGAGACAGAGAGAGAGAATTCTATTGCAACCTTATGACAGAAGTGATATTCCAGCACTCTTACCATTTTCCATTGGTTAGAAGGAATTCAGTAGGTCCAGCCCATACTTAAGGGGAGAGAATTACACAAGGGCATGAACAGCAGAGATGGGAATTATTGGGGACCATCTGAAAAATACTTTTCCTGTATTTTCCTAATTCTTTATAATGAATACATATAACTCTTAATATAAAGACAAATATTCAATACAAAGATAAAAATAGAAAATGTAATCCCAGGCCAGGTACTGTGACTCATGCCTGTAATCCCAGCACTTTGGGAGGCCAAAGTGGTGGATCACTTGAGTCTAGGGGTTCAAGACAGGCATGAGCCACAGTGCCTGGCCTATTTTTTTTTTTTTTTTTTTTTTTTTTTTTTAATGACAGGTTCTCACTCTGTTGCCCAGGATGGAGTGCAGATGTTGTGGAGTGCAGAATCATGGCTCACTGCATCCTTGACCTCCTGGACTCAAGTGATCGTCCTTCTTCAGCATTTTGAGTATCCATGACTACAGGCACAAGCCACCATGCCCGCTAATTATTTTATTTTTTGTAGAGACAGGATCTCCCTATGTTGCCCAGGCTGGTCTCAAACTCCTGGGTGCAAACAATCCTCCTGCCTTGGCCTCCCAAAGAGCTGAGATTATAGTCATGAGCCACCATGCTCGGCCAAATACTTTTAAAAGTATAGGCCAGGCACATAAAAGTTTAGGCCAGGCACATAAAAGTTTAGGCCAGGCACAGTGGCTCATTTGGAAGCCACTTTAGAAGACTGAGGCAGAAGGATCGTTTGAGGTCAGGAGTTTGAGACCAGCCTGGGTAACATAGCAAGACTCTGTCTCTACAAAAAACTTTGAAAAGTAGCTGGGTGTGGTGGCATTCACCTGTAGTCCCTGCCACTTGGGAGGCTGAGACAGGAGGACCACTTGAGCATAGGAGGTCAAAGCTGCAGTGAGCTGTGATCACATCACTGTACTCTACCCTGGGTGACAGAGGGAGACCCAGTCTCAAAGAAAAAATAAATAAATACGTTTAAAAAATCTAGAGTTAAACAATATCTTAATTCCCCTTTTAATCAGGGACCTCAAAATACTTCACCTCTCTCATCCTCCTGCCAAATTATATTCTGCCTTTTTTATCCCACAGCTTTTATGACTTTTTTGTATACAATGTTGGTTTAGATTTACTAAAATATTTACCATTTTATTTGTTCACCATTCTTTCTTGCACTTCAGACCGTTCTTATGACATCAGATGCCTCCTTCCTAAACTATGCCTTTAGAAATCGCCTTGGTGAAAGTTGGATTTTAAAATATCCGTTTTTGTTCATCCGAAAATATCTTTATTAAGATATTTTTTGGACAAGTGCACAATTCAAGGTTAACAGTTACAATTGACCCTTGAATAACATTGCGGATAGGACCGCTGACCCCCAATGGAGTTGAAAATCTGCATATAACTTTGACTCTCCAAAAATTAACTACTAATAGACTACTGTTGGTGGGAGGCTTACCAGTAACAAACAGGTGATTGACAGATATTTTGTATGTTACATGTATTATACACTGTGGTCTTACCACAAAGTAAGTGAAAGAAAAGAAAATCATAAGGAAGAGAAAAGATATTTACTGTTCATTACGTGGAAGTGGATCATCCTAAGGGTCTTCAGCCTCGTCTTCATGTTGAGTAGGCTGAGGGGGAAGAGGGGTTGGTCTTGCTGTCTCCGGGGTGGCAGAGGAGGAAGGAAATCAGAGTAGAAGTGGACCCACACAGTTCAAACCTGTGCTGTTCAAGGGTGAACTATTTCCCAAAATACTATAAAGAGATGACACAACTGTTTTTTGGATATCACTGTTGTTGACTTCCAATCGAATTGTTATCTCCTCCTAGATAATCTGACTTTCCTTTCTGAATGCCTTTAAGATCCTCTCTTGGTCTTTGATATTCTTCACGTTGACTACTGTGTACGTGCATGTGCGTGTGTTTATGTGCATGTGGAGAAGGCTAATCCTTGGAGATCTACCTTATTTCTCATGAGCTCAGTAATGCTTTAAAACGTATATTTTATCCACGATCCTGTTGCTTCTTAAGAGAGAGGTCCTTCAGAGTACCTGGTCTGCCACAATTCCAGAAGCAGAAGTCTATGATGCTTTGTACGTGCACAATCCTGCGTATGCACAGTGGCGTGGTGGAAACCTCTGGGTGCACACACCCCTCCATGCCTACATCCGTGTGTGGGAGCCATTAGTGTGCACATCCCTCTGCTAGTTTTCTAGCTGAAATGCAAATCCTTCAGGTCAGGGGATTCGCTTTCTGTCACTCTCATTCCCTCCTGACAACCTTACAGTACTTACTCCCCACGGTCAGAGTAAGCACTGGCTGCTATCTGGTTTTTATACCTACTGGGAAAAGAAGTGTTAGTCAGGGTTCTCCAGAGACAGAATAATACAGTGTGTGTGTGTGTGTGTGAGAGAGAGAGAGAGAGTTTATTAGGGAGAACTGGCTCACACGATCACAAGGCAAAGTCCCACGATCTACAAGCTGGGGAAGAGAGAAGCTAGCAGTGGCTCAGTCTGAATTTGAAAGCCTCAAACCAAGGAAGCTGACAATGCAGCCCTCAGTCTGTGGCCAAAGGCCCGAGAGCCCCTGGCAAGCCACTGGTGCAAGTCCCAGAGTCCAAAGGCCAATGAACCTGGAGTCTAGTGTCTAAGGGCAGGAGGAGCGGGAGGAAACATCCAGCACGGGAGAAAGAAGGCAGCCAGAAGCCCCAGCAAGAAAGCTGATCCCACCTCTTCCACCTGCTTTTGTTGTAGCCACGCTGGCACTGAGGGTGGGTCTTCCTCTCCCTGTCCACTGATTCAAATGCCAACCTCCTCCGGCAACACCCTCACAGATATACCCAGAAACAATACTTTGCATCCTTCAGTCCAATCAAGCGGACACCTAATTTTAACCATCACAAGGAGAAATGCTGGGAGAGCCGTGGCCGGCCCAGCCCCTCCTCACTGCATCCTCTGCTTCCCCATCTGTCTTATCCACAGCTCTGCCCCTGAGGACTGCACGTCCTTCAGCGTCAACGCCTCTCCAGGGGTGATCGTGGATATTGCCCACAGCCCTCCAGCCAAGAAGAAGTCCACAGGTTCCTCCACATGGCCCCTGGACCCTGGGGTAGAGGTGACCCTGACGATGAAAGCGGCCAGTGGCAGCACAGGCGACCAGAAGGTGAGTGTCATAGCTGTGGGGTGGCAGTGTGGATGGATTTCAGCAAGGCAGCCGCTCGCACTCTGTCCTGCCGTAATCCACAGCACCAACCTGGCAGAGCCTCTTTCCCCGTGGAAAAGCTGGTGATGGCTTCTTCCAGCCATAGTGTCCGCAGGAACAATAATGTATGGCTGCCGGGGGTTTGTGGAGGTCAGGGTTTAGATTAAACTCTATTCAGCAAAACTTTCGTCAGTATCTAGCACGTGCCAGACACTGCTAGACACTGCCAGGCACTGGGAATCCAGAAATGAATAAGACAGCTGAGGGTGCAGTCCTCATGGGCTCATATAATCTATGAGTGGTGGCATCAGAGAATCTACTGGTAAACAAACAATTGCAAATGATGCTAAGTTCTATGGAGGCCACAGACAGGTAGCCCCATGGAACGCTGGTCCATGCTCCTGAATCGGTTTCCTGTGTCTGGTATAGAAAATCACCATGGTGGCCGGGCACAGTGGCTCATACCTGCAATCCCAGCACTTTGGGAGGCCGAGACGGGTGGATCACCTGAGGTCAGGAGTTTGAGACCAGCCAGGCCAACCTGGTGAAGCCTCATCTCTACTAAAAATACAAAAATTAGCTGGGCATAGTGGCGAGTGCCTGTAATCCCAGCTACTTGGGAGGCTGAGGCAGGAGAATTGCTTGAACCCGGGAGGGGGAGGTTGCAGTGAGCCGAGATCGCGCCGCTTCACTCCAGCCTGGGTAACAGAGCGAGACTCCATCTCAAAACAAAGAAAAGAAAGAAAATCACCATGGTTTGCTTAAAACAACAGAAATGTAGCCTGTCACTGTTCTGGGGTTCAGAAGTCTGAGGTCAAGGTGCCAGCAGGGCCAGATTTTTCTGGAGGCTCCAGGAGAGAGTAATTATTTGCCTCTTCTAGCTCCTGGGGGCTGTCTGACTTGTGGCTGTATCATTCCAGTCTGCTTCCATGGTCACACTGCCTCTGCCCCTTCTCTGTGGAATCCCCCTCTGTCTCTCTCATAAGGGTACTTGCCATGGGATTTAGGGCCCAACTGGAGAGTCCAGGGTGATCTCCTTATCTCTAGATCCCCCCTTTTTTTTTTCTTTTTTTTTTTTTATTGAGACAGAGTCTTGCTGTGTTGCCCAGGCTGGAGTGCAGGGGCGCAATCTCGGCTCCTGGGTTCAAACAATTCTCCTGCCTCAGCCTCCAAAGTAGCTGGGACTACAGGCACCCGTCACCACACCCAGCTAATTTTTGTATTTTTTTTTTAGTAGAGACAGGGTTTCACCATGTTGGTCAGGCTGGTCTCAAACTCCTGACCTCAAGTGATCCGCTCACCTTGGCCTCCCAAAGTGCTGGGATTACAGGCATGAGCCACCGCCTCTGTTCTCAAGATCCTTAACTTACAACTGCAAAGACTTTTTTTCCAAATGAAATCACATCCACAAGTTCCAGGGATTAGGATATGGATGTATCTTTTTGGGGGACCACCATTCCACCTACCACACCCCCTTTGCCTGTAGATGGGCTCAACAGGACCCTCTGGGGTTCCCACAAATCTCTGAGCCAACAGCCACTTGTTCCCAGCAGAACCAGCCAAGCAGGCTTCTCCCTGGGGGAACACAGAGCTTGACTATCCAGGCAGGCGGGGGAGGGGGTGGTCAAGGAAGGCTTCCTGAAAGCAGCAGCAAGCTGAAGGATGACACGAACTACCCACCTAAGAGCAGGAGACAGGAGAGAGCTTGATGCAGAGGGGCAGCCTGTGTGCACTCTCTGGATGAGAAAAGGGTGAGACACGTGTTGGGGAAACTGAGGAAGTTCTATATGGCAAGAAAGGAAGACGGAGAGGGAGGTGAGGGAGTCAGTTTGAAGAGTTTGGTATCAGGGACCTCATTTTTTGTGAACAACAGGAAGCCAACAAAAAGTTTTCAGCCAGTGGATAGCAAGATAGCATTTGTAATTTATAAAGATGCCACTGACTGCGGCCTAGCAAGTAGACAGGAACTAGGGAGTGGATGGGAGGCAGGGATACCTGACAGAAGGCTGACACCATGGTCCAGGCAGAGGCAGTGATGGCCGTGGCATTTTCCTGGATTTCCACTGTCTACAGGGCAGATCTGAACACCTCAGTGTGTCCCCTCAGGAGCTCCTCTTCCTCTGGTGGCAGCTCTTTGGCTCTGCTTTGGGAAACTTCCCACCGCCATTTTGCTTGGATGTGTCCACCCACATGCTCCACCCTCCTCTGGTCAATCGGAGGTGTTCTCCTAGGATTTCTGAACCTTGGGCACGGGGGATTGGTGTTTTTTCACTTCTTCCTGAAGAGACCTCCACCCACTCAAAGCTCCTGCTCCCCAGATCCCCCAGGACCCGGCCTTTCCAGGGTCTGGTTCTTCAGGTCTTTCCTTGATCCCTTCTGCTTGCCAGAGTCAGTTCTGTGGCTTATGATCAGCTCTCTCCTTCTAGCGCTTCTTCTGCCCCATCTCCAGCTGCTGGGCCCCTACTCCCTTTCCAAGATCTACCTCAAAGCACACTCCTTCACAAACCACCCTGCCAGGCAGAGTGTCTCCATTGCTGGGCCCCCATAGGATGCTCTTCTGTAGCACCAGTCATTCAAGCTTTTTGCTTTCCCTCCATTCCCATTGGATGGGGCCCCTCCTTACAGGCTATGGCCCATCTTTGTCTCCCCAGTGCCCTACCCTGAGCTGGCACAAAGCAGGGGTCCAGTGGGTGTTTGTTGAATGACTAAGAGAAGTCATTAGTGATCTGCTCTCCCATAGGTTCAGATTTCATACCATGGGCCCAAGACTCCACCAGTCAAAGCTCTACTCTATCTCACCGGGGTGGGTAAGTGACAACCAGGATCCTAGATTGCCGTCTCATCCCCTTCCCACCTCCTAATCCCTGCAGGATGTCTCTGTAGGAGAAACTACATCTGGAGCTTATTTTAGACTGAGCAGAGAAAAAGCATGGTTTCCAGCCAGTCAGACATCTGGGAGTTCAGAAATATTCCATCCCTAGTCAGTGAACCACAAAGAAATACAATGTGGGAGTGGTGATGTGGGGAACTTTAATTACATCTTAACATTTTACTTCTCAAGTTAGGAAATAGGTACATGGATTTTCAATATACGCATCTCCATTCCTTTTTTTTGAGACAGAGTCTTACTCTGTCACCCAGGCTGGAGTGCAGTGGTGCAATCTTGGCTCACTGCAACTTGCGCCTCCTGGGTTCAAGCGATCCTCCCACCTCAACGTCCCTAGTAGCTGGGACTACAGGTGCACAACACCATGCCCGACTAATTTTTGTATTTTCAGTAGTAATGGGGTTTCACCATGTTGGCCAGGATGGTCTCAAACTCCTGACCTCAGGTGATCTGTCCTCCTTGCTCTCCCAAAGTGCTGAGATTACAGGCGTGAACCACTGAGCCCAGCCCTCTATTTCTTTTTGATATCTCAAATATCTGTAACAAAAAGTAGATGATGACACTGTCTTATACAATAATCTAGACAGTGTTCCTCAAATTCCATTATTTATATCTCATCTTCACCATTTCTGCCATATCAATGATCCACCTATACTCATATTTATGTAATGTTCTTCTTTAAATAAAATCCATTCTTTAACTTGACCTCATTTTGAACAATAATATCATGATTAGTATCATTATGAGTATTAAATATGTAAGTAGCAGCCAGACATGGTGGCTCACACCTGCAATCCCAGCACTTTGGAAGGCGGAGGCGGGAGGATCGCTTGAGCCCAGGAGTTTGAGACCAGCCTGGGCAACATAGTGAGATCCTGTCTCTACAAAAAATTTTAGAAAATTAGCTGAGCATGGTGGCATGTGCCTGTAGTACCAGCTACCAGCAATGTGTGAGGATTGCTTGAGCCCAGAAGGTCAAGACTGCAGTGAGCCATGATTGTGCCACTGCACTTCAGCCTGGGTGACAAGAGTGAGACCCAGTTTCAAAAACTAAAAAAAAAATATACACACACACATATATGTATAATATGTAGCATATAGAATCTTTAGGTTTCACTTCATTAATGCATTTCATTCATTAATACATATTTAAATAATACTAATACAGCACTTACTCAATTGCCAGGCATTGTGCTAAGACTTTACATTTAATCCTCACGGCAGTCCAGTGAAATTGGTATTATTACTATCCCATTTTACAGATGAGGAAACTGAGGCACAGAGTTAAACAGACTTGTCCAAGGTCACCCAATTAGTTAGTAAAGGTGTCGGGAAGTCCAGACCACAAAAGGACAGTGCTTCCCTGGCCCTAAGACGTGACTAGGAATATGTTTAGAAGGTCATCTGGGTCGGTCTCACGTGGGACAAGGGTCACCATATCATGCTGTGGGGCACACAGATCTATTTTATTGGAATGACCTTGCAGTCATATATTCGGATGAAGGAGGAGGGATTTACAAACAAATGTTTGCTTTCTCAGCCAAGCCATTTGGACAGAGTGGGGGCATGTTCAGGGTTGCAATTTGTCCCCAGATAGAGTTACAACACATGTCGTGAAGAGCCGGTGGGGCTGGTGTCACCACTGGGTCCCCCATCCCAAGGTCACTGAAGGCTGGGGCCACAGTCTTTTGAGAGCCTGGCAGGGTGTGCCTGCAGAGGTTTCACATCGAACCTCTCTTTGCGGTGGCTGGGAATTCCTTCCAAAATCCCTGGGGGTGGCCAGACGCGCAGGGTCTGGTGGACATCACAGTTGTGGCCCCGCTGAAGGGGAACAGGTATGGTCAGAGGCCCCAACTCTGCTGTCCGAACTGTAGCCAGACTTCCTGGGGGCCACGTGGGAGGGATCCTTTGAACCTGTGTCTCCTCTGAAGGACAGGAAGAGGGGCTCCCACTATGGGTGCACACAGTCCCCTGGGGAAAGGACCTGCCCACTGGGGGCCAGGCTGGGTGCCCCAACCCCGGACCCTCACCAACCCTCTCCTCTTACTTGGTGGAATTTCAGAAATCTCCCTGTGCGCAGACATCACCCGCACCGGCAAAGTGAAGCCAACCAGAGCTGTGGAAGACAAGGTACCGCTCACCCAAACGCTCCTTTCCTAGTTCTGCTGGATTCTCCCCGGGCGCCCCCTTATGGTGATGGGGTAAATGCTGGTCTGTCTCACGCATCCCATGTTAACTGTTAAAATAAAAAAGGGGGAGGGAAGAAAATTAGCATCCCCATTAATATTTTGGTTTATGTATTTCCCATCTATTTTACAAAATCTGATTCTCACCAATTGTGGGTTCAGAAAATGTGTTATCCTACAAACTAGAAACGCTACTGAGTCACCCAGTTAACACACAGCAGAGAGGAAATTCGTGGGCAGGTCTCGATTCTGGCTCAAAAACTCCCTATTCCGTGTTCTATGACTGATGGGAGAGATTTCTGCAGAGCTGCCTACATGGGGCAATAACAGAGAAAGGAAGAAATGGCAGGGGGAGAGGCGGGAAGGAGCCAGGTGGGGAGAGGGAAGGTGTGTTGTCGAAAGACAAGATGGTGGTATGTGCAGAAGGGACAGGAGAATGCTGTCTTAAACCAGAGTCTTCAGGTAAACCTGAAACCCCAGAGCTGCCTGCACCATTTGATGCTGGTGTGCACTGGGGGCTGTGACCTGTAAAAAGATGAAGATCCTTTGTGGGGTCAGCAAGAGTGGGAAGAAAAATTACAACTCTGGGAGTAGAACCTGTCCCTGTATCCGTCCCGAAATGCAGTCATTTCCCGCGGGCAAACACTCTCCCGCGAAGGGAGGCGCCATTGCTATTAGATCCCTATAGGGTGGGGCTGCTTAATTGGCTTTAATCTTTGGACAGATATTAACTGGCTTCTAAGAATAGTACCACACTTTGCTGAATGAGTAATTAAGAGTTCACATAATAGTAACTATTTAGATTACAATCTTGACATACATATTTAGCTGCATTTGGTTTGTCAAGCTCAACATTTTATTTATTTATTTATTTATTTATTTATTTATTTATTTATTTATTTTTGACATGGAGTCACGCTCTGTCTCCCAGGCTGGACTGCAGTGGCACAATCTTGGTTCACTGCGACTTCCGCCTCCCGGGTTCAAGCAATTCTCCTACCTCAGCTTCCCAAGTAGCTGAGATTATAAGTGCATGCCTCCACGCCCAGCTAATTTTCGTATTTTTAGTAGAGACAGGGTTTCGCCATGTTGGCCAGGCTGGTCTTGAACTCCTGACCTCAGGTGATCTGCCTGCCTTGGCCTCCCAAAGTGCTGGGATTACAGGTGTGAGCCACCCCGCCTGGCTAACATGTCTTGAAAGCTATTAAAATTCATGTGACTGTCTTGGCCTCCTTTTTTTAAATGGATGAATTGTGTTTTGGGTGAATTTAGTTGTGACTTTTGCAGTAAAAGGCAAAAATCCACTCTTGAGATCAAAGAATTAATTGATATGGGAGCAAGATGTGTAAACTGCACTGGGCTAAAGAGGTGATGGGGGCCGGGCGCGGTGGCTCACGCCTGTAATCCCAGCACTTTGGGAGGCCGAGGTGGGTGGATCATGAGGTCAAGAGATTGAGACCATCCTGGCCAACATGGTGAAACCCTGTCTTTACTAAAAATACAAAAATTAGTCAGGCATGGTGGCGTGCGCCTGTAGTCCCAGCTACTCAGGAGGCTGAGGCAAGAGAATCACTTGAACCCGGGAGGTGAAGGTTGCAGTGAGCTGAGATCATACCACTGCACTCCAGCTTGGCGACGGAGTGAGACTCCGTCTCAAAAAAAAAAAAAGAGGTGGTGAGAAGTTGCTATGCCTCTTGCGAGAGTTGGAGGGCTCTACGCTAGTTTCTAAGCATGACTATTCTCTGCTGGTGTCCAGAGGACCTGGACCTGGGGCCCTTGTGGACAGGGTGCCATCCTGCTGGTGAACTGTGACAGAGACAATCCTGAATCTTCTGCCATGGACTGTGAGGATGACGAAGTGCTTGACAGCAAAGGTAAAGAGCATTTGCTAGCTAACGGGAAGGGCTTTTTACAAAGCCCTTTTGCCCACGAGGCCTGAACCTGGTGATGGCCCTCTGAAATAAGGGTTATTGAAAACATGTTCTTGTTGGCACATCCGTTTTATAGGTGAAGCAATGGGCAAAGGCCCTTGCGGGGGGCAAGTGACCTCTCCAAGCTCACACAGTGGTCAGGGAAGAGCTGAGGCCAGTTCTGTCTCCTGATGCCTCCTACTGGCCCCAGTTTCCATGCCTCACCCCGCTGCCCAACCTAAACCCTCTTAGGTCAAACCTGGAGCCTGAAATCATTCGAAAGGAAAGCTTCTCATTCCCAGACTCACATCAGAGCAGCCCCTGAGACCTCTGCCATAGGCCGGGCACCACTCTGAGCACTTTGGAATGATTAACTCATTTGATCTTCCCACACAAAGCTTTATAGACGGGAAAACCAAGGCACTGGGGAACTTAAGCAATTTGCCCAAGGTCACAGCACTGATATGTAGCAGACTCGGGGTTTGAACACCAGACGTCCCAACACCGGAGTGGGTTTAGGGGCATGAGGATGGTGGGGGATGCAGGACCTCTGCAGGCAAACCTCTGGGCTGCTGAGGGTGGATCTGGGGTTGAAGTGAGGATACAGTATCCACCTGTGCTAGAGGAAGGTGCTGAGGGGCTTGGGCTGGCAGGCCTTCCTGGGGAGCTCTTAGAAAAACATAGAAATGGATGTATTTTCAAGTTGCATATAGTTGGCCTGGCCCGATGCCAGGGGATAGTCTCTGTACAGTACCTGGCATGCAGTAATAATCACAACAGCTACCCTTTGTGGGCACTCCTGGGGTGCCAGGAGCTGGTATAAGCACTGTGTATCACCTCACTTTATCTTCACGACAGCTCTGTGCTGGGTACAACTCTTGCCCCTGTCTTAGTGATGAGGAAACAGAGGCAGAGAGAGCTGAAATCACTTTCCTACGCCCACACAGATCCCAGATTCAAACCAAATTGACCCCAAAGCCTTTAAGCCCTTGGCTATCAGTCAGTCCCCTCGGAAGGCATCTCTTGACTCTCCCTACCCTCTACCCCTTCTTGGCTATTGCTCAAGCTGGTTCACAAACTTCACTTCTCGCTCAGGACCAGCACAGAAACCTTTCACTTGTTCATTGCACAAATCTCAGCTGAGCTCCTGCCACGTGCTGGTCACTGTTCTAGGGAGTTCTCGGCTTTCTAGGTTCAAGATTCAGGGAACATTGCAAGGAACAAAATATTAATAAATGTAGTCCCCGCTTTGCTGAGGTTACATCCTCAGCTCATCCTAGTGGGAGGAGACCAAAACCTTAATGAGTTCTCATTCCAAAATGAAAACCATCATTAAAATACTCAAAATAGCATAAAGAAAAGAAAACCAGGCAACATGGTAAAGGGAGGTCTCAGGGGAGCGGTGGGGTGCGAGGCTCCACCAGGAGGTGGCTATGGGAAACCAGCAGTGGTCTCAGGGGCCTGTGACTCAGGCAATGCCCTTCTCATCCCAGACCTGAAGGACATGTCCCTGATGACCCTGAGCACGAAGACCCCCCCGGACTTCTTCACTAAGCATGCACTGGTGCTCCACGTGGCCAGGTCTGAGATGGACAAAGTGAGGGTGTTTCAGGCCACACGTAAGTCATCCCCATCTGTGTTCCCTCCCTGCCCTGGCCAATGGGGCACAATTCCGTCACACAGCTGTGTGGCAGATAAATCCTGAGCACCTGCTATGTGCTAAGTTCTAAGAACAGCAGACACAGCAGTAGGCAAGACAGACATCTCATCTATTACCTTCTAGATGGAGGACACGGACAAAATGACTCATTATTGCTCCCTGCTTCTCTCTCTCTCTCTCTCTCTCTCTCTCACACACACACACACACACACACACACATGCACACACACACCACTCCTGGTTATAGACTTTGAGTGCAAGCTGATGGCATGTGGCATGTGATCATTTGTTCTGCAACATCCTACTAATCAGAGACGTCAGGAACTTCTCGGTGGCCCACAAGCACCTGTAACTAAGTAGGTGCCAGGCTTGGTCCTAGGCATGAGGCACAGAGCCATGACTGTGACCAAGTCCCTGCCTTCACGTTGCTTTCATCTTAGTGGCTGGGAGAACTATAGGTAAAATAATTACATAAAACACCTAGTGTGTCCAACCCTGTGACATGCTATGTAGAAGAATGCAGCAGGGAAGGAGACGTGGAGTGAGGAGTGGAAGTGGGGGTGTGTGGAGAGAGGGTGGCCAGGGAAGGTGTCCCCCATGAGGTGCCATTTGAGCAGAGGGAGGTACAGAAACAGCCAGGCAGACACCTAGGGGAAGGGTGTTCCAGGCAGAGGGAACAGCAAGTGCGTGGGCCCTGCCTGAGGTGAGATCGTGCCTGTGGTTTGGAGGAATGCAGGGAGGCCAGTGCAGTTGGGGTGGAATGTGCAAGGGTTAAAGTGGTGGATGAGGGTGGAAGAGACAGGGCAGAGGGGAAGGGTGAGGTCAGGTAGGCGTATATTGACTTTGGCTTCTGGATGGAAGGAGATGGAGAAGGCCATGGGAGGGGTTTTTTTGCAGGGCCTGACAATCATTCTGATCCTGATCATTCTGTCTAATCTATTCCATGCTTTTTTTTTTTTTTTTTTTTCTTCTTCTTTTTTTTTTTTAGAGAGTCTCACTCTGTTGCCCAGGCTAGAATGCAGTGGTGCTATCTTGGCTCACTGCAGCCTCCACCTCCTGGGTTCCAGCAATTCTCCTGCCTCAGCCTCCCCAGTAGCTGAGGTTACAAGCATGTGCCACCACATCCAGCTAATTTTTGTATTTTTAGTAGAGACGGGATTTCACCGGGCTGGCCAGACTGGTCTTGAACTCCTGACCTCAAATGATCCACTTGCCTCAGCCTCCCCAAGCACTAGGATTATAGGCACCACACCCAGCCTCTGTTTCTTTTTCTTTTTTCTTTTTTTCTTTTTTTTTTTTTTTTTTTTTTTTGAGACAGAGTCTCTCTCTGTCGCCAGGCTGGAATGCAGTGGCGCTATCTCGACTCACTGCAACCTCCACCTCCCAGGTTCAAGCAATTCTCCTGCCTCAGCCTCCCGAGTAGCTGGGACTACAGGCTTGCATCACCACTTCCAGCTAATTTTTGTATTTTTAGTAGAGACAGGGTTTCACCATGTTGGCCAGGCTGGTCTCGATCTCCTGACCTTGTGACCCTCCTGCCTCGGCCTCCCAAAGTACTGGGATTACAGGCATGAACCACCGCACCCGGCCTGTTTCATTCTTAAAGTGATTAAAATGACATTGATTTGCTGACAGGTTGACTAATTGCCTCCACCCAGGCATCACCTCCTCCAGGAAGTCCTCAGGGATTTCCTCTATCACAGCTGTCTGCTATTTTTATGATCTCTGCTCCTCCCTACTCACCCGTAAGAACTGTGCACTCTCTGGGGGTAAGGATAGGACAGTGACTCTGTCTCCCTGGTCCCCTGTTGTGTCCTTGTACCCTGCTGACATCTGGCTAGAGCAGATGCTCAGGAATTAGTGAAGGAATGGTGTATACTGGACTTCCTGTAAAGTTTGGAATGGCTCAGGCATCCCTGACACACCCTTCCGGGACTTCAGCCAGGGAGCAGTGTCCCGCTGAGACTTTGGTCCTTTTCTCCTAAGGGGACTGACCAGATTTGGCTGCAAGGGGTTCTCTGATGGTGGCACGTGGTGACCCTGGGAAAGGCTTCTGGGGAGCACCGGGGAGAGGAGGAAAGGTCTTCAGAAGTGGGGACGCAGACCCGAGTCTCCCCTGCCTCTCTCCTAGGGGTCAGACTGTCCACCAGGTGCAGGGTAGTCCTGGGTCCCAAGCAGCCCTCTCACTACCTGATGGTCCCAGGCGGAAAACACAACATGGACTTCTACGTGGAGGCCCTCGCTTTCCCGGACACCAACTTCCCAGGGCTCATTACCCTCACCGTCTCCATGTTGGACACGTCCAGCCTGGTAGGCCGAGAAGGCAGCCCTGCATCGGGGGCCTGGCCTTCCGGGCAGTGGCGTGGCTGGGGAAGAGGGTACAGAGCGCAGCTGGGCAGGGGGACTCCAAACAACTACCAGAAGTGGTAGGTGCTGGGCCCTGGTGGCGGTGACAGCCCCTGCCTCCCCACCCCGCACCCCCTGCAGGAGCTCCCCGAGGCCGTGGTGTTCCAAGACAGCGTGGTCTTCCGCGTGGCGCCCTGGATCATGACCCCTAACACCCAGCCCCCGCAGGAGGTGTACGTGTGCAGGTGAGAGGCCCGGGGGTGCTGGGGTGGGCCCAGACACCTCGGGAAGAGCCCTGGGCCAGCAAGCAAAGAGCCTCAGTTCCATCCGCAGCACTCACCGTGTGATGGGAAAACAGTCGCGCCTCCCTGCCCACTGAGAGCTTGCCGCTTCTTGGGGGCTCTAAAAAGGCAGGGAGGTTCCTCACTGTTGTTGTCACTGCCTTAGTCCTGCCTTGATGCAGCTAAGGCTACGTTAGCTCCCAGGGGCCTGTAGAGTGTGGCCCGTGGACCTTGTGCACCAGAAACTCCTGGAAACTCATTTAAAGTGCACCTTTCTGGACTGGGCACAGTGGCTCATGCCTGTAACCCCAGCAATTTGGGAGGCCAAGGCAGGTGGATCACTTGAGGTCAGAAGTTTGAGACCAGCCTAGCCAACATAGTGAAACCCTGTCTCTACTAAAAAATACAATTGGTCGGGCATGGTGGCACATGCCTGTAATCCCAGCTACTCAGGAGGCCAAGGCACGAGAATTGCTGGAACCCTGGAAGCGGAGGTTGCCGTGAGCTGAAATTGCGCCACTGCACTCCAGCCTGGGCAACAGAGCGAGACTCCATCTCAGAAATGAGAAAACCAGCCTGGCCAGCATGGTGAAACCTTGTCTCTACTAAAAATACAAAAAAATTAGCTGGGTGTGGTGGCAGGCACCTGTAATCCCAGCTACTCGGGAGGCTGAAGCAGGAGAATCACTTGAACCCAGGAGGCTGAAGTTGCAGTGAGCCAAGATCACACCATTGCACTCTAGCCTGGGTGACAGAGCAAGACTCTGTCTCGAGAAAAATAAAAATAATAAAAATAAAAAATTAAATTAAATTAAATTAAAATTAAATAAAATGTACCTTTCTGGCTGCCTGTGAGCTGCTGGGTCTTATCCCTGGGGAAGGGCCAATCTGCGTTTTGGGGAGGTCCAGGCAATCTTCCTGCAGTCTGAGAGCTCCTGACAAGTGTGCTGAGGTCTCAGAAGACCCTCTCCTCCCCTCTTCTGATTGCTTCAGGGGCAGAAGAGTAAGAGGGTAACCTGGTGGACAGGACGCAGACCGGAATCCAGTGAGGACTGTATTCCAGTCCCAGCACTGTTCCAGGTGGTGTGACCTTGAACAGTGAACTCATATTCTGTCTTCTCCCAGATTGACATGGTTTGACTCTGTGTCCCCACCCAAATCTCATTTTGAATTGTACTCCCATAATTCCCACGTGTTCTGGGAGGGACCTGGTGGGAGATAATTTGAATCATGGAGGTGGTTCCACCCATACTGTTCTCATGGTAGTAAATAAGTTTCATGAGATCTGATGGTTTTATCAGGGGTTTCCGCTTTTGCATCTTCCTCATTTTCTCTTGCCACCACCATGTAAAAAGTGCCTTTCACCTCCCGCCATGGTGTCTCCAGCCACATGGGAGTGTAAGTCCAATTAAACCTCTTTTCCTTCCTAGTCTCAGGTATGTTTTTATCAGCAGTGTGAAAATGGACTAATACAGTAAATTGCTACCAGTAGAGGGGGGCCTTTCTGAAAAGATACCCAAAATGTGGAAGCCACTTTGGAACTGGGTAACAGACAGAGGTTGGAACAGTTTGGAGGGCTCAGAAGAAGACAGGAAAATGTGGGAAAGTTTGGAACTTTCTAAAGACTTGTTGAATGGCTTTGACAAAAATACTGATAATGATATGAACAATGAAATCCAGACTGAGATGGTCTCAGATGGAGATGAGGAACTTGTTGGGAACTGGAGCAAAGGTGACTCTTGTTATGTTTTGCAAAGAGACTAGTGGCATTTTGTTCCTGCCCTAGAGATTTGTGGAACTTTGAACTTGAGAGAGATGATTTAGGGTATCTGGCAGAAGAAATTTCTAAGCAGCAAGTCATTCAAGATGTGACTTGGGTGCTGTTAAAGGCATCCAGTTTTAAAAGGGAAGCAGAGCATAAAAGTTCAGAAAAGTTGCAGCCTGACAATGCAATAGAAAAGAAAATCTCATTTTCTGAGGATAAATTCAAGCCAACTGCAGAAATTTGCATAAGTAACAAGGAGCTTAATGTTAAGCCCCAAGGCAATGGGGAAAATGTCTCCAGGGCATGTCAGAGGTCTTCACAGCAGCCCCTCCCATCACAGGCCCAGAGGCCTAGGAGAAAATGGTTTTATGGGCCAGGCCCAGGGTCCCCATGCTATGTGCAGCCTAGGGACTTGGTGCTCTGCATCCCAGCTGCTCTAGCCATGACTAAAAGGGGCCAACATAGAGCTCAGGCCGTGGCTTCAGAGGGTGCAAGCCCCAAGCCTTGGCAGCTTCCACATGGTGTTGAGCCTGCAAGTGCACAAGTCAAGAATTGGGGTTTGGAAACCTCTGCCTTGATTTCTGAAGATGTATGGAAATGCCTGGATGCCCTGGCAGAAGTTTGCTGCAGGGGTGGGGTTCTCATGGAGAACCTCTGCTATGGCAATGCAGAAGGGAAATGTTGGGTTGGAGTCCCCACACAGAGTCCCTGCTGGGATACCACGTAATGGAGCTGTGAGAAGAGGGCCACTATCCTCGAGACCCCAGAAGGGTAGATCCACTGACAGCGTGCACCATGTGGCTAGAAAAGTCACAGACACTCAACACTAGCCTGTGAAACCAGCCTCCCAGGAGGGAGGTTATACCCTGCAAAGCCACAGGAGCAGAGCTGTCCAAGACCATGAGAACCCACCTCTTGTGTCAGCATGACCTTGATGTGAGACCTGGAGTCAAAGATCATTTTAGAGCTTTAAAATTTGGCTGCCCTGCTGGATTTTGGACTTGCATTGGCCCTGTAACCCCCTTGTTTTGATCAATTTCTCCCATTTGGAATGGCTGTATTTACCCAACACCTGTACCCCCATTGTATCTAGGAAGTAACTAGCTTGCTTTTGATTTTATAGCTCATAGATGGAAGGAACTTGCTCTGTCTCAGATGAGACTTTGGATTGTGAACTTTTGGGTTAATGCTGAAATGAGTTAAGACTCTGGGGGACTGTTGGGAAGGCATGATTGGTTTTGAAATGTGAGAACATGATATTTGGAGGGGGCAGGGGCAGGATGATATGGTTTGGCTCTGTGTCCCCACCCAAATCTCATCTTGAAATGTACTCCCATAATTCCCACGTGTTGTGGGAGGGACCCAGTGGGAGATAATTTGAATCATGGAGGCAGTTTCTCCCATACTGTTCTCATGATAATGAATAAGTCTCATGAGATCTGAAGGTTTTATCAGGGGTTTCTGCTTTTGCTTCTTCCTCATTTTCTCTTGCCACCACCATGTAAGAAGTGCCTTTCACTTCCCGCCATGGCCTCCCCAGCCATGTGGAACTGTAAGTCTAATTAAACCTCTTTTTCTTCCCAGTCTCAGGTATGTCTTTATCAGCAGTATGAAAACGGACTAATACATGGGTGGAAGGGGTACCCACTAGTTCCTGCCTCATAGCCTGTTAGACAGATTCTGTGAGCTAATGCCTACTAAGAACAGATGGACCGGACATGCCAGGAGCCTCTGTTCAGGCCACAGGTGACCCCTGAGCACCTGTGTGTCCCTCCCCATCCTTCCAGGCTGAGCTTCAAAATCCAGAGCACTAAGGAGCTGTTTTTCTGCTCTCTCTAGTATTTTTGAAAATGAGGACTTCCTGAAGTCAGTGACTACTCTGGCCATGAAAGCCAAGTGTAAGCTGACCATCTGCCCTGAGGAGGAGAACATGGATGACCAGTGGATGCAGGTATGTGCCCTGTGGGGCAGGCAGGGTGAATGTCCCTAAGGGCCAAGAGACACTTGGGGTACCCCGGCTCCTGGGGTTCAGCCTGGTGCCTCACTGGCCACCCTTCCTTAGATGGACAGGGAGGTAGGAACCTGAGAGGTCTTGGGTCGGGAGGCTCGAGCAAGTGATTTGTCTGACGTTTGCTGTGGGCCACTGCAGGCCACTGCAGTCACCAAGGTGAAAGCCACCTTCCTGCTTGAAAACACTAGGGTGGCCTCGGGAAGTGGCTTGAAGCTCAGGAGATTGATGCTCAACCAACCCCTCAAGTGGTCCTCCCTCCAGGCTGTCCATCTTGGGCTCAGCTACCAAACCAGGTCACTGTTAAGCCCCAAGCCAATGGGGAAAATGTCTCCAGGTCATGTCAGAGGTCTTCATGGCAACCCCTCCCGTCACAGGCCCAGGAGGCCTAGGAGAAAATGGTTTCGTGGGCCAGGCCCAGGGTCCCCATGCTACGTGCAGCCTAGGGACTTGGTGCCCTGCATCCCAGTTGCTCCAGCCGTGGCTAAAAGGGGCCGATGTAGCGCTCAGGCCGTGGCTTCAGAGGAAGCGCTCTAGCCCTTTCCATGGCTCCCACCTCCTTCTGCTCAGTCTGTTTCCAGGGCCCTCTCAGCCTGCCTGGCTCCCTCCCCTGAGGCCAGCCTGCCACTGTGCCTGGAAACACCCGATTACCATTCTCTGTTTCCGTGCCACTCCCCCATCATGCCAGGAGTACCCCAAGGACTGAGACTAGGCCTCATCCAGTCCAGCACCCCAATGCCTGGCACTGGGCAGTGCCAGTGGGCATTTGGTGGGTGGCACTGACCCTCCCCAGCACTGCCTTGCTTTGCCTTGGGACCCTGCCCTTCCATGCCGCACCCCTGTGGTGCTGCCTTTTGGACCCACCTCCCCATTCCCATCACCCATCTCCAATTCACACCCGTGAATCCCAGCACGAATTCCTCGTCCATAAATCTCCCCCATCACCCCCAGCAGGAATTCAACCCTCTTTCTTTTCACCCCCCACACAACATCCTCTCTTCCTTTCTTGCCATTCCATCTTTTTTTTTGAGATGGAGTTTCGCTCTCATTGCCCAGGCTGGAGTGCAATGGCGCAATCTTAGCTCACCACAACCTCTGCCTCCCGGGTTCAAGTGATTTTCCTGCCTCAGCCTCCCGAGTAGCTGGGATTACGGGCATGGGCCACCACGCCTGGCTAATTTTGTATTTTAATGGAGATGGCATTTCTCCTTGTTGGTCAGGCTGGTCTCGAACTCCTGACCTCAGGTGATCCACCCACCTCAGCCTCCCAGAGTGCTGGGCTTACAGGCGTGACTTACTGCACCTGGCCACCATTCCATTTTTTTGATACCAGGTTGACTTGTGTGAAATTGCTGATAGGCGCCATTTTTGATTTGTAAGAGTGGAACTTTTGTCTGGTTCATCCTAATAGTAACTTATAGTAGTGATTATGTCCAACATCACATCTGCCTGCTAGAATACAAGCCTGCGGAGGCAGAATTTGCAGCAGATTCATTTCTAAAACCTCCCCATGCTCCTCCTGCCCGCTGCAGTGGCCCAGGCTGGGTCTTATCCGCCTTCCTTTGGGGAGGAAGCCAGGAGCCCTGGCACCAAGAGGCCTTCTCTGGCCCATCCTAGCTGCATCGGGAGCCCCTCCTCCGTGTCCCCACAGACCCCTCAACCCCTCACCCCCTCATCACCTCCTAACCCTGGTGCCCACTGCCTGGCTCCCGGTTTTCTCACCTTGAGGAGGGGTCTGAGTTTTGCTCACCAGGGGTCACCAGCACCAGCCCAGGCACCACCAGGAGTGGGAGGGAAGGGCGCTCCTGCAGGCTCATGGCGTCTCATGCACTGGGCAAATATGGGGCAATAAGCTCCGCTTTCTGAGCCCCTTCTCTGAGATGAAACATCTCATGGGAATGTGCCCCTGACTGCAAGGGTAAGAGTGCATGGATGGTTTCATGCCCCCATCCTGGCGTTGGGTACCAAGACCCAGGTCGCATGCACAACAGCCTCCTCTCCACTCACTCCCACAGGATGAAATGGAGATCGGCTACATCCAAGCCCCACACAAAACGCTGCCCGTGGTATTTGACTCTCCAAGGAACAGAGGCCTGAAGGAGTTTCCCGTCAAACGCGTGATGGTACCTGCCTGGGGTGGGGAGGGGGCACAGCTGCCGAAACCCTCTTGTCTTGGGACTCCCTCGTTTTAGCCTGGCTTCCCCGCCTGCGTCTGTGGCTGAGTAACCCAGGACAAGCAGGTGGAATTCCTGCCAAAGTGGGCTCGTGTAGGTGGGGCTTGTTATTTTTGTTATTACTGAGATAAGATCTGGCTCTTCATTTCCCAAAGCCCTTGTTGCCTGTGAGCTCAGCTTGGTCTCCAGGGAACCCTGCTGAGGAGGTGGCTCAGGCTTGGACCTCCCTGTGCTCTTAAAGAAGCTCTTGCTGCACGGCGGAGGTGGGGCCAGGGCTGGAATCTTTCCCAACGTCCAGCTGGAGGCTCTGTCTTATGGGTGGGGTTTGGCCCTCAGGGGCTCCATCTGGGATGTGGGGGATTTTGGGATCAGTGTATCAGTGGTCATTTCCTGGGTGTGACTCTACCAGCCAGAGGCTGTCCATGTGGGGGTGGGAAGTGACATATTGCTGACTCATGCTTGACTAGCCTGGCAGGTTGATGCAAACTCAGCACAGAATAATAATAATAATAGTTGCATTTATTGAGCATGAGTCATGTGTTAGCCAGTGCTGCATTCTTTACCTGCACTGACTCATTTAATTTGATAAACTTTTATGGAGATGCTATCAATAGGCCCATTTTATAGAAGAAGAAACTGAGGCTCAGAGTGGAGAAGTTGGAATTCAAACCCGGCCAGTCCGGCTTGGTGAGCATGCTCTTCCCCGTCCTGCCTCCCTCTCCCTGCTTTCCAAGGAAGACTCCAGGCCTGCGCTCTGAGCCCTGGCAGCCCTTGGCTCAAGGTGCCCAGGGAAAACGATGGAAGGAGTGTGGGGGCCAAGGTTTGCTAGGACAAATGGCTTTCCGACAAGATCTGTACTGTGCCCCAAGGGAAGGGAGAGTGGCCCTGCCCACACAGAAGGCTTCAGAATGAAACTTCAAACTCAACAACTTGCCCCGAGGCTTGCTTCCTCCTGGCCAAGCTATGTGCCGAGCAGTGGAGATGCAGAGATGCTGTTGGATTCACAGTGTGTACTCAGCCATGGGGTCGAGTTCATCCTGTTTCAGCAGCGCTGGGGCAAACCAGCCAGCTGCTACCGTGACTTTGCCCTCTTTCCGCTGCTTTCAGTCCTGCCTGGTTCAGTGGCTGTGTCTCTTACTTTGATGCTCCAAGTATAACAAAGGTCGGATTTTCTGATGCCATGAGTCCTGCTGGACAGACAGACGGACACCTCGGCACCGTTGTCATCCCCTTTCCCACAGACAACTTTGGATGAAGGCAGGCGGCACTGGTCCCTCAGCTAAGCACATCTGCATATTCTGACTCAGATCACTCAGAATGAGGCTGGGCACGGTGGCTCACACCTGTAATCCCAGCACTTTGGGAGGCCAAGGAGGGCGGATCACCTGAGGTCAGAAGTTCAAGACCAGCCTGGCCAACATGGCGAAATCCCATCTCTAAAAATCTCTACAAATACAAAAATTAGCTGGGCATGGTGGCGTGTGCCTGTAATCCCATCTACTCAAGAGACTGAGGCAGGAGAATCCCTTGAACCCAGGAGGCAGAGGTTGCAGTGAGCCAAGATTGCACCATTGCACTCCAGCGTGGGTGACAGAGCAAGACTGTGTCTAAAGAGAAAACAAAAACAAAAAAACCACCCAAATCACTCAGAATGAAAAGAATTGGAGAACAGATCACACTCGGCACCAGGCTTTGGCCCCACCTGCCTCTCCAGCACCATTGTGGGCCACTCTCGCTGTCCCTTACCCAGCCCCCCCTCCACTGGCCTCCGTCCTATTCTTCAAACTTGCCTAACGTTTCCCCACCTCATGGCCTTTGCATATGCCATTCCCTCTGCCTGCAACGCTGTTCGCTGTCCACGGGGCTGGCTGCTTCTCAGCCTTCAGGTTTCAGCTTCGATTCCCTACTCAGAGAGGCCTTCCCTGATGCTGAAGGAGGGATCCCTACTCCCACCCCAACTCCTAGCCTTCTCCACTACAGCCCCCTGTTGACTTCTTCAGTGCATTTTGTTAAAATCACGGACTCCTTCATCTGTTTTTTGTTGCCCACGCTGCTGGGCCTGAGGCTGTTATGCCTTACGCTGTCCATTGGTCAGCTTGCACGAAGCTGCACACAGTGGTGGTTCTTCCCGTAAGCATCGTCAGTCAATTTTCTATCACTGCCATCAATGGGAAACCAGCAGCATTTCCTACAGATAGAAGGCAACTGTGAAGTTAAACAAACTGAAAGAAGATCCTGCTACCAAAGCCAGCTCATTACAAGTGACTGCAGCATCTCTGAGCTGGAGGTCAGCTCTCTGGTTGTTAAAATGAGAGATGAGCAGGTGTCAAGGATGTGTTTGCATCACTGAAACTTGAATTTTTGAGGAAGCCAGAAAAGACGGGAGGAAAATGAGAAGGGCAACAGCTTTCCAGCGTTGTGTGTGCTTCAGGCTGCATCACCTGGCACCCGTGAGCATCCCCTGCACAGCCCACTCTTGGGGGGCCACTTCTGCAGACTATGGACACCCCTTCTTTTGCCTGCAGAAATCCAAGCCTGAAGGCTGTATAACTTACCCCCTGTCACAGCAGCAGCCAGGGCAGTGATGTGGATGAATTTACATTCATTCATCACTGTTTGAACACATACTCAGCCAGGACTTTTTCTGGGCACTTGGGATATGACAGGGAGGAATGCCAAGGTCCCTGACCTCACGGAGGGGACATTCTGGCCCAGAGAGACAGACAGCAGACAATGAATGGAACAAAGCAGTTATACAGTTCCTTAGAAGGTGATGTCAAGAGCTGTAGGTGCTGGGTGTGGTGGCTTATGCCTGTAATCCCAGCACTTTGGGAGGCCAAGGCTGGTGGATTACTTGAGCCTAGGAGTTTGAGACCAGCCTAGGCACCATAGTGAAACCCTGTCTCTACAAAAAAAAAAAAAAAAAAAAAAAATTAAGTAAAAATAAGCCTCGGGCATGGTGGTACATGCCTATAGTTCCAGCTACTTAGGAGGCTGAGGTGGGAGGATCCTTGAACCCTGAAGGGTGAGGCTGCAATGAGCCATGATCACACCACTGCATTCCAGCGTGGGCAATAGGAGTGAGACCTGGTCTCAAAAAAAAAAAAAAAGAAAATTGCATTCTTAAATAGGATGGTCAGGGTGGGCTTCACAGAGAAGCTGACCTTACAGCAAACGCTTGAGGGAGGTGAGCGAGTTGGCCATGTGAATAGGTGTCTGGGTGAAGAGTGTTGTAGGCAGTGAAATAGCCAGTGCAAAGGCCCTGGGGCAGGAGCCTCACTTGAGTGTTCAAGAACAGCAAAAGGGCCTGGAGGGGTGGAGCAGAGCAACCAGAAGAGCGAGAGGAGAGGTGGTCAGAGAGGAGATAGGAGGTGGTAGGAGAGGCGGTCAGGGAGGAGATAGGAGGTGGTAGGAGAGGTGGTAAGAGAGGCAGCCAGAGGTGATGGGAGGTGGTAGGAGTGGTGGTCAGGGAGGTGATGAGGTGATGTGAGGCGGGAGGAGAGGCGGTCAGGGAGGTGATGGGAGGTGGTAGGAGTGGTAGTCAGGGAGGTGATGGGAGGTGGGAGGAGAGGCGGTCAGGGAGGAGATAGGAGGTGATGGGAGGTGGTAGGAGGGGTGGTCAGGGAGGTAATGGGAGGTGGTAGGAGAGGCTGTGGTCAGATAGGTGATGGGAGGCCATAGGAGAGGTAGTCAGGGAGGTGATGGGAGGTGGGAGGAGAGACGTTCAGGGAGGAGATGGGAGGCGGTAAGAGAAGTGCTCAGGGAGGTGATGGGAGGTGGGAGAAGAGGCAGTCAGGGAGGAGATAGGAGGTGATGCGAGGTGGTAGGAGAGACTGTGGTCAGAGAGGTGATGGGAGGCCATAGGAGAGGCAGTCAGGGAGGAGATGAGAGGTTGTAGGAGGGGTGGTCAGGGAGGTGATGGGAGGTGGTAGGAGAGGCTGTGGTCAGAGGTGATGGGGAAGGGACGGGATGACAGGATGGGATTGGGTTTGTTGGCTACTGGTAAGGCCATTGTTTAGAAACTGAGAATCATCACAGGGTCTTAAACAGAGGAGGATTATGATCTGGTTTGTTAGAAAAGAGAACAAGCCCTGCTACGTGTTGTGTAAAGAGAGCAGAGGCAAAGGGGAGGGGAGTGGGCAGGTGAAGGATGCTGGGAGTGCAGGCAGGGCGTGGCTGGAGGAGGCAAGAAGCTGTAAGATTCCAGCTATGTCTAGAAGGCGGAGCCAGCAGAACATTCTGACCCCCACTATGAGAGAGGCAAGCCAAAGGCGACAGCAAGGCTGTGACCTCTGTGGGTGGCAGGCACCATCCCCTGGAAGGGGAGGACTGTGGGAGGAGGAACAGGTTGATAGAAAATGAGGACGTGGGAAGAGGGGGCCCAAAGTTCTGTTCAGGGTAAGTGGGAGATAATTGGTCAACATCCAAATGGGAAGTCAGGTGAGCCCCAGTACACATCTGATGTTTGGGAGGGAAGGGATACCCAGAGATGCGAACACGAGGGTTGTCGGCTCAGGAATGGAATTCCATGAGACTCGGCAGGACCACTGAAGGGGCAAGTGAGGTTGGAGGTGAACCAGGATCCCCCAGAGTCCTGAAAGCCCAGTGCAGACAGTGTGCCGAGAACGCAGGCATGACTGGCTGATTCAGGGGCTTCTGAGGGGGAAGGTGAGGGCCAGGCATTGCCCTTGGGGTTTGGCTGTGTGTTCATGGAGACCTGGACAAGGAAAGCTTTGATGGGCAGGGGAAGGCGGGTTGGTCTGGGTTTTAGAGAGGAGTGGAGAGAGGAACTGGAAGTGTGGTTTTTTAATTTGTGGAATCAGGCTGGGTGCAGTAGCTCACACCTATAATCCCAACACTCTGGGAGCCGAGGCAGGAAGATTGAGCCCAAGAGTTTGAGACCAGCCTGGGCAACATAGTGAGACCCCATCTCTACAGGAAAAAAACAACTTTAAACATTAGCCAGGTTGTGATGGCATGCACCTGTGGTCCCAGCTACTCGGGCAGCTGAGGCGGGAGGATCGTTTGAGCCCAGGAGGTCAAAACTGCAGTGAAGAAGTAAATTTGGAGATCACAGACCTTCTTGAGACCTACTCGTCTTCCCAGAAACTCATACCTGGGCACACAATTTGGAGTCTACTCTCAGGAAGTTCATGGCCCCCATGAAGCCTCAGGGAATGGACCATGTATGTGTAGAAGGCTAGATGTACCCTCTCCTGGGAGGCGGGGAAGATGGGCGGTGGCCTGAAAAATGGCCCCGTACATCCTAATCCCCCCGAATCTGATGTTTCCTTGTATGGTAAAAGGGACTTTGCTGAACGTGATTATGTTAGGGATCTTGTGATTATCCCTAGGGTGATTATCCTGGTTTATCCTGGAATGGGGAAGGGCCTGTGATGATGGAAGCAGAGACTAGAGATCTTTGAAGATGGAAGGAGGGGCTGCCAGCTAAGGCGGCTATTAGAAGCTGAATAAGACAAGGAAATATAATAGATTTTTTCCTCAGGGACTCCAGGAGGAACCAGCTCTGCCATCCCTGGACTTAAGCCCAGCGAAACTGATTTCACACTTCTGGCCTCCAGAACTTTAAGAGAATAAATGTGGTTGGGCATAGTGGCTCATGCCTGTAATCCTAGCACTTTGGGAGGTTGAGGCAGGCAGATCACTTGAGGTCAGGAATCTGAGACTCGCCTGGCCAACATGGTGAAACCCCATCTCTACTTAAAAAAAAAAAAAAAAAAAAAAAAAGATGGGGGAGGGATAGCACTCGGGGATATAACTAATGTAAATGATGAGTTAATGGGTACAGCACACCAGCATGGCACATGTATCCATGTGTAACAAACCTGCACGTTGTGCACATGTACCCTAGAACTTAAAGTATAATAAAAAACTATATTTATATATACAGAAATTAGCTGGGTATGGTGGGGCATGCCTGTAGTCTCCACTACTCAGGAGACTGAGGAGTATTGCTTGAACCCAGAGGCAGAGGTTGTAGTGAGCTGAGATGGCGCCACTGCACTCCAGCCTGGGCAACAGAGTGAGACTCTGTCTTAAGGTGGGGAAAAATGATGTTTTGCAGATTCATTTTATGCCAAAGTTAAAGTTTCCCAAGCAGCTGGCATGCGTTAGCTAGTCCCTTTTCTTGTCCACTGAATGAACTCAACATTCCTTTAACATTCCACACGTGATAACAGCACCTGCTATGTACCAGCTGCAGACGGTACTGAGTTACTTCCTGTGCCCAAGTTCATCTCTAAACTTGGACCCCCACACCCTTCACCAGGGACCTCATTCCTCTAACTCTTGGCACTCCCTTCTCGTATCTCAGGGTCCAGATTTTGGCTACGTAACTCGAGGGCCCCAAACAGGGGGTGTCAGTGGGCTGGACTCCTTTGGGAACCTGGAAGTGAGCCCCCCGGTCACAGTCAGGGGCAAGGAATACCCGCTGGGCAGGATTCTCTTCGGGGACAGCTGTTATCCCAGGTAAGGAGGGGAGTAACAGGAGGGGGCGGCCAGGACCCAGGGAGGCAGTGGAAAAGCAGAGGCCAGAGTAGAAGCCTCGCTTACCTGCTTCCGACCCTAGAGGGCCCAACAGGCTTGAGGGAGTATGAGGGGAGTCCAAGTGCAGGGTGAGGAATGCAGGCTTTGGAGCCCATAGACCCAAGTTCAATTCCAGCTCTGCCACTTACCCTCTTTCAGTCAGTGAATATTTACTGAGCATCCAGAATGTTCTGGGAGCTGGGAATGCAGCCGTGGACATGAAAGACAAGTCCTTACCACTACTCTAGTGGGGAAATAGATGATAGAAAAGTAGACAAGATAATTTCAAATAGTGACAAAAACAAAAGAGAGGGGCACAGGAGGAAGAGGAACAGTTAGGGTGACCAGGGAGGGCCTCTTTGGGGAAGGGACTTTTGAACTGAGGCCTAATGACAGAAGGGACAGGGCCATCTGGAGATCTGGGACAGAGAGTTCCAGGCAGATGAAAGTGCATGTGCAAAGGCCCTGAGGCAGGAATGAGCTCCTGTGTGCAAGGCCAGGATGGCTAGAACCGATTGAACAAGAAGAAAAGGCTGGACACAGTGGCTCACGTCTCTAATCCCAGCGCTTCAGGAGGCTGAGGTGGGTGGATCACCTGAGGTCAGGAGTTCGAGACCAGCGTGACTAACATGAGGAAACCCTGTCTCTACCAAAGATACAAAAATTAGCTGGGTGTGGTGGCACATGCCTGTAATCTCAGCTACTCGGGAGGCTGAGGCAGGAGAATCACTTGATCCCGGGAGGCAGAGGTTGCAGTGAGCCGAGATCGCACCAGCCTCGGCAACAGAGGAAGACTCTGTCTCAAAAAAAAAAAAAAAAAAAGAGCAAGGCAATGGAACACTAATGTTTTTTTTAAGAGAAAACTGAGGCTCAAACAGGTGAAGGAATGTCCCCAAGGCCACACGGCTAACAAGAGATCAGCAGCTTAGGTCAGTCTGGCTCTAAACCCCATGTGTACCCAGAACACCAGCATCTCGTCTAATTCAAGAGGCAGTGCTTTCTGAGGCTAAGCTTTGTCCTACTTACCTTAGTGACTCTGTGCCTCAGTTTCCCCCAATGAAACTAGAATGACAATTCCTTAATTTCTCAAATGTTAGGGGATAAACTAAAGGCATTCCAGCCTCCTGCATCCTTTTCTCAGCTGAAGGAGAACCCTGACCTTTTTGCCAGGCCCTTTGTCCTTCAGAGACTTCCCTGTAGTCCTTGCTGCCAATAATACCCCTTTAACCCTGCCATGATAGCAGTGACAGCCGGGAGATGCACCAGGCCCTGCAGGACTTCCTCAGTGCCCAGCAGGTGCAGGCCCCTGTGAAGCTCTATTCTGACTGGCTGACCGTGGGCCACGTGGATGAGTTCCTGAGCTTTGTGCCTGCACCCGACAGGAAGGTACAGTCTTGGGGGCTGCCTCAGGAAGCCATGCCTCCTTCCTGAGTAGACCCTCTGCCTGGGGTGGGAGCAACTTTACTTGTCTGAGTCTATTTTTCCTTCACCCTAAGGATGGGAGTAGAGGAGGTGGCCAGCTTGGGTCCAAGTCCATACTCCTTCCACCCTCGGCAGATCCACCCTCCTTGGGAGCCCCAGGGGCAAAGCTGACTTCTAACCCCAGTGTTTCTGCCTCCAGGGCTTCCGGCTCCTCCTGGCCAGCCCCAGGTCCTGCTACAAACTGTTCCAGGAGCAGCAGAATGAGGGCCACGGGGATGCCCTGCTGTTCCAAGGGATCAAGAGTAAGTTCTCCCATCCATGCACCTTCCTGCTTCCCGTGGTCTGCTGTTGCCTGGAGGGAATCATCCAGGCAACAGGGTAGCATCTGAGCACCTACTGTGTGCCAGGAACTGTGCCAAACACTGGGGAGACTGCATGAACAGGGCAGAGCAGCTCGCTACCCTCTGGGCTCATAGGCCAGGGGAAGTGAGTCAACAGAACAGCTCCAACACAGGGGCTTTGAGGGGTGTCTGAGTGGACGGAGCTCAGGGAAGCCTTCTTAGAGGAGGCAAAGGCCAAGTAGGAGCATGCAAGTAGGACTTGGCTGGGCAAACGGGGCAGGGAAATGACAGGAAGAGAGATACCACAGGCAGAGGGACAGGGCATGTGAAGGCTCAGAGGCGGGAGAAAGCGTGATGTGTGTGAGGACCTGGGGGAGGTTCGGTCTGGCTGGAGCACAGATGAAATATTACTCTTTCAGCAGAGCTCACAGACACGGGCCAGGCCCACGGGCTGAAGAGCCTCTGTGGCTGAGAGCTCCACCTCAGGTCTCAGTATGTTGTGTGGCATCAGGTGAGGGCGGACCTGTTTCTTCCTCTCTCAATGGGATCTCTTTGGAGACAAGAGAATTTAGCATTAATGCAAGACAAAATATTTTAGTGAACAAGTTTCAGTGGTTCAACTTTTTAATAATTATAAGTAAACCTGTTACATTTTTCTGGATGTTCTTTTTTTTGAGACAAAGTTTTCCTCTATTTTCCAGGCTGGAGTGCAGTGGCGCAATCTCAGCTCTCTGCAGCCTCCACCTCCTGGATTCAAGTGATTCTCCTGCCCCAGCCTCCCAAGGAGCTGGGATTACAGGCGTGCACCACCATGCTTGGCTAATTTTTGTATTTTTAGTAGAGATAGGGTTTTGTCAGGCTGGCCAGGTTGGTCCTGAACTCCTGACTTGGTGATCCGCCCACCTTGGCCTCCCAAAGTGCTGGGATTATAGGCATGAGCCACCAAGTCTGGCTTAAAACAAGGAAATTTCTTATTGACGGCAACTAAATGGTATTTGTAGCATTTTTATCACACAGTAGATTCCATCCATTCACTATACTTTTCTGAGCTGTCTGTCCTGCATGCAAATAGGTATTTTTAATGTTGTCTGTTTTTTGTGCTGTTCCTGTAAGTGTGCTATCAAAATACATTAAACTAGGCCAGGCATGGTGGCTCACGCCTGTAATCCCAGCACTTTGGGAAGCTGAGGCGGGTGGATCACTTGAGGTCAGGAGTTCGAGATCAGCCTGGCCAACATGGTGAAACCTTGTCTCTACTAAAATTACAAAAGTTAGCTAGGCACAGTGGTGTGTGCCTGTAATCCCAGCTGCTGGGGAGGCTGAGGCAGGAGAATCGCTTGAACCTGGGAGGTGGAGGTTGTAGTGAGCCAAGATCGTGCCATTGCACTCCAGCCTGGGTGACAGAGCAAGGTTCTCTCTCAAATAAATTAATTAATTAAATTAAACTATAAAAATGTATTTTAAAAATAGAATTTAAATGAGGTGAGAACATTTTTAATGAGAACTTATACTGCTAAAATATTGTATTAAAGGCATTTGACTCACAGATGCTCATAGCAAACCTGTATTGTAAGTATTATTACTGCCTCCATTTTATAGGTGAGAATACTGAGTCCTCCTGGCACTGGCTGGGAAGAGGGAAATCGACCTCTGAATTCATTTGCCTTTTTTTTTCTTTTTTTCTTTTTCTTTTTCTCTTTTTTTTCTTTTTCTTTTTCTCCATGACAGAAAAAAACCATCAGAAAATAAAGAACATTCTGTCAAACACAACATTGAGAGAACATAATTCATTTGTGGAGGTAGGAGCCTGGGTGCCCACACCCCAGCAGACCTGGCGCCCCACCCTTCCCGCCCCCCACTCCCCACCCCTAGCCACTTTCCCAGTGATTAGAGGCACATCGCAGGAGTCTCCCTCAGGATCTCAGGATGTGCTGGAAGACAGAGACACAGAAGCAGGGGCGAGGCAGAGACTGGGAGAGGCTGAGGGAGCAGAGGAAGCAGGAGGCCCCAGGGCCCCCCGAGAGTACTGACCAGAGGCCCCTCTGTGCAGGGGGCCCTGGCAGCTGCCCTCACTGCCTTCCTGACACTGTCCCAGGTCCTTCCCTCGGCCAGGGGGCCTGAGTTCCACACTGTCCCCCACCAACCCCACCGCCAGCAGTCCCCCACTCACTGCCCCTGCCCCTCCCCTCAGAGATGCATCGACTGGAACCGCGAGCTGCTGAAGCAGGAGCTGGGCCTGGCTGAGAGTGACATCATCGACATTCCGCAGCTCTTCAAGCTCAAAGAGTTCTCCAAGGCCGAAGCCTTTTTTCCCAACATGGTGAGGAGGTGGCGGCTTTAAAACCCCAGGGGGTAGCATGGAGGTAGCTCAGCCCAAGAGGCCGGCGGGGCACCTGGGCAGTCCCAGAGGGCTTGGCTCCTCTCTGTAACCACTTGTGGTTTTGTCCTGAGTGGTACAAGGTCAGACATGACCAGGTCTGTGCACGTTGGTGTCTTTCCACGAGGTCTGGCTTCTACTGATGCTATTTCCATCATAAAATCCACAAGCCACACGGAGTTTCCCGGGGGCAGTTCTCAGGTGGGGAGAGCCCTGGGCACGCAGGATCAAGCCACTCCACAAGTCAGTCAGTACTGCAAACCATACATAGTAGTGTACTTAATCAACATAGAAATATTATAGACGAAACATTCCATATCAAACAAAGCAATATTTAACATCAAGAGAGAAAGGGATAGGAAAAGGGGTCAATGAGCCAGTCCAAGGAGAGTGATGTGGACAAGGAGAGGGTCCTAGGCTGATCTAAATGGACATCAATGTCTTGCAAGGAAGAGTGTAATTTTGGCAGAGCCTTCAACAGCTGGTGCCAGGTGCTAATCACTAGTGACAGCAAGACAGTGTCTGTTAAGACAGTCACCTTGAGGCCGGGCGTGGTGGCTCACAGTTGTAATCCTAGCACTTTCGTAGGCCAAAGCGGGTGGATCACTTGAGGTCAGGAGTTCGAGACTAGCCTGGCTAACATGGTGACACCCCATCTTTACTAAAAATACAAAAATTAGCCAGGTGTGGTGGCAGGAGCCTGTAATCCTGACTACTTGGGAGACTGAGGCAGGAGAATCACTTGAACTCGGGAGACAGAGGTTGCAGTGAGCCAAGATTGCACTATTGCACTCCAGCCTGGGTGACAGAGTGAGACTCCATCTCGAAAAAAAAAAAAAAAAAAAAAGACAGTCATCTTGAGCTAGTGAAGACCTGATCTTTTTATAGCTGGAGTCCTCTGGTGTGGACTGATAGTAATAGAGTGTGCCTGCTTATGTCCCTGCCTGGTTGGGTGCAGTCTCTGTTGATTAGGCAAACATCTGGTTCCTATTAGCATGGTGCCTTTTGAAATGTAAGATGGAGTCTTTTTCTAAGATGGAGTCACTTATGCCAAGGGTGCGCTATACAGGCTTACATGGCCCTGTACCACTTCCAGAGCACCTTCTGGTATCTCACAACAATTCCGGGAGTCAGAGTCTATCGCCGCCTCTGCCAGGGCTCTGACTTCAGACCCCACACCATAACCACCATGCTGCCTTCCCACCTAGCAGCTTCCCTGGGGCTTGGGGGTGGTGCGGGGGATGGAGGGACGGATGGGGAGTCAAGCAACAAACAAGACGCCCACAGGTCGCCTTATGCACCATAACAGGGACACATGTGGGGGCACCACCTCAGACTAGGGGGTCCGGGAAGGCGCCTATGAGGAGGTGGGGCTGGCATTGCCTAGGCTGAGTGGGATTCACCTTCTGGAGGCTGCCCTTGAGGGTGGTCCCACCTTTGTCTTGAGCATTCACTGTGGCCCCCGAGTGCTGTCTTCATATCATCCACTGTGTTTTTGCCATTCCTTGGCCCCATTCCTCCCTCTCTTCAGAGCACACCCGAGGCCCAGGCAGACACTTCACCCAGTTCTACTGGGGAACCCCAGCCACCCCCTTCTTCTGGAGCTGGGGGTTACGGTTCAGGGAGGAGCCAGCAGGCCCTACCACAGTGGTTTTCAAACTGGGTTCCCTAGGGCCCTTGAGTTTGAAGGCAGTGCCTCAAATCCAGTGGTTCAGATTTTCTGTTTCTGCATGGACATTCTGCAGAAGACTGTGTGTAGATAAAGGGTCCCTTGGCCAAAAGAATTTAAACTATTGACCCCAAACATTTTGTTTCCCTCCAGTTTAGCCAAGCCAGGCTTCCCAGTGCAGGAATGAAAGTGGATGCTCATGGCTACGGTAGTCAGTAGTGCTGAGAGCTGACTGTGCACCTTCACTGTTCAAGGTCCCCAGAGGGAGCCTGAGCATGAGACCTCTCTCCTGGGAGCTGGCTGTGGGAGGCAGAGAAGAGGGAGTGGAACAGGCAAAGAGATGAACAGTGCGAGGCACTTAGCACACACAGGCTGTGTCTAGGCTGTTGCAAAGAATGAGACGCCGCCCCCTTGAGGACCCATGGAAAATGGCTGTGCACCTACTATGTGCCAGCACAATGCTGTGCCTACGTGTTCTTACGTAATTGTCATTGCAATGGAAATGTGTGTTGGGCTCATTTTGCTGATGAGGCTCAGAAGGGTAATGTGACTTACCTAAGGCTACACAGCTATTGAATAGCAGAGTTGGGATTCAAACCCACATAGGCCTACAGCCAAAATCCTCACCTTTCCTCCTCACCGGGCCGCCTGCCAATCTAATGGAGGAAGCAGAGTCATTTACATACATTATTTACATATGGAAAGTGCCATAACAGAGGCAGTCATTTATCCATCCAGTCAACAGATATTTATCGAGTGCCTACTATGTGCAAGGCACAGTGCTGGGAGTTATGGGAACACAGAGCAGGAGTGACTGCCAGAGCTCAGGGATTTATGAGCAATTTCACAGAAGTGCTGCCACTTGAGCTGGGCCCTGAGTAATAGAAAGAGTTTACCAGAAGGGGGCAGGTAGGGGAGGAGAGTGTAGTGTTAAGAGCATGGGCAGCATCAGAAAGAATGAAATCAGCCAGGAGGGGTGGCTCATACCTGTCATCCCCGCACTTTGGGAGGCTTCGGCGGGAGGATCGCTTAAGTCCTGGAGTTCAAGACCAGCCTGAGCAACATGGAGAAACTCTGTCTCTACAGAAAATACAAAAATTAGCCAGGCATGGTGGCATGTGCTGAGGCAGGAGGATTGCTTGAGCCCAGGAGATGGACATTGCAGTGAGCTGAGATCGCACCACTGAACTCTAGCCTGGGTGACAGAGTGAGACCCTCTGTCTCACTCGAAAAACAAAAAAAAAAAAAAATGAAATCATGTCCTTTGCAGCAACATGATGGAGCTGGAGGCATTATCCTAAATGAACTAAAACAGAAAATCAAATGCTGCATGTTCTCACATGTAGGTAGAAACTAAACAGTGGTGCGCATAGACACAGAGATGGAAATAATAGGCACTGAGGATCACCAAAATGGAGAGAATGAGAGCGAGGTGAGGGCTGGAAACTTACCTCTCAGGTACGATGTTCACTATTTGCATAATGGATACACTAGAAGCCCTGTGCCCACCAGTAAGCAATATACCTGTGCAACAAATATGCATATGTACCCCCGAATCTACATTTTTTTAATTTAAAATAAATAAGAGTATGGAACTTGGAGTCTAACAGCTGTAGTCCTAGAATAGCTGGGTGGCCTTAGGCAAACCATTTTCCACATCTGGGTCTCAGTTTCCTCATTTGTAAAGTGGGGATATTATTTTTATTTTGTTTTATTTTTTGAGACAGAGTCTTACTCTGTCACCCAGGCTGGAGTGCATTGGAATGATCTTGGCTCACTGAAACCTCCACCACCTGGGTTCAAGTGATTCCCCTGCCTCAGCCTCCTGAGTAGCTGGGATTACAGGTGCACCTGGCTAATTTTTGTATTTTTAGTAGAGATGGGGTTTCGCCATGTTGGCCAAGCTGGTCTCGAACTCCTGACCTCAGGTGATCCACTCGCCTTGGCCTCCCAAAGTGCTGGGATTACAGGCGTGAGCCACCACACCTGGCAATTTTTATTTTTGAGATAGAGTCTCGCTCTGTTGCCCAAGCTGCCAGGCTGGAGTGCAGTGGCATAATCACAGCTCACTGCAGCCTTGACCTCCTGGGCTCAAGTGATCCTCCTGCCTCAGCCACCAAAGTAGCTGGGACCACACGCATGCACCCCCATGCCCAGCTAATTTTTAAAAATACTTTTTGTAGAGATGGGGTCTCGCCATGTTGCCCAGGCTGGTCTCAAACTCTTAGGCTCAAACGATCCTCCTGCCTCAGCCTCCCAAAGTGCTGGAACTACAGGTCTGAGCCACTATGCCTGGAGGGGCTGTTATTTCCAAAGGTCAGAGAAGGGAGGGGCTGCTCAGATTGCGCTGCAGGCTGCCTGCTGCTGCCTGTGACCTGAGCCCTCATTTCTCTCCAGGTGAACATGCTGGTGCTGGGGAAGCACCTGGGCATCCCCAAGCCCTTCGGGCCCATCATCAACGGCCGCTGCTGCCTAGAGGAGAAGGTGTGTTCCCTGCTGGAGCCTCTGGGCCTCCACTGCACTTTCATCAATGACTTCTACACCTACCACATCAGGCATGGGGAGGTGCACTGCGGCACCAATGTGCGCAGAAAGCCCTTCTCCTTCAAGTGGTGGAACATGGTGCCCTGAGCCCATCTTCCCTGGCATCCTCTCCCTCCCAGCCAGATGTCGCTGGGTCCTCTGCAGTGTGGCAAGCAAGAGCTCTTGTGGATATTGTGGCTCTCTGGGGGCAGCCAGCCCTCCCAGCGTGGCTTGCTTTCTTCTTCTATGTCCCAGTTTCCCACTCTGAAGACCCCAAGATGGTCCTAGCATTGCACTTAGATCAGTTCTGCTCTAAGAAGCTGCAATAAAGTTTTTTTAAGTCACTTTGTACATGAGGTCAAGATGTTGTTGGTGTCATTCATTCATTCACTCATTTGTCATGGTTGAACTGACTGTTACAAAACAAACTGAAAAGTGTTAACAGGCTGCGCTGAAGGCCACGTTATTGTGTGTGTGTTTTGCTCCCAGACATGTATTTGGGCTATAAAATTTTGCATGATCCTAGTTCATTCTGAGTTTCCCACAGGACCTTTCCAAGAAGAGGAGGAGGGAGCAGAGGAGGGGTCAACCCCACTGGGGGTCTGGGCATATCCCTCTTTAAATTCACCTACAACTGGGCATTCACCTACATACTGACAGCGATGGATTTTTGTGGAATGGAGTAATTCATCTCCTCGGTGTTCTTTTTGTATATTGCCTTTTATGGCTTTGACATAAAGACTTAGATTCCTCTGTAGAAAATAAAACTTGATGGCTTGAGATAATTAAAATTGAGACCAGATATTGGCTTGAAAGTGTCCGAGATGTTCAGAGAACACCCAGGGATCTTGTTATTTTCGTGTACGTCATGGAGAACATATGATGGTGGAAAAGATGAATATCAAAAACCTCTGCCTTCACACTTCCTGATTTCAAAACATACTACAAGCTATAGTCATCAAAACAGTACGGCATGGTCATAAAGACAAATAGACCTATGGAATAGAATAGAAAGCCTGGAAGTAAACCCTCGAGTATAACATTTCTCCAAAGATGATGTTCAAATGGCCAACAAGCACATGAAGAGATGCTTACCATCACTAACCATCAGAGAAATGCAAATCAAAGCCACAGTGACCTCGCACCCATTAGAATGGCTACGACAAAAAAAAAAAGGTGTTGGTGAGGATATTGAGAAATTGGAACTCTTGCGCACTATTGGTGGGATTGTAAAATGAAATGATGCAACTGCTATGGAAAAAAGTATAGAGGTTCCTAAAAATAATTAGAAATACAACTGGTATATGATCCAGCAATCCCACTTCTGGGTAGATATCTGAAAGCAAGATCTCCTTTTTTTTTTTTTTTTTTTTTTTAAGATGGGGGGTTTTACCATGTTGCCCAGGCTGGTCTCAAACTCCTAGGCTCAAGCAATCTGCTCACCCTGGCTATGGAATATTATTCAGCCTTAAAAAGGAAGGAAGGAAGGCCAGGCACGGTGGCTCACACCTGTAACCCCAGCATTTGGGGAGGCCGAGGTGGGCAAATCATTTGAGCCCAGGAATTTGAGATCAGCCTGGGCAACACAGCAAAACCTTATCTCTACAAAAAAATACAAAAAAAAAAAAAAAAAGGTTGGGCATGGTGGTGCTCACCTATAGTTCTACCCTACTTGAGAGTCAGACGTGGGAGGATCACCTGAGCCTAGGGAGGTTGAGGCTGCAGTGAGCTGTGATTGTACTACTGCACTCCAGCCTGGGTGACAGAATGAGGGAGACCCAGTCTCGAAAATAAGGAAGGAAATCTTGTCAGTGTTACAACATGAATATGCTTTGAGCACATTATGCTATAGGAAATAGCCAGTTACAAAAAGAGAAATCCTGTATGATTCCACTTACATGAGTTATCTAGAAAAATTCACAGGAACAGAAAGTAGAGGCTGGGCCAGGTGACTCACACCTGTTAGCCCAGCACTTTGTGAATCTGAGGCAGGTGGATCACTTGAGGCCAGGAGTTTGAGACCAGCCTTGTCAAGATAGTGAAACCCCATCTCTACTAAAAATATGAAAAATTAGCCGGGTGTAGGGTGCACATGCCTGTAATCTCAGCTACTCGGGAGGCTGAGACACATGAATCTCTTGAGCCTGGGAGGTGGAGGTTGCAGTGAGCCAAGATCACCCCAATACATTCCAGCCTGGGCAATAAAGGAAGACAGTCTGAAAAAAAAAAAAAAAAAAAAGGTAGAATGGTGGTTGCCAGGTACTGGAGGAGCAAGAAGAGGGGAGTTGTTGAATGGGTATAGAGTTTCAGATTTGCAAGATGAGAAAGTTCTGGAGATCTGTTTCACAACAACGTAAATATACTTAACACTGTTGAACTGTACACTTAAAAATGGTTAAAATGGGCCAGGTGCAGTGGCTCATGCCTGTAATCCCAGCACTTTGGGAGGCCAAGGCAGTCAGATCACCAGAGGTCAGGAGTTCGAGACCAGGCTGGCCAACATGGTGAAACCCTGTCTCTACTAAAAGTACAAAAATTAGCTGGGCGTAGTGGCGCTTGCCTGTAGTCCCAGCTACTCAGGAGGCTGCGGCACGAGAATCACTTGAACCCAGGAGGTGGAGGTTGCAGTGAGCCAATATTGTGCCACTGCACTCCAGCCTGGGCAGAGTGAGACGCTGTCTCTAAATAAATAAATAAATACTGTATTTTTTTTTTTTTTTTTTTTTTTGAAAAGCCTCTGCCCTGCCCACTAAGGAGAAGGGGATCCATAAAACCTGGGTCAAAACACGCTGCTCTGAAGAAAATCAGCTGTTCCCCCAGCCCCAAATGTGCTGGAGCAAAGGACGTGAGTGTTTCTGTGGACCAGAAGGGGGCCAGGGACGGAGGAAGCTGGTATGAGTTCAGCCCCAAACCTGGCAGATAGGGCTGCCTGGAGCAGCAAACAGGACTTAGCAGATAAAACTGACGATTTTGCTGGATTGCTAGGGCTGGGGAAGGACTCAGAGACAAGCTGGTGGATAAAGCATCCCTGGCATCAGGGGACATGGAGATGCACATATGTTACCCCAGCTACGTGTGGGTTGCAGGTGGGAGGTGTCTCTGGAGGACAGAAAGTGCTACCAGCCCCTAGAGCACACAGCCATCCCCTGGTCGTGCCCATCAAACAAAACTTCCCTGTTCCTTTAGCCTTGCTGTCCACCTCTCCCTTCCCCAGAGACCACATAGGCGTTTCCTGAAGCTGCTGTTACAGATCATCATGAACTAAATGACTTAAAACAACAGAGATGGACCCTCTCTCCGTTCCGGAGACCAGGAGATCAAAATCAGTCTCGCTGGGCTGAAATTCGGGTATCAGCAGGACCATCCCAGCTCCAAAGGCTTTAGGAGGAGAATTTCTCTTCTAGCTTCTGCCAGCATTCCTCAGCTAGTGGCCGCCTCACGCCAATCTCTGCCTCCCTGGTCACATGGCTTTTTCTTCTGTGTGTGTCAAATCTCCCTCTGCCTCTCCCTTATGATGACACTTGTGATGATATTTGGAGCCCATCCAGATAGTCCGGGACAATCTCCCCATCCCAAGATCTTCATTCACCTCTGCAAACAAAGACTCTTTCCTTTTTTTCTTTTTCTTTTTCAGATGGAGTTTTGCTCTTGTTGCTCAGGCTGGAGTGAAGTGGCACGATCTCGGCTCACCGCAACCTCTGCCTCCTGGGTTCAAGCGATTCTCCTGCCTCAGCTTCCTGAGTAGCTGAGATTACAGGTGCCTGCCACCACGCCCAGCTCATTTTGTATTTTTAGTAGAGACGGGGGTTTCTCTATGTTAGTCAAGCTGATCTCGAACCCCCAACCTCAGGTGATCCGCCCACCTCGGCCTCCCAAAGTGCTGAGATTACAGGCGTGAGCCACCGCGCCCGGCCACACAGATTCTTTCTGCGTGAAATAACTTACAGGTTCCGGGGATTAGGACCTGATATCTCTTGGGTGCCATTATTCCACCTACTGCAGGTTGGAAATCACCACGTGCCAGCTGCAGCCGGCAGAATAGGAAAGAAAGAAGCCAGGCTCCTCCTTTCCACAGCTCTAAGCCTTGCACCTGCATTTAGCCCTCATAGAAAAGGGTGAAGATTCCCCTTTATTAAACCGAGTCTTTTGTGTGGGAGTCGACTTTCCAACTCCTGAATTGAGAATGTTTTATGTCTGCTTCCTGGCAACAGATTCTTAGATGGAAACAGATTCTTAGAGGATGTTTCAGGACGCGCACCTGGGAGGGAGTGCAGGCGGTTTATCGGGGAGGGTGTTTCAGGAAGCGCACCTGGGAAGGAGTACAGGAGGTTTATCGGGGAGGGTGTTTCAGGAAGCGCACCTGGGAGGGAGTGTGGGGCTCAGAGAGAGACACTGAACTGGGAAGCAGTTGCCTCAAGGCTTTAGGCAATGCATGGGGTATCTTGGGGGCTGGGGAAAGGCCTCAGAGTTGTCCTGCATTCAGACTAGACAACCTGGCCTTTGTTCCTCCACACTGGATGTGGCTGTCCCCAGAAGGGGACACAACCAGGTGCTAGGCCGCTCCTAAGCACAGAAGTCAATTCCAGAAGAGAGACTTACGACACTTGCAGCAGCTGGGGGTGTGAGTGCCTCCCCATAAAGGGGGGCACTCTGATATCTCTTGGGTGCCATTATTCCACTGACTGTAGGTTGGAAATCACCACGTGCCAGCTGCAGCCGGCACCCACACCACAGCACCCACCACAGTGACCTCAAGTGACCATGGGACTTCTGTTGGCTTAAGCGTGATGAGCAAACCTGAGTTGCCGAGAGAGAACTCCCTGCACGGAATAAGCATGTGAGGAGTGCGGGAGTCAATACAAAGTTACTTTATGATCATGTAACCCAAGCAGGTCCAGCCAATGCCACTTGGAGAGCTCCAGCCCAATAACTAGGTAGAAAGTGACTTTATTCAGGGTGGATCACCTGAGGTCAGGAGTTTGAGACCAGCCTGACCAACAAGGTGAAACCCCATCTCTACTAAAAATACAAAAATTAGCTGGACATGGTGGTGGACGCCTGTAATCCCAGCTACTTGGGAGGTGAGGCAGGAGAATTGCTTGAACCTGGAAGACCGGTGGCAGTGAGCCAAGATCGTGCCACTGTACTCCAGTGTAGGGGACATAGTGAGACTCTGTCTCAAAAAAAGGAAAGAAAAGAAAGAAAATTTGGTACAGGAGGCATGCAGGAATTGTGAGGAGTACAAGGTCTGTGTCTTCTTCCCCTAAAGCACGGGCTGACGTCATTTCAGCTATGTGCTGAGTTGTTGGCTAGCTGCCTGGAGGTAATCACTTGAATTTTGCAGCTGGATCTCCAGGCTTGGTCTGTCTCAAGATTAGCCCCTGGACTTTCTTTTATTATTATTACTACTATTATATTATCATTTAGAGACAGGGTTTCATTATGTTGCCCAGGCTGGTCTCAAACTCCTGGGCTCAAGGAATCCTTCCATCTCAGCCTCCCAAAGCTCTGGGATTACAGGCATGAGCTACCACACCTGGCCTGGAACTTCTAAGTAAGCACGTAATTAGATATTAGCATACAGTTAGAGAAACGTGAAGGGGCTTTATGGCGGGAAAGGGAGGGACGTAGAGTCTATTTTAAGGTTAAGGGAAAAGGCTTCTGCAGTTTGCTTTAAGGTTACATCTTGAGACTAAAGAGAAGGGGAAAAAGTTGTAAAATGCATTTGAAGTTAAGCTGCTCAGGTACAATCACAAACCCCTCGGTTCAGTGGCGACACCCCTGGAAGCCCATTGGGTTATTATCTTTTTTTTTTTTTTTTTCCTTTTTTGAGATAGAATCTTGCTCTGTCAGCCAGGCTGGAGTACAGTGGCATTATCTCGGCTCACTGTATCCTCCGTCTCCCCAGCTCGAGCGATTCTCCTGCCTCAGCCTCCTGAGTAGCTGGGATTACATGCATGTGACACCACACCCGGCTAATTTTTGTATTTTTAGTAGAGATGGGGTTTCACCATGTTGGCCAGCCTGATCTCAAACTCCTGACCTCAGGTGATCCACCCACGTTTGCCTCCCAAAGTGCTGGGATTGCAGGCCTGAGCCACTGTGTCCAGCCGGGTTATTATCTTTTTAGGGGGAGGACAAGGAGGTCATTTAGTCATTGCTCCACAATAATTTGTTGAGCACCTACTATGTCCGGGGCTGTTTTGCAGGTGCTGGGGATTCAGTGGTGACTAGGAAGCCCCTGGAGGGGAGCAGGACGTGCTCTGGGTCTGAGTCCCTTTCATCTCTGTCCACTAGGCTAGGTGAGGAACCTTCCTCACTGTGCCCAAACAGAGCCCTGGCGCAAGGCAGGGCTGCCCCAGGGTGGGGAAGGTCCGAGCTTCCAGCCTGCCCTCCTCCAGACCCCAGAGCCTGGACTGGGCCTCAGCCACCCCTCCCCAGTCAACCCGTCTTCTACCTCCAGCTGCCTCTGGCCGCTTGTGTGTGAGGGTGGGTGAATCCTTTGGGATGAGCCTCACCAGAGCCTCTGCACTCTGAGTGCCTCCTGCCTAATTTTGCCACTTTCAATCCAACCAGAGGGGTGTTTTGGGTCTTGCTGATCAAGCCCCTGCCTCCAAGAGCAACTAAAACAGTCATCCTTGAGAGTTATGTTGAATGCTTAAAACCTCCAGGGAGGGGATTTTTTACTGCAACTTGCAAATTTCACCAGCCTGGCTGACCAAGCAGTCTTCACTCAGTACCTCAGCTCCATCTCCTGTGCTGGGTACACCCGGGTGACTCTCACAGCTTTGCGTATCAGAGCAAAGGCTGAAAACACATGTTTATATTACAGTACAACCCTATGTAAAATACACAGCCATACAAAGGGGTAAAGGCTGCTTTTTACGTACTGATACGAAGAACTTCTCTCCAGTATAACTATGAAGTGAAAGAGGCGAGGTGTGGAATACTGGGTGGCATATACTACCGTTTATATAAGAAGGAGGTATTAGGAGGACAGAAGAAAAGAGTAAAAGAGCCCCGGACATAGTAGGTGTTCAACAAATTCTTGTGGAGCAAATGACTAAATGACCTCCTTGTCCTTCCTCAAAAAAGATAACCCAATGGGCTTCCAGGGGCATCTCCACTAAACTGAAAAGTTTGTAATTGTAACCAAGCAGCTTAATTTTGACTGCATTTTATAACTTTTCTCTTTAGTCTTGAGATGTAACCGTGAAGGAACTTGCAGAAGCCTTTTTCCCTTAACCTTAAAATAGACTCCACGTCCTTCCCTTTCTCACAGTAAAGCCCCTTCAAATTTATCTAACTGTATGCTAGTATTTGAGGAGGAAGAGAAGAAGAAAAGGATACACACACATATTTACTTGGTCATGCATAACATTTATTTGGAAAGACAAGAAACGGATAACAGTCACTACCTCCACCTACAGGTGGGTAAGGGACAGGGCAGGAGGGAGACTCTGAACTTGGAATCATGTGCATGTGGTACCTATTCAAGAGTAAGAATGACCCAGCCTGAGCAACGTAACAAGACCCCCATCTCTGCCGAAAAATGTAAAACCATTAGCTGGGAGTGGTGATGCAGATCTGTAGTCCAGCTACTCAGGAGGCTGAGGTGGGAGGACCACTTGAGCCTGGGAGGTCAAGGCTGCAGTGAACCATGATCACGCCACTTCACTCCAGCCTGGGTGACGGAGTGAGACCCTGTCTCAAAAAAAAAAAAAAAAAAAAAAAAAAAAGAGCTCAATCCAAGCTTAAGACATGAAATGAACACAATTTTAAAGTAAGTTATATAAGTTTCTTGTGCCAGAGCAAGAGTTCCTATTTCTTTGCTATGTGGGCTTGGCTGAGATGGGTAGCAGCTGGTGACCCTGGCTTGATGTATTCATTCCACCAACACTTGCTGTGCCCCCACCCCCGTGACACAGCTGTAAGCAAGGAGCTCACCTTAATCACTGGGGGTTGGGCTGCAGGTTCCCGGACCACACCCTAGACCTTCTGGGACCGGGAATTTGCAATGTTAACAAGCACCCTTGATAATTTTTGAAACCACCAGAGGGTTAATAACCACCTAGTCTGGGCAGGCACTGTGGCTCACGCCTGTAATCTCAGCACTTTAGCCGGTAGAGGTAGGAGGATTGCTTGGATCGAGAAGTTCGAGACCAGCCTGGGGAACATGGTGAAATCCAGTCTCTACAAAAAATACAAAACTCAGCCGGACATGGCGGTGCACACCTGTAGTCCCAGCTACTTGGGAGGCTGAGATAGGGAGGATCACTGGAGCCAGGGAGGTTGAGGCTGCAGTGAGCTGTGATTGCGCCACTGCACTCTAGCATGGGTGACAGAGACCCTGTCTCAAAAACAAAACCACCCATCCAGCACTTTGCCGAACTCCTTCATCAATTTCCAGGAGACACACACCCTAGAACTGAGACCCCAGAGCCTGGGCATGCTGCCACACACTGCCATCCTGACCACTCCCATCAGCTGCTCCCAACTGCCCTCTGCAGGTATTTGCCCTGACAGCTTCCAGCTGAGTCCTCCAGCAACATGGCCAAGTCGACCACTCCAAGGCACCGACTTCCCAGAGCCCCTCCTCTTCCCAGCTGAAGGTCAGAGATGCCTAAGCAACTGGCCTCAGACTCCCCTGGCCTGCAGCTCTACAGGCACGAGCTGCCTGATAAATTGGTGATGAAGGCGTTCTGATGCCACCTGCTCCCCCGAGTCTCAGTCACCAGGAAGCTCTGAGAGGGAAAATCAGTGCCATCTGGGCAGCTGCTGACCCCTCCCCCTCTTAACAAGGGGGTGGGCTGCACAGGCCTGGACTGCATAACAGGGGAGGGCAGGGTGAGCCCTGGGGCATCTGAGACTGCTGTGCCGAGTGAGGGCTGTGGTGCAGGCCTGAGGATGGTCAGCGTGGCGGGCCGAGCCATGTCCTTCCAGAGTATCGTCCGCCTGTCCCTGGACAGCCCTGCCCATGCCGTTTGTGTGTTGGGCACAGAAATCTGCTTGGATCTCAGCGGGTGAGATTCTGGGAGCTCTGCCAGAGCTGGCAGACAGAGGCAGGCAGGCCTGGGACCCAGTCCCCTTGATCTGGGAGTCGGGGGTTACTTCTGTAGCCTCACTGTCCTGCCCCATCTTGGGAAGCCTTGGGTCTCTAGCCGGGGCTCCCAGTTCTGACCACTGCAGGATTCTGACTTAAATCCTGCCTCTGCCCTGTAGCAGCTGCCATGGACTCTTAGTGAGGCAAGCGCCTTGGCCTCTCTGTCCCCCTGTCTGTGAAACCACGGGGAGGCTCGTCCACAGGGGGCTGTGAGGAGTAGGCCAGTGAGACTGCTAGATGCTGGAGCTTGCAGGTGGAGGTGACTGACAGCAGGGTCACAATACAACCTCCTGAGTCCCTTGCCCTGATCTTTTTCCTTAGGGGCATCCTTTGTGGCTCCTCCCTTTTTGGGAGTTGGGTGCTTATTACAAAGATGTAGCTGTGGTAACTTCTGCAGTGTTGGTAGCGGGGTGGGGTTTGGGCTGGAGCTTGTCAGAGCAAACACAGGGGTCCTTTGGGAGGGGGTGGTAGGAATAAGGACCCCAGAACACTCGGCCTCAACACCCAAAGGAGAATGAGGATTTGGGAGCCGTCCCCTCCCCCATGCCAGTCATCTCCTAGGCTGAGAAGGTGAGTGAGTGTGCCCTGACATGTGTCTCTTACCTGGCAAACCAGATGTGCCCCCCAGAAGTGCGAGTGCTTCACCATCCATGGCTCTGGGAGGGTCTTGATTGATGTGGCCAACACAGTGATTTCTGAGGAGGAGGACGCCACCATCTGGTGGCCCCTGTCTAATCCCACGTACGCCACAGTGAAGATGATATCACCCAGCCCTTCTGTGGATGGGGATAAGGTAAGCCTCAGGGGAAGAGGTGAGGGGCATCTTCCAAGGATGGGAGCTAACACAGCAACCGGGGCTCCCTCCTGGCTGCAGACATGACTCGAGCCTGTGAAACACGTTGTTTTGCATGTCTGATCTTATCCAGTGTCTGCAACAGACCAGTGGGGTGGGCACGCCATGACCCCATTTTACAGAGAAACGGAGGCACCTAGAGAAGGTGCTCTGCCAAGTCAGCAATGGGCAGAACTGGGATTCAAGCTGGGCGAGTTCGTCTCAGTCATGCGAGCCCCTGACGGTGATGCGGGGCTGGCTTCAGACCTAGCCGCACCACAGTCTGGCTTCAAGGTGTTAGCAGCGTTAACTCAGACAGGCTTTTGGTGAAGGCAGCTCTTCTGGATGTGGAGACTTTAAAGAGATGCAATAGCTAAGGTGTCCTAAATGCATGCTACATACCAGAGAGCTTGGATCATGTTCCGGAGTGTGGGCCTCTACCATGGCTTTATTTTTAATTTTATTTTTATTTTTAATTTTATCTTTATTTACTTTAGAGAGCCTCACTCTCGTTGTCCAGGCTGGGGTGCAATGGCACGATCTCAGCTCACTGCAACCTCCGCTTCCCAGGTTCAAGCGATTCTCCTGCCTCAGCTTCCCGAGTAGCTGGGACTACAGGCGCCACCACCACGCCGGGCTAATTTTGTATTTTTAGTAGAGACGGGGTTTCTTTCACTATGTTCGCCAGGTTGGTCTCGAACTCCTGACTTCAAGTGACCTACCTGCCTCCACCTCCCAAAGTGCTGGGATTACAGGCATGCGCCACTGCGCCTGGCCTACCATCACTTCACATATGAAGAAACTGAGACAGAGTGCCGTGTCTAAACCTAAGTAGCCTACCTAGAGTGGGACAGACCCAGGATTTGAGCTTGAGCCAAGCGTGTACTCTCTACCCTGGGTAAGCTGTCTCCCTAACGGGGTGCCTACGGTGGGGAGGTTTCCCTCCACCTCGTACACAAGGGGGCAGCAGTGGTCTCCTGTGGTAGAAGCAGGTGGCTCATTCAGGGCAGGAGTGTTCCACCTTGGTTGCAGGTGAGAACCACGGCAACCTGATAACATCAATACCCAGGCCACACCCCCTCTACCAATTAAAGTGGAAGCTCAGGGCTAGGACCCTGGCCTCCGGTTTAAAGCTCTCCAGGTGCCCCCAATGCGGGGCTGGGGATGAGAACCATGATGGAGCAGTTCAGGACTGGGAGAGCTCTTCCTCCCTCCCCCTACACCCTGCAGGACCTACTGGAGATGTCTGCTGCAGAGTAGGGTACACACCCACCTGTGCTGTGTGCCCAGGGCAGGCAATTCCCCGAGAGGCAAGTAGTGGACTTAGATAGCAACTGAGCATCTCTGGCCGGGTGTGGTGGCTCACGCCTGTAATCCCAGCACTTTGGAAGCCTGAGATGGGCAGATCACCTGAGGTCGGGAGTTCGAGACCAGCCTGGCCAACGTGGCAAAACTCTGTCTTTACTAAAAATACAAAAATTAGCCGGGTGTGGTGGCAGGTGCCTGCGATCTCAGGTTCTCAGGAGGCTGAGGCTGGAGAATCGCTTGAACCCAGGAGGTGGAGGTTGTAAGCTGAGATTGTCCTACTGCATTCCGGCCTGGGCAACAAGAACAAAACTCCATTGCAAAGAAAGGTACCTCAGATAAGAACGGAGGCCACAATAGGTCCCAGTGGAACTCCAGACTACCTGAGAACCATTCTCTGCCCAGGGCTTGGCCTCCAGCACCCTCAGGAGTGGCTAACAAAGAACCTTGACCTTAGAGGACTAAAGCTTCTATTTAAGGACGGGGTGGATCTCTCACATGCTCTGGTCAATGGTTGGGTCTCTGGTTCATGACCAAGACCTTGTGGTCAGGGTCAGTGGCTGGAGTGCAGGTCTCTTTCTAAAAGCATAAAGTAGAGGCTGGCGTGGGACACAGGAAAGACTGAGTCCCAATGCTGCTTCCCCACCTGGGTGTCCTTAGCAGCTTAAGCCACCAGAGGCCTGTTTCCCCACTGTGCACCTTATGGAGTAGTGGATGGGACCTGGGAGGGTGGATTTAGGATTTAGCAGGGAGAATATATAGTTTGGTTTCAAACTTGGGCTCTAGAGCCAGGCAGCCTGGATCTTAAATCCCTTTGAGTGGTATGGGGTAAGTCCCTTGATCCCACTGCCATCAGGGATACAGCTCTCACCTGGACAGGTGGTTGCAAGCCTGGCTCTCCACAAGGTTGGGGTTGGGGGTCATGGCAGGTTCTAAGTCCTCGGGGGACTGACTCAGCCCTAAGTGCGGGGCTGTGGCCCCCGTACCAGCTCATGGTGAGACTCCAGAAGGCGTAACACCAAGACCAAGGTCGCAGGCCTAGACTCAGCACATTGCCTGGGGCTCTGTTCCTGGTCCCTCCAACACTGCCTATAGATTCAAAATGCTGTCTCCACAGGTCTCGATCGCATACTATGGGCCCAATGAGGATGCCCCCGTGGGCACAGCTGTGGTGTACCTCACTGGCATTGGTGAGTGTTGCTTCAACTGAGAGCCTGGGTCCCAGCCCACCGCTGGGGTGGGGGAAGGGGTGGGATTGCAAGAAGAGCCAAAAAGGATTCTCTCTGTAACAAGATGCCTCCTGTGGGCCCCAGAAACTCCTGAACAAACTCTTAAATGGATTCATTTGAGATACCCACTCACATGCCCTCCTTGACGTTCAGTCGCTGCTCCATCTTCATGCATTGCCGACCTAATTCTGAGAATAGAACAGCCAGAACTTCCGTGTCGCTGCCATCTACCCACCTACGCCTGTCTGGTGCCTACCTTCTTCCTTTGTTACAGTTGACGTGTCTGGTCCAAAGTTAATCTTTCTTGTCTTACTAGATCCTTTCTTCTCATTCAAGAACATTCCTTTGTCAATTCTTACCAATGTAAGAAGCTGTCACCCTTCCCTGTTCTCTAGATCACCCCCATCAACTCAGGAACAAGCTCTATAACATCTTTTTCTTTCTTTTTTTTTTTTTTTTTTTTTTTGAGATGAAGTCTTATTGTCACTGAGGCTGGAGTACAGGATCATGCAACCTATGCCTCCCAGGTTCAAGTGATTCTCCTACCTCGGCCTCCGGATTAGCTGGGACTATAGGCGTACGCCACCATTCCTGGCTAATTTTTATATTTTTAGTAGAGACAGGTTTTCACCATGTTGGCCAGGCTGGTCTCGAACTCCTGACCTCATGATCCACCTGCCTCGGTCTCTCCAAGTGCTGAGATTATCAGGTGTGAGCCACTGTGCCTGGCCATATCTCTTCAACCTGATTCTAGGGCTTATGGGTGGTTTTTTTTGTTTTGTTTTGTTTTTTAAGATGGAGTCTTGCTCTGTTGCCCAGGTTGGAGTGCAGTGGTACGATCTTGGTTCACTGCAACCTCTGCCTCCCGGGTCCATGCCATTCTCCTGCCTCAGCCTCCCAGAGTAGCTGGGACTACAGATGCCCACCACCATGCCCGGCTAATTTTTTTACTTTTAGTGGAGATGGGGTTTCACCATGTTAACCAGGATGGGACTCTACCTTGTGATCCGCCCGCCTCAGCCTCCCAGAATGCTGGGATTACAGGCGTGAGCCACTGCGCCCGGCCTAGGTTGTCTTTTAAAGTCTGTTCTCCCACCTCTGTTCCTGAGGAGCCATCTGTGTCCTCAATTTCTCTAGAATCTTCTCAAATTAGATACCTACCACCAACGGCGTTCTTGTAGAACTCTAACATCTTCAACAGTAAGTTTTTAGTTTGTGTGGGTTTTTTTTGTTTTTTGTTCTTTTTCTTTTTTCTTTTCTTTTTTTTTTTTTTTGGTCTTGTTTTGTTTTTGAGACAGAGTTTCACTGTGTAGCCCAAGCTGAACTGGAGTGAAGAGATATGATCATGGCTCATTGCAGCCTCAAATGATCCTCCCACCTCAGCCTCTCCAGTAGCCTGGACCATAGGTGTTACATCACCATACCTGTTTAATTTTTTATGCAGACATAGGTTTCCCTATGTTGCCCAGGCTCTTCCCACCTCAATCTCCAGAGTAGCTGGGACTACAGGCACGCACCACCATGCCCAGCTGATTTTTTTTTTTCCCCCCCTTAGAGAGGCTTTTACCATATTGCCCAACCTGGTCTCGAACTCCTGACCTCAAGTGATCCTCCTGCCTCAGCCTCCCAAAGTGCTGGAGTTACAGGCGTGAGCCACGTACCTGCTGGTCATCCCTTCTTAACACACTTCAACGCTTCAGGGATGTTCAACTTATTTTTCCTCCTGCCTGTTCCTTCTCAGAACACTTTGGAGCTCAGAGGAGCTCTTCCTGGTCCTTTGTCCCCCTGCTTTCAATCAGTGAAGTGTCTCGAGCTCAGGAGGCTGGTCACATGGCTCTAATGTTACCTATGGACAGGCTGCTACCACAAACCCGACTTGGATATTGCCTAACCAGCATGATCGCTTGGGTATCTGACAGATGTCTGAAATGCAAATGGATTCTCTCTACTCCTGAAAACTTGTTTTTCTAGTAGTCCCTCCATCACAGTAGTAGGTAGCTCCATCCTTCTAGTGTAAACCTTGGCATCACCTGACTCTTCTTACCCCACAGCAGTCTGAATCTTGTGTTACCTGATGTTTCGCCAGAATCCAGCAACTCATACTCTCAGTGTGCTCACCCTGGCTCAAGCCCCCATCCTTTCACCTGGGTTCACAGCCCAGACCTCCCAGTGGGGTTCATGCTGGCACCCTTGCCCTTCTGACTAGACCTCTAGCCTTGATCCAGCAGCCAGAGTGGCACATCTTTAAGTGGAATATTGGATAACACCTTCCAACTGCTTCCATGTTGCTTGGATTAAAGCCAAAGTCACTGCCCACAAAACTACACAAGTAAACCCGGGCTGCCTCTGTCTTTACCACCTGCGAATCTTCCCCCTGCATCATCCTGCTCATTCTGCTCTGGGTGCTGTTGGTCACTCTGATCCTTGGCCTTGCCACCTGGGGCTTCCTATTTCCTCTAATGGGTCTTACCCTAGATGTTAACCCAGATTTTCTTGCCTCTTTCAGATCTCTTTTCAAGTGTCAACTTAGGCTTCCTTGATCATCTAAAACAAATACCCCCACTCCATTCCTTCTCCCATATCCCTCAGTGATTATTGCCATCAAACATGATAGATCTGCTTGCCCCTCCCCTGGTGCACACATTCGTGCTCATGTAAGCTCTAAAGAGACGAGGTCTCCGTCTTGCACACTGCTAGATCCCTAGGACCTGGGGCAGCCCAGTTCGCAGTGGGCATCTGGTCCCTGAGCATCTGCTGGCCAGGTGCTGATGACGTAACAGGAAACAAGTCCTACATTTGTGGCCCTGATGTTCCAGTTAGGAATCGGCATGTCCAATAAGAGCTGTGAACAAAAGACCACACTAGAGTCACGTGGTTGTCCCTTGTGTGGTGGAAGGGATGGGAGCTGATATGCTAAGGCGGCGGGGCAGTCTCTATGACAGTATCTGGGCAAAAACCTAGATTCTTTTTTTTTTTTTTTTTTTTTGAGACGGAGTCTCGCTCTGTCGCGGGGGCTGGAGCGCAGTGGCCGGATCTCAGCTCACTGCAAGCTCCGCCTCCCAGGTTTACGCCATTCTCCTGCCTCAGCCTCCCCAGTAGCTGGGACTACAGACGCCCGCCACCTCGCCCGGCTGGTTTTTTTGTATTTTTTAGTAGAGACGGGGGTTTCACCGTGTTAGCCAGGATGGTCTCGATCTCCTGACCTCGTGATCCGCCCGTCTCGGCCTCCCAAAGTGCTGGGATTACAGGCTTGAGCCACCGCGCCCGGCCAAAAACCTAGATTCTTAAGTGTGTTTTTGTTTTGTGGGGAGCGGGGGAGGAGAGGGGTTGTTTTTGGTTTTTTTGTTTTGTTTTGAGAATGGAGCCTCACTCTGTCACTCAGGCTGGAGTGCAGTGGTATGATCTCGGCTCACTGCGATCTCCACCTCCTGGGTTCAAGCGATTATCCTGCCTCAGCTTCCTGAGTGGCTGGAACTGCAGGCACCTGCCACCATAGCTGGCTAATTTTTGTATTTTTGGTAGAGACAAGGTTTTGCCATGTTGGTCATTCTGGTCTTGAACTCCTGATCTCAGGTGATCTGCCTGCCTTGGCCTCCCAAAGTGCTGGGGTTACAGGCATGAGCCACTATGCCCAGTTAATCCTTAAGTTTTAAAGGGGCTTAGAATTGTCATGTATTGAAATTTTATTTTTTTTTTTTTAGACAGAATCTTGCTCTGTCACCCAGGCTAAAATGCAGTGGTGTGATCTCAGTTCACTGCAACCTCCACCTCCCAAGCTCAAGTGACACTCCTGCCTCAGCCTCCCAAGAGCCTGGGACTACAGATGACCTCCACGATGCCTAGCTAATTTTTGTATCTTTGGTAGAGATGAGGTTTCACCATGTTGCCCAGGCTGGTCTCGAACTCCTGACCTCAAGTGATCCATTCACCTCAGCCTCCCAAAGCGTTGGGATTACAGGAGTGAGCCACTGTGCCCAGCCATATTAAGCCTTTCCTATGTCTTGGAGCATACAGTTTTCCAGAAGGCTAGAGAGGTAGACTTTGCAAGTAAGAATCACTTGGGTAGAGGCCGAAAGGCATGAGATGGCATGAGGACCATGATGGGCTTCTTTTATGAGTTCCCGGGAGGTTTGGGATAGACATGTGACTACTTGGACCTCTCTAGGCTTGCTGATGTGAAGTGTGAAGCTGTCACCTTTGAGGATGGTTTCTGCTTCTAAACTGATAGCATGCCAGAAAGGCTGGATACCCTGATGCCAGCCTTGGGCAGCCCCGCAGGAGATAACCTGTAACTTTGAGGTTCCATCTGGCAGGTCTAGGTGGCTGGGACACCCTTTTCTTCTTTTTCAGAGGTCTCTCTAGAGGTAGACATCTACCGCAGTGGGCAAGTTGAGATGTCAAGTGACAAACAGGCTAAGGTGAGTCTGCGAGCAAAAGGGGGCGGGGAAGGGACCCCTATAAGCCAAATCTGCCCACAGGCTCACTTGATCTGACCTTCCTAGTATCTAGCCAAATTGCTGTAACATTGCTGATGGATTAAATATGGGGGGCGGGGAAACAGTCATGGTACAAATCAGAGCTGATTAAATTCTTTTTCTTCTGTGAGGTTTTTGTTTTTTGTTTTTGATGGAATCTCCCTCTGTCACGCTGACTGGAGTACAGTGGCATGATCTTAGCTCACTGCAACCTCTGCCTCCCAGGTTCAAGCAATTCTCCTGCCTCAGCCTCCCAGTAACTGGGGTTATAAGCGTGTGCTACCACACCCGGCTAATTTTTCTTTTTCTTTTTTTTTTTTTTTTTTTTTGAGAGAGTCTCACTCTGTTGCCCAGGCTGGAGTGCAGTGGCACAATCTCGGCTCATTGCAAGCTCCGTCTCCCAGGTTCACGCCATTCTGCCTCAGCCTCCCAAGTAGCTGGGACTACAGGTGCCTGCCACCATGCCTGGCTAATTTTTTTTTTTTTGTATTTTTAGTAGAGACGGGGTTTCAGTGTTAGCCAGGATGGTCTCAAACTCCTGACCTCCAGTGGTCCGCCTGCCTCAGCCTCCCAAAGTACTGGGATCAGAATTGATTAAACCTCTACCTCACTAAAACAAAACTAGAATGTCTGGCAACTCTAGGCTCATGCCCTACCCTGGTTGTGGAGTCTCCTAGATGAGAGGATTAGCTGCTGCTGCCAGGTGGTACATCTCTTTTCCAGTTTGCCTCGTCCCTGATTCTCTGACCCTGAAATATGAGGTAGATAACTGGTAACCCTGAACCTAGCTTTCCCTTCCTCTTAGCCTCCTTACCTGATTGTTACCTTCCTGTGCCTACAGATTCTTGACCTCACTGGTCCTGTTCCACAGGTCCCTGTGACCCTGGAAAAAGGCTTAGCTGGGCCTTTCTGCTATGAGGTGGCATCTGAGAAGCAGAGGATTTACTTGGCTCCTTCCTAAGCCAACGTTCCTATCTCATTTGCAGAAAAAATGGATCTGGGGTCCCAGCGGTTGGGGTGCCATCCTGCTTGTGAACTGCAACCCTGCTGATGTGGGCCAGCAGCCTGAGGACAAGAAAACCAAGAAAGTGATCTTTTCAGAGGGTAGGACCTCAGACTGTCTCTGCCTTTCCTTCTTGGTCTCAGCTTTTGCTGCCCTGCTTCTCAGCAAATACAGATTCCAGACTAATTTTCTCCACCCCTGCTCCCTCCCACCACCCCACACACTCTCTTCCCCAGTCCCCATGCCTGGGCTGATCAAATCTTTTGTCCTGGGTTGTAGATGTGTAATTGGGAAGAGAGGTCACATGGTGCCATGCAAAGAGCGTGGGTGGTTACAAACTTATTTCCTAGCTGTGAACTTGAGCACACTAGCTTCCCTGATCTTGTTTCCCTATTGGTAAAATGGGGATGATACAGTTGCCCTCCCAACTGTATCATTGGCTGACAATACTAAATGAAGACAACAGGGGTATATGCCCTGCTTTCTAAAAAGCCTCTCGTTGTCTGGGCCGGGAACTTTAGACTGTCTTGGGGAAAAATTGTCTTGGGGCCGGGTGCGGTGGCTCACGCTGTAATCCCAGCACTTTGGGAGGCCAAGGCGGGCGGATCATGAGGTCAGGAGATGAAGACCATCCTGGCTAATACGGTGAAACCCCGTCTCCACTAAAAATGCAAAAAATTAGCCAGGCGTGGCAGTGGGTGCCTGTAGTCCCAGCTACTTGGGAGGCTGAGGCAGGAGAATGGCATGAGCCTGAGAGGCTAAGCAGGCAGTGAGCCGAGATTGCGCCACTGCACTCCAGCCTGGGTGACAGAGCAAGACTCCATCTCAAAAAAAAGAAAAATTGTCTTGGATCCTGACTTGTGGTTGGGACCAGGGTTCTGGGTCTTAGCTGTAGAATGGAATGTCTTGGTTCTTACTGAGGCTGGAGGTGAACCCTCACTGAACTGATCGAGGTAGGCCCTATTTTGTTTGTGGGGACCATGGGATAAGTGCCATCCTCCCTCAAAAGGAGGCCCTGGGGTTTGCAGCTTGCCTGTAACCACCCAGAACAAGCAGTGAAGTGATAATGCTTCAGGCCTGGGCCCTAGCAAAAGGCAGGGGGTCCTTGGTGCTCTGTTCAAACTCCCAGCCCCTCTCTACTGCTCCTCCCTCCACCCCCAGAGTGCTGGCCTCCAGGCATTCCTTAACTTTTGCTTTGTCTTTTGCCCAGAAATAAAGAATCTGTCCCAGATGACACTGAGTGTCCAAGGCCCCAGCTGTATCTTAAAGAAATATCGGCTAGTCCTCCATACCTCCAAGGAAGAGTCGAAGAAGGCGAGAGTCTACTGGCCCCAAAGTGAGTGTTCTTGTGCCAGCTCCAGCTTTGCCTGCTCTCGACATGCCAGGCAAGTTGTACCCACACCTCCTCCCAGCAAGGTCCCCGGCAGAAGCCTGCTGGAGACCTAGAGCTGCAGATGAGAGGCTACTGTGGCTGTACTTGTGTTTCTAGGATTCTCTGGCTGCCACCTTCACCATAGGCTAAGTCTGTACACATGCGTGAGTTATTGCACCTCTAAGCCACTTTCTCCACTTGTAAAATGGGGGTAGCTGTGCCTTCCCTGCAGGCTGGAAGAGGAGAGAGACATATTAGCTGAAACAGTAGCTATTGCCTTACACAGATTAGATCACAGCTCCCAGTGACTCTTCTCAGGAGAATCCATCTTCACTCTAAATCAAGATCCACTATGTTAAATTCCCAGAAATCCGAGGCTAAAACCTAGAGTGGTGGCCATGGTAGCACCTGCATCCCAGCAACCACACCGTCCACCACCCATCTTCAGCCCTCTCGCTGGGAGGCAGGTAGCACACCCTATTCTACAGATGGAGGACTGGTTAGGAGGTAGACATGCCCAACTCCAGCAAGAGCCTTGTGCGTCTTTTGACTTCCCTAAACTGACTCAGTACTTAGCGTACCTCTAAATCTCTCAATGAGAGCTAGCTCTCTGCTTCTGGAGGGACATGCCAGCATGCTTTTTTGGGTTTTGTTTTTCCCCTTTGAGACAGGGTCTAGCTCAGTCACCCAGGCTGGAGTGCAGTAGTGTGATTACAGCTCACTGTAGACTTAGCTTCCTGGACTCAAGCAGTCTTCCCACCTAAGCTTCCCAAGTAGCTGGTATGACAGGTGTGTGCCACCACAACTGGCAATTCATTTTTCATGTAGAGATGGGGTCTCACTTTGCCCAGACGAGTTTCAAACTCCTGGATGCAAACAATCCTCCTGCCTTGGCCTCCCAAAGTGCTGGGATTACAGATGCGAGCTACTGCACCCAGCCCAACCTGCTACCTTCTCTTATAAACCATGCTTAGCTTCAGCTGGGCAATGCAGAGAGCCCTGTGGTCTATACTGTGCCCGTTGTCAGAGGGCACCATCTCTGTTGCCAGCATTGGAGAGTGTGTTTCGGCCACTTCCTGGCCTGCACTCTGGGGCCTTGGCTTCATCTCCTACTCCATCTCTTCGGCAGACCATAGGTCACAGCTGGATTTCAAAGTAGCCTGGGATTAGCCAGAAAAGGTAGCCCAGCTTGGACGTGGCCATCTTACATGTGAGCTGGAGTGAGCCTAAGAAACCAGAGGTCTAGGTCTAGTTCAGATCACAAGGGCTACTCTGGCCCTGGGAAGCCTACCAATGCTGAAGTAGGTGGATTAGGCCAGGCGGGCCTTGGAGTCCGACAGTTCATGTAGCCTGCTAAGGATGCCATACTTCATCATGTGGATCATAGCGAACTACTGGTTTCTTTATTGACAAAGCTTATTCAGGCTGGGCGTGGTGGCTCATGCCTGTAATCTCAACACTTTGGGAGGCTGAGGCAGACAGATCACCTGAGGTCAGGAGTTCAAGAACAGCCTGGACAACATGGAGAAACCCTGTCTCTACTAAAAATACAAAAATTAGCTGGGCATGGTAGCGGGCATGCCCGCCAGTTACTCAGGAGGTTGAGGCAGGAGAATTGCTTGAACCCGAAAGGCAGAGGTTGTAGTCAGTCGAGATCACGCCACTGTACTCCAGCCTGAGTGAGACTCAAATAATTTAAAAAAAAAAGCTTATTCAATAATCTAGGGGGCTGGGCACAGGGCTCATGCCTATAATCCCAACACTTCGGGAGGCCAAGGCGGGCAGGTCACCTGAGGTCAGGAGTTCGAGACCAGCCCGGCCAACATGGCAAAACCCCATCTTTTTTTTTTTTTTTTTTTTTTGAGACGGAGTCTTGCTCTGCCACCCAGGCTGGAGTGCAGTGGCCGGATCTCAGCTCACTGCAAGTTCCGCCTCCCGGGTTTACGCCATTCTCCTGCCTCAGCCTCCCAAGTAGCTGGGACTACAGGCGCCCGCCTCGTCGCCCGGCTAGTTTTTTGTATTTTTTAGTAGAGACAGGGTTTCACCGTATTAGCCAGGATGGTCTCGATCTCCTGACCTCGTGATCTGCCCGTCTCGGCCTCCCAAAGTGCTGGGATTACAGGCTTGAGCCACCGCGCCCGGCCAAAACCCCATCTCTACTAAAAACTACAAAAATGAGCTGGGCATTGTGATGTATGCCTGTAATCCCAGCTACTCAGGAGGCCAAGGTAGGAGTGAACCCAGGAGGCAGAGGCTACAGTGAGCCAACATTGCACCACTGCACTCCAGGCTGGGTGACAGAGTACAACTCTGTCTCAAAAAAAAAAAAGCTTATTCAACAATCTAGGGTAGGGCAACACAGCATGTTATGTTTTAACAGGCCCTCCAGGTGACTCCGAAACATGCTAAAGCTTGAACCACAAAAAAAGCAAGAGTCTGAAAAGTTTGCAGAGGAATAGAAAGCCAGAATACAGGATTCTAGAAACAGGCCGGGTGTGGTGGCTCACACCTATAATCCCAGCACTTTGGGAGACCAAGGCAGGAGGATTACTTGGGCACAGGAGTTCAAGACCAGCCTTGGCAACACAGACCCTGTGTCTCTAAGATAAAAGATTATTTTTATAAAGAATCCTGGCCAGGTGTGGTGGCTCATGCCTGTAATCCCAGCACTTTGAGTAGGCCAAGATTGGTATATCATTTGAGGTAAGGAGTTTGAGACCAGCCTGGCCAACATGGTAAACCATCTGCTAAAAATACCAAAATTAGCTGGGTGTGGTGGCGCTAGCTTATAATCCTAGCTACTCTTGTAATCCTAGCTACTCTTGTAATCCTAGCTACTCTTGTAATCCTAGCTACTCTTGTAATCCTAGCTACTCTTGTAATCCTAGCTACTCTTGTAATCCTAGCTACTCTTGTAATCCTAGCTACTCTTGTAATCCTAGCTACTCGGGAGACTGAGTGGGGAGGATCATGTGAACCCAGAGGCAGAGGCTGCAGTGAGCTGACATTGCACCACTGCACTCCAGCCTGGGCGAAGTAAGGCAGTGGCCAACCCTGGCAAATGCTGTTGATAGACTAAGATGCCTAAGTCACAATCCTCAGAATGGCGGTCATTAGTGACTCTGATAAGAACGGTGAAAAGTCAGGTTGAAATGGGTAGGCACAGTAAATCTAGGCCACGGAAAGAATCCTCGGTAAAGGGAGACTTGTGGTGGTAATTACGGGGGGCTGGCACGCAGTCGAGCGTGTCTGAAGCTGGTAGTACACGGGCAGATGTGTAGCTGGAACTGATCCAACAGGGGTAGGGAAATGGATCCTAGGGAAAGATCTGAGAAGTCTGCAGAGGGATGGAAAGCCAGAAGACAAGGTTCTAAACAGGCTGGATGTGGTGGCTCACACCTGTAATCCCAGCACTTTGGGAGGCCAAGGCAGGAGGATCACCTTTTAGGACTATGGAATACAGGCGAGTCTGTGGACAGGAATGAGACAAGAGTGTTTGAGTAGTGTTGGTGACTTGCCTAAGGTCTGGTCGTAGCCTGAAATGAGGCCTTTGGGTGTGATGGTTTTCTCCAGCTCCTCAGGTGCAAGAATGAGCTTTAAAGACCTGGTGTGACCAGAATGGAGGTTTTCCAGGAAAACAAACTAGAAAAGGGTGTGGGAATGGAGTGGACAGTGTGCATAAGAGAGGATGTAGTGATGGGTTTTTGAGCTCTGAGAAGGGTCAAAGGGAAGTGAGGATGAAGGGTGGGGATCGGTAGGAGGATCTGGGACTGAGACTGGGGACTCGCTGGGGTGGGAGCATAGGCGAGTTAAACAGATCGGAAGGCATTGAGTCTGTGTTATGACCATTGTAATAGATGTCTAAGGTGGTACAGAACCCAGGTTCATTGAAATAAGGTTGAAGAGAGATCAAAATGTCTGAATGTTCTAGTCCATTGTCAGATACCAGTGAGACAACAGCAGTGGAGGCAAGTGGTGCTAGAACAATCCACAAAGGATGGAGAGGATGACATCGTCCCCAAAAGAAAGGGGTAGCTGGTGTTATCTGATAGTCAGCACTTCATAGGAACTGGGATTCTTGAGGAATAGAGAAATGGCCTCAAAGTGCCAGTGAAGAACCAAGAAGGGTACCTGCCTTCCTGTAGGTCCAGCAGTACATAGCAGGTAGGAAAAAGCTCAGCTCGAATCATCAGTATTTGCTCTGTGCCCCGAGGATCCAGCTCTGGAAGAATAAACCATGTTACCTGCTCTCAGAGCCTGCTATGAAAGATGAACAGATAGCCAAGGACCCAGCAGAAGCTGGAGGGAGCCCTTTAAGATGCCCCCAGTGTGGGTAGGGAGAGTTTGAGGTAGCTAAGGCCTCCTGCGCAGCTCTGTGAGGACTGAGGGCAGGAAGGGCCTTCCAGGCAGAGGCAATTGTTGTGTGTGCCTGGGTCGCAGGGCTTCTGGCCTCCCTCATGCTTCTTTTTAATGGGGACATGCTTCTTTTTAATGGGGACAACAAATGCCTGCCTTGAAGGGTCCGGAGGATGTAAGGCCACGAGCCTGAAACACCTACCACAGCTACTAGCAAAGATAGTAAGCCCACAGCGAAATGTTAGCTGTGCTTCAGCTTTACAACAAACTAGCTATAAGAAGGTCCCCGAGAGGGTCAACCACAGGACAGCCAGCCAGTAGCAGCTTGTGGCAAACAGACTGTGACCCTCTCACCCTTACTGCCTGGTGGTGAATCACCCTTGGGTGGAATGGCCACAGGGAGCCCAGGTCCCCAGAACAGGAGCAGGCCCTAGGTGTGGAGAAGTTCTTGGGCTGGGTGCCATGGGCCGGCTGATGCTATAGCAGGTCAAGGGGGCTGTGTCTGCATTAGGAAGCTGCAGGGGTTCCTGGGGGAAGATTGCCTTGTCTGGTCTTGCCCCATGAGGCCTGGCTCAGGGCTGGTGAAACCTCTAGGTAGATGAGAAGCAGGAAACCAGCACAGGAATGGTCCCGGTGGGCCCAGTTCCCTCACAGCCAGCAGCAGGACTGAGGCTGGGCCTGTAACCAGCATCCCCAGGGCCTCCAAGAAGGGGCTGCAGGAGAACTGCAGAGTCCATCGGGAAGGCTGCTGGGGTCTGGACCCAGGGCAGCGCCTGACCGGCGGCAGCCATGGCCACAGCTGCAGCCATCTGCTCCACATTGGAAGAGCTAAAGATGGAGGCAGCTGGCAGTGCTGTGGAGAAGGTCTGAGGATGCTACAGTTCCTGGATCTCTTGGGGTTCTGGTGGCCAAGGTAAATCTAGCTTAGGATTCCCTGAAATAAGTCACCTGGAATCTTAAGCAGAAACAGCCATCATCAGGCCTACAGCTGCCACATCGGGAACAGATAAACAGGACAGGCCAGGAAAGAGGAGGTTCTAGTGACCCAGGTGGGAGAAGCTTGGGTCAGGGTAATTTCTGGCCTAGAAAATGGACAGACTTGGGCTGGATGCAGTGGCTTATGCCTGTAATCCCAGCACTTCGGGAGGCTGAGGCAGGTGGATTGCCTGAGCTCAGGAGTTGGAGACCGGCCTGGACAACATGGTTGGTAAAACCCCATCTCTACTAAAAATACAAAAAACTAGCCGGGCATGGTGGTGCACACCTATAGTCACCTGCTCAGGAGGCTGAGGCACAAGAATCGCTTGAACCCGGGAGATGGAGGTTGAAGTGAGCCGAGATAGCGCTGCTGCACTCTAGCCTGCTCAACAGAGCAGGACTCCATCTCAAAAAAAAAAAAAAAACAAAAACAAAAAAAAAACAAACCTTAGGATCTAGTTAGCAAATGACAACTACCACGTGTGGTCAACTTCCTTCTGATCTCTTCTGTGTATGGTTTTGTATTTAATGACCTAAAACTAGGAGAGTCTTAACATGTATAATCATAAGAACATGTGGTTTCTGGCCGGGCGCGGTGGCTCAAGCCTGTAATCCCAGCACTTTGGGAGGCCGAGACGGGTGGATCACGAAGTCAGGAGATCGAGACCATCCTGGCTAACACGGTGAAACCCCGTCTTTACTAAAAGAAATACAAAAAACTAGCCGGGCGAGGTGGCCAGCGCCTGTAGTCCCAGCTACTTGGGAGGCTGAGGCAGGAGAATGGCGTAAACCCGAGAGGCGGAGCTTGCAGTGAGCTGAGATCCGGCCACTGCACTCCAGCCCGGGCAACAGAGCGAGACTGTCTCAAAAAAAAAAAAAAAAAAAAAAAAAAAACCACGTGGTTTCTTCAGAAACCTTGATGGAGGCATAATCCATCCAATAAATGGTTCTCACTGACCTTTCTAGCATCGGTAAGTGTCTGATCTTTTTCAGATGAGGCTGCCGAGCTCAGCCTGGGAGAGTTTCTCACCTTTAGGACTTTATGATATTATCACAGGAGTTGGATTCATGGCTCAAAATTCAGAACCACTTACCCTGAGGCTTCATACCAGGAAGGAGGCATGAAGGCATGCCTTCATCACCTGAGCTCCAACTCCTGGTGTGTGATAGGTCTTCAAGGAACATTGGCAGAGAACTGGCCGCTGCTTGTATCCAAACATCTGGTTGTCTACCAAGCCCTGAATGCTAGAAACAGGGACAGCCAAGCCAGTTCAGCTCCAGCCCTAGCCCTCCTGGAACTCAGAGCCTTGCCTCTGATACGAGGAATAAGCTGGTACCTTGACCATCAAATGTGACTGGCACCAAGTTACTTCAGTGGGTGGTCCATCCCTTCTTTCTCTCCTAGAAGACAACTCCAGTACCTTTGAGTTGGTGCTGGGGCCTGGCCAGCACGCCTATACCTTGGCCCTCCTTGGGAACCACTTGAAAGAGACCTTCTACGTTGAAGCTATAGCGTTCCCATCCGCCGAATTCTCGGGCCTCATCTCCTACTCTGCGTCCCTGGTGGAGGAGTCTCAAGACCCGGTATGTCCCCACAATAGATGGGTCCTTGGACTAGGATGCTCCGGTGGGGGAAAGGCATCTCCCACAGTTGGGCAGAGCTCGAGCTTTGCTGGGGGAGAGCTGCAGAAGGCAGCTGGGGCCCAGCTGGGGGCCAGGCTGAATGGCCAGAACCCTGAGGGTTAGAGGGGAGGGAGTAAATGTGGAAGCAGGTTGCTAACAGGACCTCGTCTTGTTGCAGTCAATTCCAGAGACTCTGCTGTACAAAGACACAGTGGTGTTCCGGGTGGCTCCCTGCGTCTTCATTCCCTGCACTCAGGTGCCTCTGGAGGTTTACCTGTGCAGGTGAGAGACCCTCAGGCTGACTGTGCCAGGTGGTTCTCATAACTGGCACCCTCTTTCTGTATGAGGGTGGGGTGGGGTGGGATTAGGACCTCTCACCAGGAGAGTTGAAACACTTCTGTCTGAGCTGTCTGGACCTGCCCCAAGACAGTCCAATACATGCCTGAATATTCCCAAAGCTGGGCATGGAACAGTGAATGAGACAGTCCCCCAGTTATGTTAGGGTCAAACGGCATGGTTTTAAACGGTACCAAGTGCTCTAAAGCAGGGTGAAGAAGGGAGAGGTCAGGATGAGAACCTGTCCCAGGGATGATGAGACTCCTATGGAGCCAGAGAACAGGTGTGAGCCCAGGAAGGGAAGGTGTAGGGATGGGTGAAAGGAGTCGGAGACCTGTGGGCCCTGAGTGTTAGGATGAGGTATCTGGGGTCATACGTATTCTAAATACAGTGGTGAAAGCTTTGTCACCTGGATACCTGCAGGAAGATGGTACTGCTCACCCACTGCCACTTACAGGCCCTGATTCCTTTCAGTCTTGTTATACTTTCCCCTGGGGTGGCTGCCGCCTCTATGGAGGCTGGGTACACACATCCTCGGTCTAGGCCTGGGCCCTAGGAGGGAGAAAGAGCCAAGATTTGGGCGCTGCAACCTATTTTTGCTGCTAGTGGTCTGGAAGTCTCCTGAACCACCTCACGTGCCAAAAGCCTGAACACGCACAGGGCCACGTCCGGCTTCAGGGAATCCAGATACAGTCTCTAGCCATGTAGCCACATGCCTAAGGAGAAAGGATCCTGAAGGTAGAATGGTGGGAAGCCAAGGGTTCTGTCTGCATGATCACTCTGGCCACGTGGAAAGTCAGGTACAAATAAAAGGCAGGAGACCAGTCTAGACACAGCATGGCTCAAGCTAGGGTGGCAAGAGCAGCCATTAGAGTGGGGATTGGTCTGCAGGCAAGATATCCCCGCCCCACTTGTTCCACACCAGCCACCTCTAGATTACTTCCACCGCGTTGCCCTTTATTGCAAATTCCTTATGTGAAGGCTGTCTTTTTTTTGTTTTTTAAAGTAGATAAAGGATAATGTTGATGGAACACTCTAGCAGGGATGGGAAACACTAATAGGAAAAGGTAGCCAGTGTGGTGGCTCACACCTATAATCTCAGCACTTTGGGAGGCTGAGGCAGGAGGATCACCTGAGGGTCAGAAGTTCGAGACCAGCCTGGCCAACATGGTGAAACCCAGTCTCCACTTAAAAATAGAAAAATTAGCCAGATGTGGTACATGCCTGTAATCCCAGCCATTCAGTGAGGCTGAGGCAGGAGAATCCCTTGAACCCAGGAGGCAGAGGTTGCAGTGAGCTGAAATAGCCCCACTGCACTGCAGCCTGGGAAACAAGAGCAAAACTCATAAAAATAAAAATTGTCAGGTATGGTGGTTCATGCCTGTAATCCCAGCACTTTGGGAAGCTGAGGCAGGCAGATCACCTGAGGTCAAGAGTTCAAGACCAGCCTGGCCAATATGGTAAAACCCCATCTCTACTAAAAGTACAAAAACAATTAGCCAGGCATGGTGGTACACCCCAGTAATCCCAGCTGCTCGGAAGGCTGAGGCAGGAGAATCTCTTGAACCCAGAAGGTGGAGGTTGCAGTGAGCCGAGATTATACCCCCATACTCCAGCTTGGGTGACAGAGTAAGATTCCATCTCAAAAAAAAGAAAAAAAAACTTCTACCCCTCTTCCAGGCTCAGTGGGTGTAGAAGCCAGACAGCTCTTCCAGGGCAGGGCTGCTGGGGAGTGTGGTCCTCAGAGGAATACCAGGTTTCAGGATGAGAAGGTAAAATCTCAGAAGGTCTGATGGAATTCTGATGGCAGATACAAAAGACATAAAGCAGAGAGATTTGGTATCTCGAGTATTTGAAGACAGGGGTTTCTCATTCACAGAGGGTATCTACTTGTTCAAGGAAACCTAAGTCTTCCATACAGTGTGGTATTCAGTCATGGTTTGACCCAGGAGAGCTGCATATGACCTGCAAGCCTGGGTCTACACTCCCTTCCGCCAATAAGACTCAGACTGGTCTAGACCTTGTCAGGCTGGTAGCTCCCTGTGGCTTTGCATAGACCCAAGAAATAGGTTCTTTGGAGCAGTAGCATAGATACTATGAATGTGCTATGCCAGCAGTTACATTGCTGTATTCTATTAGTAGCAACATGAGCTTTGGACCTGAAGCTGGACTAGAGTCCCAATTTTGGTATTTCCCAATACTAGGGCCTTGCTGACCTCCAACTTTTGAGGACCCATTCGTTTCAGATAAGTGTTTTGTTTTTTTGTTTTTATTTATTTATTTATTTATTTTTTGAGACAGTCTCGCTCTGTCACCCAAACTGGAGTGCAGTGGCCGGATCTCAGCTCACTGCAAGCTCCGCCTTTCGAGTTCATGCCATTCTCCTGCCTCAGCCTCCCGAGTAGCTGCGACTATAGGCGCCCGCCACCTCGCCCGGCTAGTTTTTTTGTTTGTTTGTTTGTTTGTATTTTTTAGTAGAGACGGGGTTTCACCGGGTTAGCCAGGATGGTCTCGATCTCCTGACCTTGTGATCCGCCCGTCTCGGCCTCCCAAAGTGCTGGGATTACAGGCTTGAGCCACTGCGCCCGGCTTTATTTTTTATTTTTGAGATAGTCTTGCTCTGTTGCCCAGACTGGAGTGCAGTGGTATGATCTTGACTCACTACAGCCTCCGCCTCCCGGGTTCCAGCAATTCTCCTGCCTCAGCCTCCCAAGTAGCTATGGGATTACAGGCACGTGCCACCACACCCAGCTAATTTCTGTATTTCTAGTAGAGATGGGGTTTCACCATGTTGGCCAGGCTGGTCTCAAACTCCCAATCTCAGGTGATCTGCCCGCCTCGGCCTCCCAAACTGGTAGGACTACAGGTGTGAGCCACCACACACGGCCAGATGAGTGGTCTTAACATCAGCCTCACTCACTGCTGTTTCCCTTCAAGGAAGGGATGTCCACAGTAGATCTGTGAGCCTGATGCTGTGCACAATGCCTTGAAGATCCCAGGGCTCAAGACCCACCCCATGCCACACATACAAAAATGACAACTTTCTTGGCCATCTCAAGGGTGGGGTACCCAGCTTCATGGCTTCTCAGGACAAAAATATAGCCCCCTTGGGTAGAGAGTCAGCTAATACCTTTGGATAGGCTGAGGCAGGAGAGACCGGGGGAGTCCCCAAATTCCCTGGGATAGAAGGGTACTTGCAGGCTGGGCACAGTGACTCACACCTATAATCTCAGGACTTTGGGACGCCGAGGTGGGTGGATCACCTGAGGTCAGGAGTTTGAGACCAGCCTGGCCAACGTGGTGAAACCCCATCTTTACTAGAAATATAAAAATTAGCCAGGCATGGTGGCGGGGGCCTATAGTCCCAGCTACTGGGCAGCGGAGAGGAGGTGCTGAGGCAGGAGATTCGCTTGAATCCAGGAGGCAGAGGTTGCAGTGAGTCAGGAGTGAGTCAGCCACTGCACTGCAGCCTGGGTGACAGAACGAGACTGTCTCAAAAAAGGAAGGGTATGTGCAGAATCTGACCGAAGGTTATAAACAGAGCAGGCCTTGGCTACCAGGGAAGGGGCTGCCACTGGCACTACCCAACCTGGCTCTGGGCAAAGCTGAGTGGCATTGGACAAGATGGGCTCTGAGCTTCTGGCTTGTGCTGAGGTCAGGGGATGGCTGCTCTGTTGACCTCACGGGCAGGGATGTAACCTCCTGGTGAGAAGGAGGTGTTCTCCCTCTGCTGGCACAGGGAGGCCATAACTTTACAGTAAGGGAGCTGTGAAAGTCTTCCCAGAACTGGCTTCTCTCCCACGGCAGAGAGCTGCAGCTGCAGGGTTTTGTGGACACAGTGACGGAGCTGAGTGAGAAGAGCAACAGCCAGGTGGCATCTGTCTATGAGGACCCCAACCGCCTGGGCAGGTGGCTCCAGGTAACACCCCACCTGGGAAACCCCCTGTGGGGGAGGGAGGGGTGAGGAGACTCAGTATTTGCCACCTAAGAGGAACTTCAGACTTCTGGCTAACCTTAAAGACAGAAGCCTTGACAGAGGTGGCCCTGTTCGTAGGACTTCAGTGGAGGCTCAGATGAGGATTTGCCTGAGTCATGTCCACTAAGGAATAGAGTTGAGTCTAACCTCCTTCCCACTCCAGAATGGACATGTGTTCAAGACCACAGAACCCTAACCCCCAGGCCCCAGAAGGCTCTGACGCCTTTGGCTAAGGCTGTGAGAGCTGGGCCACTGCCCTGGGGTCCCGCCTGACTCTGGCACAGCACCAAATCTAAAGCCCCAGTCAGCCTTCAGTTCTAGAGCTCTGTCCTCTGCAGATGAGTGATCGTCACGTGCTAGGCTCACTATCCTGAGCACCAGAGATAAATTGGAACATATGCTGTCCCATGTTAGCAAGGATAGAACTTTTAAGTGCTATGAAAGTTAGAGAATGAGATGATACCGTGAGTCATTAGACCAAATGAGGCAGTTCAAGAATAGTCGGGAAAATCTACAAATGAAACTTAAGGAAACAAGGAGCTGGCCATGCAGAGATTGGGGTAGAAGTGGCCAGGATTAAAAGTAGGAGTCCCTGGCCGGGTGCGGTGGCTCACGCCTGTAATCCCAACACTTTGGGAGGCTGAGGCAGGCAGATCACTTGAGGTCAGGAGTTTAAAAACAGCATGGAAAACATGGCAAAATACTGTCTCTACTAAAAATACAAAAATCAGCCGAACGTGGTGGCGCGCGCCTGTGGTCGCACTCACTCGGGTTGCTGAGGCAGGAGAATCGCTTGAACCCAGGAGGTGGAGTTTGCAGTATGCCCAGATCACACCACTGGCACTCCAGCCTGGTTGACAGACTGTCTCCAAAAACAAAAAAGTGGGGGTGTGATTGGAGGTCTTGAAGAGGGCTGGTGCAGCCAATCACAGTGAACAAAGGTGAGAGGCAGCGTTACCACCTGGTTAAGGTACCTTTTCAGCTAAAGGCAAACAAGAGACACTCAAAAAGCATGAATCAGGAATGAAAGGTTACAGTTTAGGTTTTCAAAAGACCCCTCTGGCTAAGATACAGGGAACAAATCTTAAGAGTGGGCAAGAATAGAAGGAAAACTGGAAGGCGTTGCAGTGGGCGTAGGGTGGAGACACGGTGGTTTCCTGAGTGGCACCAGTGCAGAGTTGACTCAGAATGTAAGCCAGTAAGGCTTGTTAATGGATTCTTTATAGAAGAAGAAAGGAAGAATCTGGATGCTCAAGTCTCTGTCGCCCAAGTTAGAGTGCAGTGGCACGATCTCAGCTCCACTGCAGCCTCTACCTCCTCCTGAGTAGCCGGGATTACAGGCATGAGCCACCATGCCTGGCTAACTTTTTGGGGTTTTTTTCTGTTGTTGTTTTATTTTTCTTTTTTTGGTTTTTTTTTTTTTTTTTTTTTTTTTTTTTTTTTTTTTTTTTAAGTAGATGAGGGTCTCACCATGTTGCCCAGGCTGGTCTTGAATTCCTAGGCTCAAGTGATCCACCCACCTTGGCCTCCCAAAGTGCTGGGATTACAGGCATGAGCCACTATGCCTGGCCATGGATGTTCAAGTCTTAAACCTGAAGAGTAGGGGGGAGAGGGATCAGACAGCCTTCAAGAAAGGGCAATATCTGAGCTGGGTGTTGAGGGTTGAGCACGAGTTGGCAGGAAGGAAGGGGGTTCTTACCGTACCTTTTCCCTAAATGGGGCCCAGGGAGATGTGTGACTGGCAAACGATCTGTCTTCCTCTCCATTCCAGGATGAAATGGCCTTCTGCTACACCCAGGCTCCCCACAAGACAACATCCTTGATCCTCGACACGCCTCAGGCCACCGATCTTGATGAGTTCCCCATGAAGTACTCATTGGTGTGGAACTTGGTTTGGCTAATCTGAGCTCAGTCCAATCTCTCAGGCCTGGGGCCTGCCTAGAAATGATGAGGCACCAAGTGAGGGAGAGGACCCAGGTGGCCTCTGGGGGGGAGGGGATGTGGAAGTCTACCTGTAGAGCCTGGATTTAGGGATAACACTGGGGCCCAAAGCCATCCCCTACTAACACCCCTTCCCCACTGGGTCTCTCCCCAGAGCCCTGGTATTGGCTACATGATCCAGGACACTGAGGACCATAAAGTGGCCAGCATGGATTCCATTGGGAACCTGATGGTGTCCCCACCTGTCAAGGTCCAAGAGAAAGAGTACCCCCTGGGCAGAGTCCTCATTGGCAGCAGCTTTTACCCCAGGTGAGCCACCGGGCCAGACACCTTCAGATGAAAAGAAGGGACCATGGTCGTTCCCCTGGCCCCGCCTGCTTCCTGTAGCACCTCGGCCAGTCACGCACTGTAGAACACTTCTTAGAAGGACATTTGAGCTTTTGATTCATGTGGAGACTAAAGATTAGAATAAACTGTTTATTCTTTGATTCCAGGGTTTAAACTGAAACAAGTGGAATTAGGTCCACCAGGATGTCATTTCCAAGAGATATGTGGCTGGATTTCTTGGTGGCCGTAAATCTAAAATGATACTTGTGTCCGGGCTTGCCTGTCTAGAACACTAGGCTCTGTTCTGAGTGGGGTCAGTGTAAGGGATTCATAACCAATTCATCCGCTATGGACCGGCCTCTATCACACAACAGTCGCAGAGGCCAGCTCCCTGGAGGCAGCATGACACCAAGTGACAGGTGACCAGTCTGGGACACACTGGCTCAAAAGCTGTTCTTTCCATCTTCCTTCTAGCACAGAGGGCCGGGCCATGAGTAAGACCCTCCGAGACTTCCTCTATGCCCAGCAGGTCCAAGCGCCAGTGGAGCTCTACTCGGATTGGCTAATGTCGGGCCACGTGGATGAGTTCATGTGCTTCATCCCCACAGATGACAAGAATGAGGGCAAAAAGGTCTGTATTGGGGTCTACAGAAGGGACATCTGACCATGTCCCCATGCCTTCTGTTGGGGACTCTTAGAAGATTCTGGAGAAAAAGCTGGCTTTTTCTTGTTTTTTTTTTTTTGTTTTTTTGAGTCTCGCTGTGTCACCCAGGCTGGAGTGCAGTGGCACCATCTCCACTCACTGCAACCTCCGCCCCAGGTTAAAGTGATTCTCGTGCCTCAGCCTCCTGAGTAGCTGGGATTACAGGCACATGCCACCACACCTGGCTAACTCTTGTATTTTTAGTAGAGATGGGATTTCACCATGTTGGCCAGGCTGGTCTCGAACTCCTGACCTCAGGTGATCTGCCTGCCTCAGCCTCCAGAGTGCTGGGATTACAGGTATAAGCCATCATGTCCAGCGGAGAAAGCTGGCTTCTGACCCAAGTTCTGTTTCCCAGGGCTTCCAGCTGCTCCTGGCCAGTCCCAGTGCCTGCTATAAACTGTTCCGAGAGAAACAGAAGGAAGGCTATGGCGATGCTCTTCTGTTTGACGAGCTTAGAGCAGATCAGCTCTTGTCTAATGGTAACGGAACTCCCTTTCCACAGAACAGAACTGGGGTCCTCCTCCTTTTCCCGGGGGCCCTTTCTACATAGCCATTCTGTCATGCTTGGCAGAAAGGATGCCAGGGAAGCACAAAAGGTGTTGGAATTGTATTAGAATGTCGTGTTTCTGGGCTACTCTAGTGGTACTACAACAACACAAGTAGACCAGATGTTCCGGGATGGCCTAGAGGCTTTTAGGATGTATTTGAAGGGGACTCACTTAGGTGGTCCCAAGTGGGGGGAAAACGGGTATTAACAATGCTAGTGCCTGGATTTACTCAGGACACGTTGGATTAAGTACTTAGGGATTGGGACTTTGTGGGTCTCCTGGTTACATTAAGGAAACACACAGGTGGACAAGCAGAGGTGGTGTGGCTGGTGCCATTGTACTTCTGATCTAAAAGCTGTGGGAGTGGGCTGGGCATGGTGGCTCACACCTATAACCACAGCACTTTGGGAGGCCAAGGCGGGCAGATTACCTGAGGCCAGAAGTTCCAGATCAGCCTGGCCAACATGATGAAAGCCTGTCTCTACTAAAAATGTGAAAATTAACAGGGCATGGTGGTGCATGCCTGTAATCTCAGTTATTCGGGAGGCTGAGGCAGGGGAATTGCTTTGACCTGGGAGGTGAAAGTTCCAGTGAGCTGAGATCATGCCATTGCACTTCAGCCTGGGCCACAGAGCAAGACTCCGTCTCAAAAAATAATAAAGGCTGTATGAACCCAGAAAGGGGCTTTGGGGGTATTAGGTTTTTCTAGACCCTCAATACCCAAAGTGTGATCTGAGGGCCCAGTGCACCTGGGAGCTTCTTAGAAATACAGGATTTCCACCCTGCTCCAAACCTCCTTGGATACTCAGCCTTTGGGGTGGGGCCCAGGAACTCCTGGTCATAGAAGCACCATGGAAGGTGACATCTGCTGAACATGAACCACATGACAAAGACTGTCACCTCAGAGTTGGCAAATGAATTGGGCATTCCTGTCCCAAAGATGAGGCCATTGAGGAATAAAAGTAATGTAACCTGATGAAGGCCACAGGCAGAAGGTGCCAGGTTGTATCGGCATAAGGGGAGTAGGGGCCGAAGTCATCCTAACAAGCTCCAGGCTGTATCCCTCAGCCTGGCACAGGCTATTCCCTCATGCTGGGGACAGAGTGGCCAGTGGCAGTAAGTCCTGCCTGGACTTTCTGGTGTAGACCCTGGTCAGTCCCCAGAAGGAAGATATTGGACCTGAGGGGGTGGTCCCTGGAGATAGGCCAGTCCTCTCCTCTCGCCATGGTCACTGGCTCAGGAACACACCCGGGTGGCTGGGCCTTACCTGAGTGTGTCCAGCTCTGGGCAGTGCTGCCATTCCCTGACTGCTTCTTCCTACAGGAAGGGAAGCCAAAACCATCGACCAACTTCTGGCTGATGAAAGCCTGAAGAAGCAGAATGAATACGTGGAGGTAGGGCCAGCGCGAGGGGAGGCCGTCCCCAAGAAAGGGCTGGTGCCGAAGGTCCTGCAGGAAGGTTCCCACCCACCCCTCCTGAGGGGTGAAGGGTTATGGGCGCAGCTGCCTGCCACCCTTTCTTTCCAGGTCTTGATACAGGCCCAGGTCTGGGGCTAGAGCTTGCCATATATATGCCAGTGTAGGGAGACTAGAGGAGTAAGGAGTTAGGTCTCTGGAGCCAAACACAGCATGATGTACCTTTATGCTTGGAAAGAGGGCTGGAAGTGGTAACAGCTTTCTGTGGTGTCAGATGGCTGAGGACCCAGGGTGGCACAGGGACAGGGAGGAGCACCATGGCATGTCAGAACAGTTGACAGATACTGCTTGAAGATACTGTCAGGGAGTTTCTTTGCCAAGACTATGCAGCTGGGTCTTTTCCCCCAAGCTGGGAAAGCCCTGATTTATCCAGGTTCCTAGCTGAGAACCAACGATGGCCCCAGCCTTGTGCAAGACACCTCACTACAAACCCTGCAGATAGCCCTATAAAGTAAAACACCTCTTACATATGAGGAGAGTGAGGCAGAGTAAAACCACTAGCCCAAGACAATCGTGGGGGGTTGAGTCTGAACTCCCAAGTTCCTGTGTTGCTCATTATGCTACTCAAGCTGCCTAGGGTCCATTTGCTGGAAAATGACATAGCTCAGCAGCCTCCTTGAAGAGGCCAGCTCCTCACTTCTGAGAAGTTGAGTATCAGACTCAAACAAGGGCCTACTCAATGCTTTCTGGATGAAGTGGCCTGTCACAGCGGTCCTGAGAATGGTGTTCAGGGTCACCAACCTTCAGAGATCTTAGAAGTGAATCATTGGCTGTGAGAAGCAGAGTCTTCCCAACTTCTACAAGAAGCTTAGGCCCAGAGAAGGGTAATTTCTCGGCTGAGGTTGCATGGTCAGCAAAACTGCTTTGCTCACTGGGTCCTTACCATTCCCAGAAATGTTCCTAAGGAATGTTCTATGTCATGCACAGTGCATGGATGCCCTGTTTTGCAAGAACAGCCCTTCTGGCATAGCAGGGTGGGTGCCAGCCAAGCATGGGGCTGAGACAGCATCTCCCAGCCCCTGGCGACAGCTTAGGGTGTGTTGGGTTGTGTCTGAAGCTTATTTCAAGACCTAGGGAGACAGGTGTGCTGGGTGTCTGAAGCCTATTTCAAGACCTAGGGAGATGCTTGGGTATTGGGCTTAGCTGGTCTGGGTTGGGAAGTGCCCGACGCTGTCTAGCTGTGGGATCCTGGACTAAAGACTAGGCCTTTCCTGAGCCCCCCCACTTCCCCAGGTGAAAAGGGAACTGCCCACTTAGGAAGATTGGTATGATGTGTGAGGCTCCTGGCACACAGTGAGTGATGGGGATGGCAGTGGTGTCAGGCCATGGCCTACCTTCAGTATGGAAGGAAACTGGTTTTAATTCCTGATGAGCTCTCCTGGCCCCTCCCACCCCACAGAAGTGCATTCACTTGAACCGTGACATCCTGAAGACAGAGCTGGGCCTGGTGGAACAGGACATCATCGAGATTCCTCAGCTGTTCTGCTTGGAGAAGCTGACTAACATCCCCTCTGACCAGCAGCCCAAGAGGCCCTTCGCGAGGCCATACTTCCCTGACCTGGTGAGGGACGACTGGGCATCCCTGGGTGGGAGAGGGTCCATCCAAGCAACACTGGCTGCTGCCTCACTGTGCTGGACTGCAGAGATGAGGGAGGGACAGCAGATAACGGTACTTATGAGGAAATGTGCAGGAGACCCCTTCCTCCCCATCTCGGTTAGGGACACGCCTCCCAGAGAGCAGGTGCACTGGGCCTGAAGGCTCGGAGGGTTCCCCAGGCAGTTACTATGGGCCAGGAGCTTTAGGAGCCTCCGTGAGCTGCACCCCTAGTCTAAAAGGATGAACCTGTGAGGCCCACTTCAGATGGGGTGCTATGTAACTCAGAGCTGAGGCTGCCGTGCATCCGCCAGCAGTGAGGCCTTGGGCAAGCTGCCTCAGGGTAGGTCTTCCTGTCCACTATCCCCAGGGTCCAGAGCAGCCGTGTCCGATACATGGAGGTACATCAGCACTTTAAATAACGTTCTAGGCCGGGCGCGGTGGCTCACGCCTGTAATCCCAACACTTTGGGAGGCTGAGGCAGGTGGATCACCTGAGGTCGGGAGTTTGAGATCAGCCTAACCAACAAGGAGAAACCCTGTCTCTACTAAAAATACAAAATTAGCTGGATGTGGTGGCACATGCCTGTAATCCCAGCTACTTGGGAGACTGAGACAGGAGAATTGCTTGAACCCGGGAGGTGGAAGTTGCAGTGAACCTAAATCACGCCATTGCACTCCAGCCTGGGCAACAAGAACAAAACTCTGTCTCAAAAATAATATTCTGTTCAGCCTGGCTGGTCGTGGTGGCTCACCTGTAGCTCCAGCACACTGGGATGCTAAGGTGGGAAGATCACTTGAACTCAGGAGTTGGAGACCAGCTAGGGCAACATAGTAAGACCCTGCATCTTTAAAAAAAAAAAAAAAAAAAAGGCCGGGCGCGGTGGCTCATGCCTGTAATCCCAGCACTTTGGGAGGCCGAGATGGGTGGATCATGAGGTCAGGAGATCAAGACCACCCTGGCTAACACGGTGAAACCCCGTCTCTACTAAAATACAAAAAAATATTAGCCGGGCGCGGTGGCGGACGCCTGTAGTCCCAGCTACTCAGGAGGCTGAGGCAGGAGAATGGCGTGAACCCAGGAGGCGGAGTTTGCAGTGAGCCGAGATCGCGCCACTGCACTCCAGCCTGGGTGACAGAGCAAGACTCCGTCTCAAAAAAAAAAAAAAAAAAAAAAAAAAAAAAAAAAAAAAAAAATTAGCTGGGGCCAGGGTGCAGTAGCTTATGCCTGTAATCTCAGCACTTTGGGAGGCTAAGGAGGGCAGATCACTTTTGAAGTCTGGAGTTCAAGACCAGCCTGACCGACATGGTTGAAACCCCATCTCTAGTAAAAATACAAAACACTAGCTGGGTGCGGTGGTGCATGCCCATAATCCCAGCTAATCAGAGGCTGAGGCAGGAAGATCCCTTGAATCCAGGAGGTGGAGGTTGCAGTGAGCTGAGATTGCACCACTGGACTCCAGCCTGGGTGGGCAACAGAGCAAGACTATCTCCACTCCCCCCCGCCCCCCCCAACCAAAAAAAAAAAAAAAGCTGGGTAGGGTGACCCATGCCTGTAGTCTCAGCCACTCAGGAGGCTGAGGCAGGACAATTTCTTGAGCCCAGGAGGTGGAGGCTGCAATGAGCCACTGCGCTCCAACCTGGGCAACAAACCATAGACCTTGTCTGATAAACCAAACCCAAAAAAAAAAATTCCGGGGCCGGGTGTGGTGGCTCACACCTGTAATCCCAGCACTTTGGGAGGCCCAGGTGGGAGGATCACCTGAGGTCAGGAGTTCGAGACCAGCCTGACTAACATGGAGAAACTCCCCCTCTACTAAAAATACAAAATTAGCCAGGTATGGTGGCGCACGCCTGTAATCCCAGCTACTCAGGAGGCTGAGGCAGGAGAATCGCTTGAACCTTCAGCAGAGGCTGCAGTGAGCCGAGACCATGCCACTGCACTCTAGCCTGGGCAACAAGAGCAAAACTGTTTATTTTTGTTTTTAAAAATTCTGTTCCTACTTATTCTAAACCAGAAGTCATAATCAAGAGTGGGGTTGTGAGTACAAGAGGTCCTGGCTTCACCAAGCCTATGCCAACTGTGGCTCACATCTGAACTTTCTCATGTAACAAGTGACCCATTTATATAGGTATTTAAAATGAACGGAGGCATTTGAGTGCCCCAATTCTCTAAACACTTGCTAACCTCTTCCCTGGGTCCTAGGGACACAGGCTCTGCATGCCATGGGTGTCTTCTAACTTGATCAGCTCAGTGTGGTCCGGTAGGGGTGAGTAGTGGCAAGAAGATGCTTTGAGAAGGAGTTGAGATATGAAGGATGTATAGCAGTCAACTGACAAAGTGGGGGTGGGGAGAGGGTTCCAGTGGAGGCAGCAGCCGTGTGTTGCATCCAGACCATAAGAGGCCAGAATAATCAAAACATAGAAACTGGAGAAGTTGACAATCCCAGTCCTTGGCCAGGCAGGATTTTGTCTTGCTATTGAGAAACAGCCTTTGGAAAGCTAAGCAGAAGCGAGCTGGGTTTCACTGACCTGGAGGAGGCGGCTGCCTGCCTGCTACGCCTGGTCTGGCCTGACCACAGAGAAGGCAGGTGGAGGGCTGGCTTTCAGGCCTCTGATCCCTGTCCAGGCCTCACCCTTTCTTTCTGACAGCTGCGGATGATTGTGATGGGCAAGAACCTGGGGATCCCCAAGCCTTTTGGGCCCCAAATCAAAGGGACCTGCTGCCTGGAGGAAAAGATTTGCCGCTTGCTGGAGCCCCTGGGTTTCAAGTGCACCTTCATCAATGACTTTGACTGTTACCTGACGGAGGTCGGAGACATCTGTGCCTGTGCCAACGTCCGCCGGGTGCCCTTTGCCTTCAAGTGGTGGAAGATGGTACCTTAGACCTGGGCCCTGGAGCTGCCAGCTCTGCCCCAGCATGGATGGCCCACTGTCACCATGCAGCAGCACGAATCCTTGCCCAGTAGAGGCTGGAGAGTCCAGGCAACACAACCCTTTCTTCCCTATCCACCCTGACCCTCAGACCCAGTAGGATGGCAAATGCTGCCAGCTTGAACCCCTGTGGGGAAAAGATGGAAAAGTGTTCAGCCAAATGGCATTTACTAAATAGCCAATAAAGTGCTGGTAGGCATGAATGCATCTTGGCAGTGACCACCTCGTTTGGGGAGGGGATGTGTGCCAGCTGAGGACAAGGCTGAGCTGAGATGCCTATGGCCGTGCTGGCCTTCTTGTGTGGGGGGAAAGAGACTTGGCTACATGAGTTGCTGTCCTTCCCCTCATCTCTAAATTATGTCTATGGCAGGAAGTGGTTAGACTTATTCAGATGGACTTAGATTATCCAAATGCTGCTCTGGTTTAAGCAACTGGGACAAGCTGGGTCTCGAGTCCAGGGCCCAGGCTGGAGGAAGGTTGAGGGCAGGCCCGGGGTGGGGGTGGTGCCATGCCCGGTGGCAGCAAGTGGAAGCTGTGGTCTCCTTGGGTCTGTAGGTATGGCCTCAGAAGACACAGCAGGGGTGGACCTGGGTGACCCTCAGCCTGAAGTGCCCCTTCCCAAGGCCCAAAGCCGCGTATTCCCATCTGACCATTCCTGTGTTAATGGCACAGGGATGCTGATAAGCTTTAACAGGCGCTATGGCTCCCGCCCTGCTCCTCCTGGGTGATGGCTCCTCTAGGACACTCTAACCCTCAGGGTAGGACCTGAGAAGGGAGCCCTGTGTCCATGTCCCACAGGGAGTTGAAGGCAGAGCTGGGCCTCGAACTAGCCCCAGTCCCAGCACCCGGGGCTGTGGGCAGCAGGCAGGACCTAGCCAGCCTCTGCCAGCTGCTGGGGCAGTGGAGGAGGGTCATTCTAAGGAAGCAAGGCAGCCAAGAGGCAGAAGCCAGGGTTGGGGCAGCAGGGCTGTTCACTGGATCAGACGTGGGTCTTTATCCAGGAGCTGCAACCTGCTGTGCCAGCTACCCCAGGACATCTTATGACATCTCGTTAGCCTGTCCATGGTGGTGCAGTCTGTGGACTATACTAGAGATGTCTTGTATTCATGGCTCTGACCCCTATACCAGCCTGGGACTGAAACCAGACCAGGCCTTCAAATGAATCTTAAATATGGGGGAGGGGTGGATGAGCTCATCTGCATTTTCAGATAGTCTAGAAAAGCCAAAAGAAATAGGGGACTCTGGCTCCCAAGGGTGGTCCATCTAGAGATGGGGCTCCATCTCTAGGGAAAAGGGGAAGAGGGAAGCCCTAGGGCCAGAAGGGGGACAAAATGTCCACTCTTCCACTCCCACGAGCTTTTCCCAGGGAACTCACCCGCCTCTGCCAAGGGCTGCCTTAGGGTGGATGAATTTGTCCATCCTCTGACCCCTAACTAGACCCTCACCCAGGGCTTTTCAGGTCAGCCCCGGGCCCTTCCCACCCTGCCTGCCTAAGGGTCCCGCAGGAGATCTTGGCAGCTTGACACACTTCTCTCCTTTTACCTCCCAGGCAGCACCGCCCTGATGGCACCTGAGGAGGTGCCCTCCCAGCCCTGGCTGTTAGCAGACACCTGCAGCAGACAGCTGGGTATACTTGGCTTGCACAATGTTATAAACGTTTCTAGGTTAGGCACTGACAATTTACTCAAAGTCTGGATTTCCGGCTCCTGCTGCCAAGTCTTTAGAACTGACCACACCGGGCCCGAGGCTGAAGATTCACTGGCTACACCCTCTAGACAAAGATGTGCTCCAAAAGGCCCCAGTCCCCATCCTCCCCACTGTATCCCCTTGCAAAGGTCGGTGGTCATTTGGCACCATGCTTGCACTACTGCTGTAGGGAAGGAGAGGAAATGCTCCCTGTACTGGTCAAAGGTGAGAAAACAAGCTAAGTGGGCTCTGTGCTTGTTTCCTCACCAGCACAAGTGGGTAAGAGTTGTGCCTATCTCAAGGTTGTTCTGAAGACTGGAGTTATTTACATAAAGCCCTAGAAAGACACGTGGCACCTCTCATTGCTGAAGGCTGGGGGAATACATCTCTGTAGAAGTACAAAAGCCTCCATTGCCTGCATAGCAGACAGAGGGCCAGGCGTGGTGGCTCACGCCTGTAATCCCAGCACTTTGGGAGGCTGAGGCAGATGGCTCAGTTGAGGCCAGGAGTTCAAGGTCAGCCTGGCCAGCAACCAACATGGGGGAAACTCCGTCTCTACTAAAAACGCAAAATTTAGTAGGGCGTTGTGGCATGCACCTGTAATCCCAGCTACTTGAAAGGCTGAGTTGGGAGAATCACTTGAACCCAGGAGGCGGAGGCTCCAAGATCATGCCACTGCACTCCAGCCTGACCAACAAAGTGAGACTTCGTCTCAAAAAACAAAACAAAAAAAATCACAGGAAACGCCAGGAGAGGCGGGTGGTGGCGGGGTGGGGGGCAGTGCTGGGGACCCAGTGTGAGGGCAGCCAAGGGTTTTGGAGATTCCAGCCCTCCCATGTGCCTCCTAACCTGCAACAGGCCATCTTTTCGTTCTTTAAAGGCACGGAGTCCTCTCCCCTCCAGGCTGCTTCAGTGCCCGGAATGCTCTTAGAAGGAGGCGACCCCCATTTCCCTTCCAAAGTGTTTAAGGGGCTCTTCCTGTCTCCCCTTCTCCCCTCCCTGCATCCCTGCCTGCTGAGTCCTCCCAGTCTGGAAAGTGGGCTCCACTGCTACCGTCTGGTGTTAACACCAGCT